>NC_072852.1:25860266-26197968 GCF_028858705.1 Grus americana | reverse complement strand
ATGGGCCCACCTCTCCAGCCTGTCAAGGTCCCTCTGGATGGCATCCCTTCCCTCCAGTATGTCGACTGCACCACACAGCTTGGTGGTGTTGGCAAACTTGCTGAGGGTGCACTCAGTCCCACAGTCCATGTCGCTGACAAAGATGTTAAACAGTACCAGTCCCAATATCGACCCCTGAGGAACGCCACTCATCACTGATCTCCACTTGGACATTGAGCCATTGACTGCAACTCTTTGAGTGCGACCATCCAGCCATTTCCTTATCCACTGAGTGGTCCATCCATTGAATCCATGTCTCTTCAATTTAGAGACAAGGATGTCATGTGGAACAGTGTCAAATGCTTTGCACAAGTCCAGGTAGATGACATGAGTTGCCCTTCCCTTATCCACCAACACTGTAACCCCATCGTAGAAGGCCACCAAATTTGTCAGGCATGATTTGCCCTTAGTAAAGCCATGCTGGCTGTCACCAATCACCTCCTTATTTTCCATGTGCCAGAGCATATTTTCCAGGAGGATCTGCCCCATGATCTTGCTGGGCACAGAGGTCAGACTGACCAGTCTATAGTTCCCTGGATCTTCCTTTTTACACTTTTAAAAATGAGGGTTATGTTTCCCCTTTTCCAGTCAGTGGGAACTTCACCGGACTGCCACAGATATGATGGATAGTGGCTTAGCAACTTCATCTGCCAGTTCCCTCAGGACCTGCGAATGCATCTCATAAGGTCCCATGGACTTGTGCACCTTCAGGTTCCTTAGATGGTCTCCTGATCTTCTCCTGAAGTGGGTGATTCTTCTTTCTCCCGGTCCCTGCCTTTGCCTTCTGCGAACTGGGCAGTGTGGCTTGAGCACTTGCTGGTGAAGACTGAGGTAAAAAATTTGTTGAGTACCTCAGCCTTCTCCATATCCTGGGTAACCAGGTCTCCTGTTTCCTTCTGGAGAGGGCCCACATTTTTCCTAGTCGTCCTTTTATCACTAACATACCTATAGAAGCTTTTCTTGTTGCCCTTAACATCTCTGGCCAGATTTAATTCTATCAGGGCTTTGGCTTTCCTAACCTGATCCCTGGCTGCTTGGACAGTTTCTCTGTATTCCTCCCAGGCTACCTGCCCTTGCTTCCACCCTCTGTAGGCTTCCCTTTTGTGTTTGAGTTTGCCCAGGAGCTCCTTGTTCATCCATGCAGGCCTCCTGGTGTTATTGCCTGACTTCCTCTTTGTTGGGATGCATCAGTCCTGAGCTTGGAGGAGGTGACCTTTGAATATTAGCCAGCTGTCTCGGGCCCCTCTTCCTTCCAGGGCTTTGTCCCATGGTATTCTACCAAGCAGATCCCTGAAGAGGCCAAAGTCTGCTTTCCTGAAGTCCAGGGTAGTGAGCTTGCTGTGCGCCCTCCTTGCTGCCCTGAGGATCTTGAACTCCACCATTTCATGGTCACTGCAGCCAAGGCTGCCCTTGAGCTTCACATCCCCTACCAGCCCCTCCTTGTTGGTGAGAACAAGGTCCAGCATGGCACCTCTCCTCATTGGCTCCTCTATCACTTGGAGAAAGAAGTTATCATCAACGCATTCCAGGAACCTCCTGGATTGCTTATGCCTTGCTGTGTTGTCCCTCCAACAGATATCAGGGTGGTTGAAGTCCCCCATGAGGACCAGGGCTTGTGAACGTGAGGCTGCTCCTGTCTGTCTATAGAGGGCCTCATCTGCTCAGTCTTCCTGATTGGTGGCCTGTAGCAGACCCCCACTACAATGTCCCCTGCCCCAGCCCTCCCTTTAATCCTGACCCATAGGCTCTTTGTCAGCTCCTCCTCCATCCCCAGGCAGAGCTCCATGCACTCCAGCTGGTCATTGACATAGAGGGCGACGCCCCCTCTTTGTCTGCCCTGCCTGTCCTTCCTAAAGAGCCTGTACCCTTCCATCCCAACACTCCAGTCATAGGACCTGTCCCACCATGTCTCTGTGATGCCAATAAGATCACAGCCCTGCAGAAGTGTGCATGTCTCTAACTCCTCTTGTTTATTCCCCATGCTACGTGTGTTTGCATAGACGCATTTAAGTTGGGCCCCCGATGAAGCTGACTGACTGGCTGGAATTCATTTGTGCTGCACTTCAGGTGTTCTCCTGCTGACCTGTGATCCTTCTCCCAGCTCTGGGCATCTATTGCTGGCACTGCCATCAAACTGGTAGGAGTGGGATGGATTGAGGTTCCCCTTCCCTGGCAGCTTTAGTTTAAAGCCTTATTCATCCGCCATGTTTCCTCTCTTCTCTTTCTTACACATAAATATTTTTTGTTCTTCCCTCCAATATTATCAACAGCAATTTCCTTTCATTTTGTGTATCCTGAATTCTGCTAGACAAATCTTACGGCTACTTGGAGGTCCTCACTTTAAGCTTTTCAATTCTTCCCGTCTTTCTCATATTGACATTTCTTATGTGCTCTGTCTTTACTTTTTCAGCAGGTCAGCTAATTCTTTCATTTTCTCGTAAGCATCCTCAGTAAAACTTTGCTTCTACCAGCTGATGTAAGCGAAATCCATCTCTTGGAAATTACTCCCTTTCTGTATCTGCCTGTTTGCAGTCCACACTGGTTCCCTCCTTCTCTGAAGTCATGAGATGATTCATTTGCAGCTGGGACCGAGCAGGATTTTTCATATCATCACATATGATGTGTTAAGAACATACTTTGCTTAGCTACACAGGAAAAAAGAAACCTCCCCCTCTACCCAAATAAACCAGAAGTTTAGGTGGCTGAACAGCAAAGATTGAGTGACATGATCAAAGTATAAACATGTATCTGTATACTTACAGTTGTGTTGGTGTTTTTTCATGCTGTTGTCTGTCTTAAATATAACATATATACTTAGGAACTATATGTTGTACTCTTAAACATCGACATACTTATACAAAGTCAATAAGCTTGAATGATACAATAAAAAAAAAAGTATTGATCTGAATTATGTTATATAAGTACATTTGACGCACTTGCCCAATCATCACTATTGTTAGAAAAGAGCTCTTCTTTATGTACAGCATTATATCACATTTTCTATTTCCTTTGAGAACACCTTATAGTACAAAGAATCAAATAAAAGGTCTTTGATATGATGAAATATATATTCAAAGAAGGGCGCACTGTTTGATAGAGGTCTTAATGCGATAGAAGAGTGGCTGCGCTCTATTGACAAGTATCCACAGGTTCTGTGGTACCTTGGGTCTCCTCTCCAACTAACCACTCTCCTTTATTCCATAAAACACAGTGTGGCACCACTGATGGACCTTTTATGGGATCACCATACTTATGCAGTGCTTATTAAAGTCTCCACTGGGAGATGGCTGCCTTACAGTATCTTCTGAAGATATGTAAGTAAAGTACATATATGCTTTGTCCATTACTTGTCTTTTTTCTACAAGTAATAATAGGAACAAAAGGAATTTATTACTAAAACAGGACAGCAATGCCTGAAAAGTTGTACAAGTGAAGCGTATCATCCTTCAGCTCACAGATTTGTTATGTTTCATGTTCGCTCCATGTTGAAGAGAGAAAAATACTTGGAACATATGGAAAAATTGAAGGTGATTAAGAAAAAGCTATTCTGAAGCCTGATTTTGCCATTCAATAGTGTTGTTTCCATGGTAACTCCTGCATCACATGGCACCTGTGTACATGATGCAAAGACATTTCTTAAAGTTACACAAATACTAAACAGGAAGGGCAAACTTCTGTCTTTCTTTTATCAGTATGAAGTATTTTATTTCCATTGCAAACACAGAATTTTCCATAATTCACCAGGTACTTAAGATGTGGCATTGTAAACAAAGTATTATTCGCAAGTGAAAACCATGTAATATTTAAAGATGAAAAAAAACCCCAAAACCAACAAAAAAAGAGCTTTTATGAGGAAGGAGGAGAGCAGTGGGTTAAAGGGACAGCTGGTACTGTGTGTTACCCGATATGGGAGTTCTGCTCTCTGTTACTATTTCATTACTGCTGTGGCAAGGCAGCAAATGATAGCTACTAGTAATTCGCTGCGTGAGGCACGTGTATGGTCCAGCTGTGTCCATGCCTTCAGCCTTCCTGTGAACAGACTGAAGAATAGAGTCTCTGCAGAAAATACTTTAGAACTCACCAGAGGTGAGGAGGCTGGCAGGATTCTGCAGAAATTACTTCAAAACTTACAGAATTTACCTGAGTGTGTGTCCTTTTATTTTTGACATTATCTGACAAGATTCTGTGACTATTACTTCCTAAAGAAATCTGCAAGATAAAAATATATAACAAAGTTATAACATTCTATTAAATTCTGTAGGTTTACCTTTATGATGTTCTCTATGCCCTTTTTCAGTCTTACAAAAATCTTACATAAAACCACAGATTCTTTCACTGAAAATATGCATTCTTTTCTTTTCCTATCACTTTCAAATTCTGAATCTGTAAGTATATATTGTGTCAACTGAAATGCGATATGCAAGGACAGATAATAGAAAATAGTATTATGAACAAGATCTGAGCACCATTGCCAAAATAACACATGTATGTATACATACGCATTCACACACATACATGTGTACATGTATGGAGTGAATAGGCGTTTGGAAGGCGGTGATTAAAATTCAAATCTGAGTGGGTGATTAAAGCTGAAATTTTCACCAGATTACAATATTTCTCCTTGATTCAAATATGCTGGTTCTGAACTAAAAATCTGTTTAATATATTGATTCTTAATAGTGAATAAATTCTTACATCTCTGAGACAGGCAGTAGACACAGCACCTCCAGACTTTAATTGTATGTGACACTGGATACAACGGCGTTTAGCTCTGGCTACTATGAATTTTGCAGGGCCCTGTAAAGTCTTTGAAGGCTGATCTGACCTGCACTTGTCTTCTTTTAAACAGCTCGACGTGACCATAATGCTTGCTGCCTGTGTTATACATTTAACAAAATGTGCCTATATTTCTGAAAGGAAGTACCAAGGACTGTTTACACATGAGCTTTATGCAGTTAACACTGGCTGAAAATAGGAAAGGAAGAACATTCGCAGTAGACAGATACCTGTATGGGTGTATTTTGGGTTTAGGTATCAATATAATAACTTTCAGTCCTAGCGTGATAATGTAATCTTCTTTCCATTCTGTTCTAGCTTGTTCCAAACACTGTCCCATTTGGCACAGAAACTTCCAGTTCTCTGTTGGAAACCAAATATTTTTCTTTCCAGGGGCAGACATTCTTCAGTCAAGTTCAACTAAGTGGCCCACAAGGGAGCCGTCTGTGTTGTCCAAGCTAGCAAGATACGTTTGTGAGCCAGCATCAGTAAATAAAGAAGGCAAGCTACATCTGTCCTCCAGCACTTGAGGTCACTGAGCAATTCCAGAACCATAAGTCAGTGATTTCATGGAATTTCCCATTCAAGTGATTAGGGCACGTTAGACTATAACACAAGCCAAAATGTTGGATTCTTAGTGCATTCCCACCAAAAAAATGCCATGAATCAGGTTTTTCTGTCTGGCATCTCTTACATCAATTTTTTGTAATTCTGTGAAAGAGTACAGAGAGGTTAAGAGAGAGAAATTCTTTGAATATGAAATAGCATGTGCCTTTTAATGAACTCTGCAGCCTACATATCCCTGATAGGAGCCAAGGCCGGTTAGAGAATTCATTCATTGTCTCAAATAGGGGGGATGCAGCAGGGGAAGGAGGTGCCCATGAGAAAGGAGCCCCCCATAAGGACATGCTGACCAGCGACCAGAAGGTAATTCCCATGAGCAGGCAGCATGTGCTCCAACCCCAAGGGCTGGCTGTGAATCCTGCCTATCACGGGCTTGAGTAGGGATGAGGAAATAAAAGTAGAAAATGAGTGCTTCTTGGTGGGAAGAGTGTGGTTTTATTCTATGGTGCTACTTATAGGGTATTGTACTGTGTGAGAAATATGATAGAGGTCATTTTAGCTAAACAAATGTATAATTGATTATCCAGCCATTGCACGTCACTACACAGAAAATGGATGCATTGCTCTGAGATCTAACATTTGTTCAAATATAAGACCATATGAATTAAAAAAATGCAATTATAAACCACCACAATCTATTCGTGTAAATTACCTGTTGTAATTTTAGCTCTAGACAACAATGACAAATTACAGTCCTCATTTCAAGGATATGAGATGCATTACATAATGCAGATCTATAGTGTTTAGAACCATTAATCATCATCTTCTGGCAGCACCGTTTGTGTTAATCCTGTTTACAAAAGAAGAGACGCGCTAAGACATACTATTTTAGGCTTTTCTTCTTCCAGTAAATATTCTTTAGGAGCAAACATTTGTAACCTGAATTTATGTTTCGCCTCAAAATGGAAAAATGGCCCAGATGTAATCACAGCAAAGAAATGTTGACATCTATGATAAAAAAGATTTTTACCAAATCTTTATCTGTTATTATGTTAATTAGCAGCTAAATGTTGTTATTAAATTACAACATTGTGTTACCTGATAGTTTTAAGATTATACCTTATGCAAAGAATTTAGGGGCTATTGGATTTTTCTCAGAAATTTATAAAACGTTGTCTTGGAAGGTATATAAAGTTCTCCAAGTTTTCCGTCAAATTTTTCAAGTGAGACTCTCCCTGTCTATATACGGAACATTGTCAACCATAGAGGACCAGATTTCAATGCTAACAAAAGTCATTCTTAATGATATCAGGATATAAATACATTCACAGTCAAACTGAAATAATATGAGTTTATAATAATGTATAATCATAAATACTTTTTATTAAATCTGTCCCTTATTGATGAAAGATGGTCAATGTCACATTAGACCAGGAAATGGTTTTTTGATCCCGTAAAACTTTTTAAGGTTTATTAAATGTTCTTTTTCTTCACTAAATGACATTATCCCCTTTCAATTGTATGGATGCACAGGTAACAGTCTGTCAGTGAGAGCAATTTACCTAGGATGTGAAAGATTCAGGTTCAGCCTACAGGTCTGCCATTCCTCCCTGTCCCAGAAATCTGCTCCAACCACCAGGAAATCAGCTCTGCAGTGATTTGCCTAAGCTAGAGATGGATTACGACTTTTTGTATTTGTACATTTTGCTTAAATTCTCTGTAACAAAGCCGTGAAGCTGAGTGTCCACCATCCCAGACAGACAGAATAATCGTCGGACCAGCTCTGTAGCAGTTTCTCTCACACACAGCGGTCAGGGGACTAAGTTAAGATCAAGAAGAAAAAAATCTCAGGCCCAACACCTAAAAAAGGCAGAAGAGACTCCTGAATGTGCTGCTCATCTCCCAAGAGAGTTTCACCATCACAAGGCTATTACCTACTGTACCCTCTGGCTCTCTTTGAGTTTTGCATTTCAGTAAAAGTCTTGTTGAAGCACCAAGGTTCTTGCAAGTGCCTTAGTATATACTGAATGAGTATTTTCCAGCTTAAAAATTGTTTCATTGAAGAATTCCCAGTCAGCTGCATTCCCAAGTGTTTTGCATTAGTCTTTAAGGGCAGACACAGAAAAGAGCAGAGAAAATCTGAGATTGTAACTAATAGAGGATTTCTAGTTAAAGGGGAAAAAATATTTGTGTTTTCAAATTGAATTGGAGTAAAAAATGTGGTAATTTTATTACTTTCTTTATAAATTATTGACAGTTAATTAACAATAAGGATTTTTATTTTTTCTTAATAAAAATATGTTCCCCGGCCACATTAGCTCAGAGTTGCTGACATGCTGTAAATTCAGCTTGTGACCTCCCATGAAGTAGCTCTCTTTTCTAGTAAAGCCCTTAATTCTTATAACTTCTGTGATACCAACAAATTTAATGGGCAAAACATATGCGAATGTAAAAGACCAGACAGCTCTGCAACCAACATGCATGAAAACGAAAGCTGGAAAATCTCTCAGTTCGAACTTCTTCACCAAAATTAACTCTTTTGCGAGTAAGATCTCCTGCTCATGGTAGAAAAGCTGTTTTTAAAATGGCATTCCTACCACTCGTGACACTGGAAATATGCTGTTTATTGCAATGGATGCCAACTAATATTATGCCAGATAAGTCCAAAGTGGCTATGTAACTCTCTTCGTATTTTGTTGAAGTACAATACTGACGTAAGGCGGATGTCTACCAGGCAAACTCCATGTGCACTAAAATAAAAGAATATTGCACACTGAAGACTTAGATTTCTTTTTTGGAAAGAACTGGCCTTGAAATACATGAGAATTGTGGACATGTCCAAAAACTTGAAACAAGATCAGTACTTCTAAAATGGACTGCAATGGGACTTACTGCCTGTTCTGTTTTAGCAATGCAATTTCAAGTAACCTTGGGCATGCTTACATTAAGGATTTTTGCATTTATGCAAACAGTAAGTAATTTGTTATATCATTATGGTATGTGCTGATTGCAAACCATTAGAAGTCATCTAAAAATGCGGTAAGGTTACTCCACCAATGCATGAAATGAAAAACAAATTAGGTATTAACTTAGCCTGTGGCAACTTTTTACTCTTTATTTCTATAGTTACTAACATGACAGGGCTCACTAGATGTGGGACCATGAATTTGCATTTCAAAGCAAAAACGATAAACAATAATAACCTTAAAGTAAGCTGATGCAAGTCAGTAGGGAATAATATTAGCTCATTTGTAAGCTAAGCAGGTATGTTGTTAATAGTGATGCAAATTTGACCAAGGATATATAAACCAGGCATGTTTAGATCATGTGAAATATTTGTAAAAGTTAAAAAAATCACATAAAAAATGTCAATAGGACAGTTGGAGAAGACCTTATGTGCTCTCCAAATTGTCTGTATTTTCATCAGTTGTATACATCTCTAATAAAATAATTATTACGTGAATTAGCTTCCCCAGAAAGATGACTTGATTATATCTTTAGAGCATCACAGCTACAATATTAATACATCCAGTAATAACATTTCAAGCAGGTCAGTTCTTCCTTTTTTTCCCCTAAGTTTTGCCTAACATTATCACAGCAAAGAGGTAGACCTGTGTCTTATGCTAAATTTCAGTAGATCTTGTCTCCTTTGGTAAGAAGTTATGGTATTTGCATTCTGTCACAAGGACCTGTCCTCTCCTGCAACTCCTCTGAGTCTGAACTCCAGTTTCTCAGGTGCCCTAATCTCTGCACTGCTCTTGCTTAACGACCATGAAGAAGAAGGTGATTCCTGGGTTATCCTCAGGCATCTGACAGTGTATGCGCAGGAGTAGTGAAGATTCGTGCCTGCCCTCAAAGTCTGCATGCTCTCCTGTGGCAGCTGTGCTCTTTCAGTCCAGTGGGATCGAGTGCACCCTCAGCAAGTTTGCCGATGACACCAAGCTGTGTGATGTGGTTGACATGTTGGAGGGAAGGGATGCCATCCAGAGGGACCTTGACAGGCTGGAGAGATGGGCAGACACAAGCCACGTGAAGTTGAACAAGGCTAAGTGCAAGGTCCTGCACGTGGGTTGGGACAATCCCAAGCACAACTACAGGCTGGGCAGAGAGCAGCCCTGAGGAGAAGGACTTGGGGGTGTTGGTGGATAAAAAGCTCAACAAGAGCCGGCAATGTGTGCTTGCAGCCCAGAAAGCCAACCGTGTCCTGGGCTGCATCAAAACCAGTGTGACCAAGGGTAGTTATTTCTTCCTCTCTACTCCACTCTTGTGAGACCTCACCTGGAGTACTGCGTCCAGCTCTGGGGGGCCACAGTACAAGGAAGACATGGAGCTGTTGAAGCAAGTTCAGAGGAGGGCCATAAAGCTGATCAGAGGGCTGGAGCACCTCTCCTATGAAGACAGGCTGAGAGGGTTGGGATTGTTCAGGCTGGAGAAGAGAAGGCTCCGGGGAGACCTTATAGCAGCCTTCCAGTACCTAAAGGGGGCCTCCAGAAAAGCTGGAGAGGGACTGTTTACAAGGGCATGGAGTGATAGGAGAAGGGGCAATGGCTTTAAAGTGAAGGAGGGTTGATTTAGAGTAGATATTAGGAAGAAATTCTTTACCATGAGGGTGGTGAGGCAGTGGAACAGGTTGCCCAGAGAGGTTATGGATGCCCCATCCCTGGAAGTGTTTAAGGCCAGGTTGGATGGGGCTTTGGGCAACCTGGTCTAGTGGAGGGTGTCCCTGCCCATGGCAGGGGGGTTGGAACTAGATGATCTTTGAGGTCCCTCCCAACCCAAACCATTCTATGATTCTATAATGTCACTATCTTGGCAAATTTCTCAGAGTATTTCTTTCCCCTGCTACTGCTTCCAACTTCTTTGAATTTGCTCCAGGGACAAAGGAGGCTCCAAAAGCATGAGTTTGGGTGGAGGGTAATACAACTGCATTGTCATCTCCTAACTTTCAGCTTTTTATTTTTTAAACTGCTCCATCTGCAGACCTCAACTCTCAGAGGACATGTCTTCTGAGCAGCACAAGGGATAGAAGGTGTCATGTCCCACATTCTTTTATGCCACTGATGGCATAGAAGTCATTTATAGCATTTCTTGGTGGAAAGCTAGCAGATATGGACTTCTTCCAGCCACAAGAAGGTGCTGATCTCGTGGTAAAAATTATGGTTGTACGTCTGACAATAATAAAAATGCAAGAAATATCTTTCATTACAGACAATTAGCTAAAGGTATTTGAAACTTAATATTTACTGGAAATAATAATGAAAATAATTATTTTCAAACTTTATTTCCATGCATGCCATGTGACCCAGCATTCAGGATTTTAAGAAAATCAAGAGAACAAAACTAGAAATTCTGTGAGCAGTAAAACTGCTTAAGTCGATTCCTTGTGCATTTGTGGCTTACAGTGGTGCCTAATAAGTAATGTTCACCAACTGAAGCTCCTTCCATGGCTGGGGTACTCATTGCTCTTGTGTGTGGATGCTCTTGAGTCTAATAGGTGGAAGGTTCATATCGCAACCTTTTCCTCAGTGAAAGGAAGAAAAAAATCCCAAAACTATTATGGACAACGGAGCACTTAAGAAGTACACAATTCATCTCTAAAAGAACATCTTTTCTTTCAGAAAGGTTGAAATTAGTCAATTAATTCAATAGAGACAGGGCAGAGTGGAAGGACAAGTATAGAAGTGTGCACACAAACATATGGATTGCTCATATAAGCTTTATTTCCTTAGGAAGTCAGGATCAAACATTTCAGCGATTAATATATAAACGGCAATTGCTCATATCCTGCAGACTTTGAGGAAATAACTGAAAACTGCAAGTGAATTTAACCGAGTCTGCAGCAGATAAAATTAACTAAAAGATGAAGATGTAATTGCCTGAGTCTGTACACAAAGTCAAGCTGAAAGATAAATGGCAGTTCCATTTTCCTGTTGACTGTTAAAGCAAATTAATTATCTGGGGTCATAGATTTGTTTCCAGAAATAGGAACGTGAATCTCAGAATCTGAAAGCGTTTGTAATAAGTAGAAAAGGAAGGTGATTTCTCAGATAGATTACCATCCAGCCAGAACACTTCTGGGCCAAATTTGCCCTTTTCAGGATCATTTCATGGAAGTGTGAAGTTTCTGCACCAGACAAGGGTAACATTATGTATGTGATAGGCTCACCCAGCTTTTTCCTAGGATCTGGCTTTGGATGGAGTTTCCCATCACATAAATTTGATTGCCCAGAACAAATACGATCATGCTGTAACCCTTATGTGGTGCTCAGTCTCAAGACAATTTAGTTATTTAACTAATGTCCTCCGATAGCCATGGTGTGTAGTACAGCAGGAATGATAGTTATTTCCTGCAGAGGGAGAATGAGGCTGCGGGTGATGCCCCTGCAACAGCAGAAGGGGTGGAATATGGGAGATGGCAGGGTCCGTGGCAGCTGGGAGGGACAGCTGGACTGTGAGACTGGGAGGACTGGAAAGAGTGGAAAAGCAGCAGCAACAGCAGAAAAATAGCAGGCAACAAACAGGAAGTGAAGAGGAATTATAATAAAATAGTTGAAAGCATACGAGGAGACCAGCAGGCCTGATGCTGACACTGGTGGACAAAACCGCTAGGAATGCTGCGATCGACAACACATGCTCGCAGCAGTGCACCGTGGTGAATGGATTCTGGCCTGCCAGACAGGGCTGCTGTAGTGCAGCAGCAGCAGGTGCCAAAGAAAAGCAAAATGCTCGTTTCTAGTAGTTTGAGACCTGCCCAGGCTTGTAGTTGTACGCAGGCTCTGTTGCACCACTGCCTGGTGCCGCTTAGCTGTCACTGTGTCTTAAAGTTCTTCTGTGAGAGCAGGCTAGCCCTTGCTAACAGACAGGTTTTGCTTTCTGCACTCCATATGTCAGTGATCTTTGTGTGCAACGGGCAGCGAGGCTCCCTTATAAGAAATCGAAGCACAGGAACCTACCAGCAGCAGCTGAGACCCGGAGCATCAATCTAGGGATGGGCTAGGTAGGTCTTTCCTAACTTTTTCAAATCAAAGCATTAGAAAGGTGTCCTTAAAAACAAAAAACCAAAACATAAGGACTATAGGTCTGGAAACACTGTATTAGGCAGGAGCTAAAAATCGGAAGAAACTATAGAAAATATGCAGCTGTGAGAGTCCTAAATGGGTACAGAAAGCCCCAGAAATCATACAGCTTAGAAGACAGAATGGATCTGGAAGGACCAACGGATTGATTGCAGGTGGAATATGAAGACGGTGAGGATGGAGTTAGAGATGTGGTAAACGACCCTACATGTGGGAAGAGAAAGAAGAAATCAGAATAATAGAAAAAGGACATTACAGAGATCTGGAACGGGTAAGGACAGAAAAGAGGGAGAAGATTTAAAAGTCTTAACCCCATCTGAGAAGTGTACATCAGAATATAAATCCATGGTTTTAATGAGGTTTTTTCCTCTCAGTTGAAAACTAATGAAACCTATGTAAGCAATTAGCTTAAGGTAGATTACCGGGCAACCAATATTTATGTCATCATTCTGTCACAAGAGATGATACATAATTTATGTGAAATATTTTCTGGAGAAATGCCATCAACATTAATAACGTTATAGCAACAGGAGAAAACAGCAGCTCCTGTGGCCTCCCTTCCTTTCTCTGTGCTAGAGCAGTTCTGTTGCTGTACGGAAGTTTTTTGAGCAATGTCAATTGGAATTCACAAATTGAATTTCTTTTTACCTTGAGTTCACGGCTGGTGTTTAGTTCTTTTTCACTCTATTTGCATCCCAATAAACACTGTCATTAATCCATGTTTCCTTATCAGGAGCCGTTCTAATTAGGCTGTTCTAAAAGTTGAGTTAATCAATAGAGTTAATTCTTTACATTTATACACAACAGGAAGTTTTCCATTGTAAAAGCAGTTTCTTTTTTTTATGGCCCGAGTGGATAATCACTTCTTAAATGTCAGCTTAAGCTCAGTTCCATCAGTATGTCATGATAAGCAGCACTTACACACAATCCCACTGAAGTTGGTGTGGCTACTCATTTGACTATACAAGATGAATTAACATTGGCAGAAATGAAAAATGTGACAGTTTCTCCATCTGACTAAAAAAAAAAATACTGAAGAAAACTACAGGTATATAAATAAGTTCCTGTTTGCTTTTCAACAAATACTGAACAAAGTTAAATTGCATTTTCATTGTATTCTAATACATAATCCCCTCCCATCCCCTGCTGTAAAGCATTACAATGAACAACTTTTGAAGCAGGTTCTGATTTTTATAAAAGCCTCTCACATGTTCCAATAAACCGTGAAACACAAAGGGGGGCACTTGAAGACAGCAGCCTGTTGCCATGCCCAAGTTTCATTTTCCCTTTCCACTAACGTAGACGTGCACATGCTGTTTCTAAAGGGAATGACTGAGACAGCCCCAAGAACTGCATTTCTTGGTTTGCTTGATCTGGGCACCACAACGCACAGAACTAGATGAAAATACCTTTGCGCAATAGCCCTCTGTGAGGATTTTGCCCACTATTCCCAAGCTTGCAAAGATGAGAATGTGGCAAACTCAGGCATGAAAACTGGAGCATCAGAGAAGTCACAAGGTCCCAATGTACTGGTTGTCCGAGGATTTTGGTCATGAAGCAAATAGTAAGAACGTTTTGTATGCCTGTGTTTCAGTTGTGGTTCTAACAGTGGAGTCTTTGTACGGTATTTGCGTACAATGTTGCTCTCTTAAACTTCTGCTGCATGAAACATGCTCCCAAACATGTTGTGATTTTTTTTTCTTTAAAAAGCATTAAAGCCACTACTGACCTTAAAAGAAAGTGACCTCGTCCATTCAGATTTCCCTAAATTCACCTAGCTTGTCGCCTAATAAATATGTCATTGCTTTGTTGTGCTTTTGCATGGGTCATGTTCTCTTGCTGCACCAAACCCTTTCAATTCAATAAAAGCGCAGGCATTCATATTCCTAGGGTCAGTCTTGTCTTCCACATAACAAAATGGGGCCAAGCAATTTCTTACACAAAACTTCAAAAACATTGTCATTCCTACACCAGTGTGTCAGAAGTCGTACAGTAAAGAGTGATCTGTATGAGCAACAGTATACAGATTCTTTCAACTAAGGCTTCTGGTGGATAGTAACTGAGCTTAATGGCCAGCTAAAAACTGTTCATTGGTATGTATGAAGCTAGTTGATATTTCTCTTTTGGCAGTACAAACGACATGGCTAAATGATGGAGCGAGCATGGAAAGTGACCACTTTGGCACAGCATTTTTATTTCGCAAAGTTGATAGTTATTGTTACACCTTTTTTTCCATCTATAATGACACAGAAATTAAAAAAGAAAATGCGTAGCTATGCCCTATATATTTGAGACATAGCTAACATCAGTCTTCATAGAGGTTACACACAAAATTTATGCTTCACTTGCCAAAATTCAGTCATCCTTAGCTAACTACTCACAATATCTGAACTTAAACATGAGAAAAGAATGCCATTTTCCATTGGTCCTGACACTCAGAAACATCCCAGACAGGTTTTTAGTCAGACTTGGCTTAAGCATACACTTTCTGTCCTTGCTTGGATGCATATGGCACAGATGAGAACATGAAAAGGAGATAAAAAGCACAGCGGAAAGCTAGCCTGTTCCGCTACCACAATTCTTATGCTCCTGTACCTGACATCACCTGTACCTGACATCATGCAAGCCCTAAAAATTCCTTCCCCCAGTCAAAAAAACCCAACTGCATAGAAGCATCAGTCCATGACTGGAGCAATAAATATTAGATAGTGATAAAACAGTGATGAAATAAACTATTTGGGGGATTGAAACTGCATAAAAACCCTCAGCCCCCAACATTTAAAATTACATTAAGAAGTATTGTAACTGGATTGCAATCACTACTATCTCCTTCGGGTCTTTTCTACCCTGAACAGCAACTCTAAAGCCCACAGAAGTTTATGCTCTCGTATGCCTGCAAGGTTGTTACTACCTGCCTTACTGACATATGCTAAACAGAGCGGCTTTCTTCACCTAGTCATGAGAAGACACAGAAATTAAGAGTAGTTCCATTAGTTTTGTCATTTGTTATGCTTTTTCCGCACTATTACCAGCTGTGAGCATTTAAAATAACGGTTAAACAAACAAAAACACAGAGCCTGATCAAAAGGTCCAAGTTTTTCCTTTCTCTTCTCCAGGCTAGCGGCGCTGCGCTCGGGTCGGGGGACCCCCGGGAGGGCCGGCAGCCGCACGTCCCGCCTTTGCCCGGCAAAGCGAGGACTGAGAGGGGGCTCCCGCCGAAAAACCGCACGGACCCTGGGAGTCGGGCATGCCGACGGGACGGGACGGGACGGGACGGGACGGGACGGGACGGGACGACGAGGGACGGCCACCGCTCGGCGTAGCGGGGCAGAGCCCCAGCGGAACGCCCTGAGGGCGGTGCTTGTAGTTTCCCGCCGCCTCCCTGCGCACGGACTACATTTCCCGTCAAGCAGCGGGGGAGAGCGCGAGGCACGGTGCGCGTCAGAACCGCGGACAGCCAATCGCGGCGCGGCCGGAGCGAGCGCCGTCAGCCGCCAATGTTGTTTTCGCTGAGTCGAGCTGCTGGTGTTGTTGGCGGCGGCGCCATATTGGAAGGGACGAGCCCCCGTTAGCGAGAAGCCCCTTGGCGCTGGCCCGGCCGCCGCCATGCTGTATCTGGAGGACTATCTGGAGAGTGAGTGTGTGCGGGACGGGGGTGCCGGGCGGCCGGGCACGGCCGGTGGACGGGAGCCGTGGGGGAGCCGCGGCGAAGAGGCGGCGCCCCCCCTCCCCCACGGCGGCGAGTGACTGACTTCCTCCCTCCCTCCCTCCTTCCTTCTCTCCCCGCTCCCCCGCCCCTCCGTGTCCCCGCAGTGATCGAGCAGCTTCCCATGGATCTGCGCGACAGGTTCACCGAGATGCGCGAGATGGACCTGCAGGTGCAGAGTACGTGAGTCCCGCCCCCTCCGCCTCTGCCCGCCCCCTCCCCTCCCCGCGCCACAGCGCCCGCCCCGCCAGCAGGGGGCGGCCGCGGGCACCGGCTCCATCGCCGCGCCCCGCCGCAGGGCGCGGGCCCGCGGTGTGGGGAGGAGGGAGGGGAAGGCAGAGGAGGGAAGGAGGGGGCGAAGAGGCGCCGCCGCCGCGGCGATCCGACCTTGTGTGGGCAGCCCCGCTCCCCTCCCCGCCGCCGACCCGCGCGCTGGCCCGGGGTTGTTCGCGCCCATTCCCCACCCTGCGCCCCGGCTCTCCGGCAGCGCCGCTCCGGCGCGGGAAGGGGGGGGGGGGCGAGCTCGTCTCGTCGGCACCGGGCGCCTGGCGTCGTCTCCTGCCGGCCGGCGGTGCGGGCGCGGGGCGGCGGGCGCTGGCGCGGCTGCGGGAGGCGGCGCTGCGGAGGCCCGGCGCCGCGCCGGGAGCCGCCGGGACGCAGCGAGGGGCGGGGCGCGCTCGCCTGGCGTTGTGTCAGCGAGCGGCGCCGAACCGCGGCCCCGCCGAGCCGCCCGCCCGCTCCGGGCCCGCCCCGGCCCCCGCCCGCGGCCCGCAGTTGAGTCTCGGCGCAAGTAGGATCTTACACGAGTTTCGCTCCTGGGCTTGTGCTGCTCCCCAAGGCATTTTCGGTGGCACGTCCCAAACTCTTTAGATTTTTGATCCCTAAGAGCAGTGATGGTGGTTTGGAAGATGAGTTATGTCCCGCTCCTTCAGCAGGTAGTGGCGTGCTGTCTCTGAAACTTTCCAGCCAGCTCCCCTCATAATAGCCTATGCGAAGGTGCTTTTTGCTTAGTCTGTTGTCCTCTAGCTGACGCGTAACCAAATACACAGTCTACTTCATGTTTCTTTGTAGATCACTCTGTATATCTCTGCTTATATCCTGATAGAATGCACTGCCTTACGCTGTTTTCAGGATGCATTGCCTTTTCATCTTTTCTAATGCAATCTCATCTGGTGTCCCATAACACCCAGTTAGGTGTTCCTGTCATTTAATGCGCAATTAATATGTTCATCTGTAACTGATGCAAAGGTCTTTGTTAATGAAACTGTTACTGCACAAAGGATGAGAGGAATCATCAATACAGAAGGGTCAGACTATTGTAAAGAAGAACAGAAAGAGCAAGGGTTGAAATAACAAGTGAATGCCATACAGGAATGGAAAATGCAGGACTATGTGGGAGCACAGTTCTTGAAAACAGTAATTTAACCAATAATACTTTGAAGTGTGGTCTCAGGCTTTCCCTTGGATATTTACTTTAGTGGACCCAGCAGGTCTGTTTAATAGACTTTACTGACACATGTTGAACTGGCTGTAGGATATTTTATGTGTATTATGGCCTAGGTGCTGTCTTGGGTTCAGTACTTTGAGTTGTGGGAACAGGGCAATGGCTCCTTACGGGAGATAACACCTCTGAAGTAACTACTGCTAGGGAGCACCAGGAGAGGGAGTGAGCTCACTGACTTAGGTAGTTCTCAGTAAGTTCACAAATTCTACTTCTATTCAGTAGGGAGGCAAAGAAGCTAGTAGTTTTTTTGAAGTGTATGTCGGAACTGAGCCAACTAGCGCTGCCAAGGTTGCAGTAGTGTTATTTCCTCTGCTTTAACTGGAAGTGGCAAATAACACTGAATGTTGTATACTAAAACCAACCTTTAGCCCGGAGAAAAATTCTCTCAGACCTTGGTACTTGTGTAATTCTTGCACAATGAGTGACAAAGCATCCAAAGACATTTATGAAACTTCTGGACTAGCATCTCTTGAACATCAGTTGCCAAACTGCCCACTGAATACTGCATGCAAACCTGGAGATTGTTCTCATGCTGTGACATAGTGACTTGCTGTGAAGATTCAGTATCTCTGAAGTCATTGAAAACAGTACTTTGATGAGCAATGGTGTCCCAGAAACCTGTATGAGTTGTAATTCAGAAATAACTGTGCTGCTGTGTTTTGGAGTCAATGTTGACTTTATATTCTGTCCTGTTTGGACCACATGGACTTCTGATGGCACAGGTGCTGCTGTTTGTTGTTGGAAGAAATAATAAACCAGCTGTACCTACTGTAGGTTCTGATAGGGCTGCTGTGGGAAAAGTAAAGACCATCTGATTTGTGACTTGACTCTTGAGCTTTAATTGAGCTGCACATGGAGCATAAAATGTGTTTATTTAAGTTCAAATCATGGATTATCAGGCCTCCATGGTAAAATGTCAAGTTCTGGAAAAAGGCCTCTCTTCTAATAGAGTTTCTGGCAACTCTCATGGGAAATCTGATCTAAGAAATTAATAACTCAGAATATAGTATCACAGTTGGATTGAAAAGGTAGGGGGGGAGAAAAGGTGAAGGAACTTGAGTGTACCAGAGAGAACTTTTCATGTAATTCAGTAGATCTGACCTGCATTCCCCTTTGCTATGTCTGCCCTTTCAAGAGAGACCAGGTCCTCAATAAAAAGTAAAGAGGGAAGATTTTTTTTTTTCCTTTTTCTTTCTTTTCATGTCTGTTAAGCCATTAGGATAATTATCACCTAGCTGTTTGCACTCTGGGAGTAGGAGATAGAACATTTTGTCTCTTTGCTTTATGGACCAAATTACAGTCATTTGGTCAAATAACAAAGCTTTTAGAAGCCTCCACATAAGGTGTGTGCTGCTTGCATGCTGCTCAGGTTTCTTAATCTTCTCAGTGAATAACAGAGTGTAAGTGGAAGATGCTCATTGTACAGATTCTCCTGTCTTTAACCTGTTTTACACCAAAACTGTTTACTTTGTCTGGGTCTAAATAAAGTTGACGTGAGCCTATGTCACAACTGTTCCAGCTTGGGATTAATTGTGCTCAGTCTGGTCTGTTGTTAGGTTCCTGTTGGGTTTTATGCTGGGGATTTCCAGCACAGGGAAAATCGATTAATATTTTTGATCATTTAGAATAAATTATTTTTGGTTATTTACATGAACAGTTAGTTCTAGTTGTGGATTTTCGGAGTGAGAAAACCTTCGGGCTCCATTGGATTTGAAGAGTTAATCATACCTGGGGATTCCTGAGTTTCTTAAACTAGTTAATTCACTTTTTTTTCTTTTTTCTGTTTTCTTTTTTTTTTTGTAAGAGATGATGGCCATCATGTGATCCAGTTTTAATGGTGGTTTCTGGAAGGTATCTGAAGTGTTTTATATCCAGAGCCTGAAGTTTGTAGGTAGTTGGTGCATTGTTACATTTTATTTGAAACTGCTATCTGGACGGTATTGCTGAGAGTGCTGTGAAAAAGTTTTCAGTACTATCATCTATCCTGAGACTAGCAAGGCTGTCAAAGCCAGTTTTACTGAGGCAGATGCATGTTTTTGGGAATACACAAGCTGTTGCATGCACAAGTGTCCAGCTGTTGAAATAGTATACTCGGTGTTTTGTTGGGGTTTTTTTTGAAGGAGGGAAAGGGAAGGGAATCCCTGTTCCTGTCTGAATAAACAACAAAACAGAGAACTTGTAGTTGACATTTTTCTTTCTTACGATAGTTAATGTTAGAGAATTGGTGGCTTTATTTTTTCACTTACGATATTTCTCAGCTTCATGTAAGTGAGAATCCTGTCCAAATAGTATTTCGCCAGTGCATTTACCCCTTAGTGCTGCCCTGTGGGGTTGGGGGGAGTAACTTGGTAAGTGCTTTCAATTTGCTCTCACCCTTCCTAGCATACAATGGAGAGGGCCTCGACTTAAAGGTGGTGACTTGACTCTTCAGTTGCTCTACCTTTTTGCGGCACTAATTTTTTTTCAATTATTTGGTTTTGTATTTGACTGTTTCTCTTAGGAGAACATGTTGTTTCCTGCTCAGTTTGTAACTGGCTAGAATGTTCCAAAGTCAGCAGTCTAGAGCCCTGGGTGAGGAGTTTGGGTCGTGCTTTAAGTCACTACCACTGCTCTTAGGGACAAAAAACCTTTAGAACTTGGAGTCCTGCCTGTCCCATGCTGGAGAGCACAAGAACCTTGATGAGAATCCTACCAGAATGCAATTCTGCTTCTTGGAAATTAAGGTAAATATTTCCCTCCTCTGTCCACTGTCACTTGGTTGTTTTGGTTTTTTTTGTTTTATTCCTCTCTAATAGTTTGCACCTCAGTCCTGTCAACTTTGTTTAAGGAAAAAAATGGGTCTTATTTCATAATGTTTATATACATGAGAAGATAACATTTATCTTAATCTTTTCCTGTGCTACAGATGCAATGGATCAGCTTGAGCAGAGGGTAAATGAATTTTTTATGAACGCAAAGAAAAACAAACCTGAATGGAGAGAAGAACAAATGACATCGATCAAAAAAGTAAGGATATCACAGGAGTGGGTCACATTTTTCTCTTGCAAACGAAGATAACCTTAGGAAAAAATAGCTTATGATTGATGGAGACTTAGCGTTCAGAACTGTGAACTTCCCTTGGGCTTTCACAGAGATGAATAGAATTACCTAGGAGGAGAAAAATGACTGAAAGGTTTCTTTGATCAAGCATTTCTCTCAAGTTTTACCCAGTATTTGCTAGCGTTTTAAAAATTATGATCCTGAAATGGTGAGGAAACCAGGTATTAAATTTTCAGCTCAGACTTCTTGTTTCTGCTTGTGTGGCATGAAGCTGCATAAGTTAATTGGCTTTCTTTTAGAGGATATTTTTCAAGCTTAGCTTCAGCATTTCCTGTGATTCTACCTGTGTCCTTGTATATGTTACACATATGGTGTATGTAGCTTTAGGGAGGGAGGAATAAGAAGATGGATGTGTTTTGTTTTATCCTTCAACGCTCAGGCATTGGTGGTGGTATTGTTAGCAAGGTAGTCCATCATTTTGTCAGGAGAAACTCCTTTTTAGTCTCCTACACTTGTTACTTCAGCCCTTTATTTGACCAAGGGTGGTTTTTTTTTTTTTCCTTAATGCAAATAGATTTCTGTGTTTAAAAAAAGAAATAGTCAAAGCTCTGACTTCACAAGAATAAATGAAAAATCTGCTTCTGACTTCAGTTGGACCAGAGTTTCAAGTAGTTTTTGCCTAAGCAAAATACTCTTCAGTGGAAATTGAGAATAAAAAGGCACTTAAACATCTTTAATTGTGGAGTAAAAAGATGTTTAAACATAACTTAAAAAAAGGTTTTGTCTGTGGATTTCCATTAGAGCAGATTTTAAAATTGGATTGCTTTAGTCAAAATAACTTATGATTTACATAGATCTATTTTAAAATAATTTAAACTATAAATTATATACATCATTATCTCTATTTAAGTACAGTGCTAGAAAGGCCTCCCCTCACAGTACTCTTTAGCATCATTTCAAAGGGCAGTGGTATCTGCAATAGTCGTAAAGATCCATACAAAGTAAAAGACTTCATCTCATTTTGAGTCCGTAACCTTATGCTGTGTAATATAAAATAAATCCAAGATTGTTTCTATTCTTGTGGCATTTCTTGCAGAAACCTAAATATCACTGTGGGAGGAAACGTCCACATCTTGTAGTTTGGCTATTTCTAAGGCACAAACAATAAATTGATACGTAATACATCTCTCATCTAAAATTTAGCTGACTGTTGTTAACAGTAGAGTTTTAGTCTTTCTGAAAACTTGACTTTTAATTTCTCACATTTTGTTCTGGATATCAATAGCTTAAAATGACTGAAATTAATTCAGTTAATGTTCATAATTTAAAAAATATTCTCTTTATAACAGGATTATTATAAAGCTTTGGAAGATGCTGATGAAAAAGTGCAACTGGCTAATCAAATATATGATTTGGTAAGTAGACAGAAGGTTTGTGGTAAATTACCTAAATTTATGCCCAAAGGAATTTTAAATACTTTGATAAGCACTACAGCTGTGCTACTTGTACTGTTCTGTCAGCTACACACAGATATTTTTGCTGGTGAAAGAAACATTTAATATTTTATTGACTTTAAAGAATTCTGTTGCTTTGGGTAGTGTTACTTAAATACAAAACATACAGAAATAATTTTAGAAATCCTAAGGTTTTCATGCGTGTTGATTTTATCTTAGTTATTTTTTTCTGAGAAGAGACCACAAGCAAGTTACTCTTCCTTATAGCATGTGGATTTTGAATTTTAAGTATATTTATTTTACATTCACTGGAAGAACAGAACCTGCAAGTCAGACTACACTAAAGTATAGTAGACATAAAACAAATGCTTCTTGTCTGCTTTAGTTCCGCTTCAGCTAACCAAAAGTTAGTTCCAAAAGTTGGAACTTACCTCTGCTCTTTTGGTTAGCTGGTAACTGCAAAAAACCTGTTCAATTTTTAATAGTTTAGAGATAGGTACAGTATTCTGCTGTATAATTACAGGTGAATAAAGCATTTGGAACATAGCATTTCTTTCCATGATACTAAGCTTAAAATTTTTTTTAAGATAATTTTCAATACCCAAGAATATGTCATGCTTGACTCAAGTGCACAGGAGTCTTTACATTTTCGGTTAGAGGCCCTTTTACTCAATACTTAAGCTTACTGATGTCTATAGTGGCATACAAAATGCAATTTGGTACACTTGCAATTTCCTCATGCAGCCCAGCCTCTTCTAAACTGCATGTTATGTACTGTTCTCTGTTCCCCTTTCTATACCCATACCCACAACACCCCCAAGTCCTCTTAGTCTTTTTTTCTCAAAAGAATCAGTGTTATGTCTCGGAACATTGCCTACAATAAGAGGAGGGCTTCTAGCTGCTGAGCCAATATGCAGTCTTATTTTATCCTGTGATTGACTGCGCAGCTTAGGAGCAACAGCGCTGTTTTGGTGTTAATTCTAGTATCTCTGCTGAGATAGGGAAATGTAGGTGACCGAGACGTTACGCTTCTGTGTCTTTTTATATGGGCTTAGTGCCGCATGGCAGAGAATTGCTGGAAGGGAAGAATTTAGCAATCCTGAGATTAAAGGTGTAGATATCCATGTTACAGAACTGGATGCTAGCTATTGTTGCTTTGTATCAAAAACAGGTAGACCGTCATTTGAGAAAATTGGACCAGGAACTCGCTAAATTTAAAATGGAACTTGAAGCAGATAATGCTGGAATTACAGAAATATTAGAGAGAAGTAAGTATGCTTGATTTTCTTTAAGAACTTGACAGATTTTCTGTCAATTTGCAACATTAAATTGTCATAAACTTGTTAGTGGCATGCAGTATTTCCGCTTGTTCCAAAACTGTGTTTTGACCTGCATACTTTTCATCAGTCAGTGATTCTCAAATTTTAATTTCAACCTCAGTTTTTACCAGTGAAGTCAAAATACAACTGAGTCATTAGAATAGTTTTGTTCACACAACTGTTGCACTAGTGAATTGCTACAGCAAGGTACAGAGTTCTTTAAACCTATTTTTAATGACTGTAAGTATTCAGACAAATACTTCAGCCTAAGCTTGCCACCTACCCAGTTGAAAGTGTACCATTTCTTACTTGAATTGATTGCCACCAAACTGAGGAGGGTCATTATTTTAGTTATAGGTGTGGAATGTCAAGTTATGTACTCAGTGGTTTTCTTTTTCTAAAGGGGAGAGAGTGGTTGTTTTGTAATGGGTTAGCGAGGGAGAAGCATTTTGGGTAAGAAACCTGCATGCTTAACAGACATAGCAATGCTAGTATTCAGAATGTGAACAAAAATGCAATGGCACAGCTTTTTGGCCAGCCTGGCATAGAAGAATCTGGCCTTTCTGTATGCATCAGCATTTAGACATCAAATGTGATTTCGGAGTTGACTTAACTACTGTGATTTTGGAGCTAAGAGGCAGTGACTGTTCTTCATATCCAAGGACAGTGAAAAGTAACATAAATTACTTGAGGAGATTAGGAATAAATATTCTTTCTTTGAACTTTGTGTGGTTTTGCCATAAAAGCTGGAAGTTTTTGGATACACTACTTGTAATTGCTATTACAAATAACAGGTACAAAAAGAAAACTGCAAAGTACGTGTTTTTAATGAACTAGCAACTACAGAAAAGGACTAGTTTATTTTAGTTGGAGTCTCAGCTGCAGTTTCATTTGCGGTACTACCTGCAGTTGAACTACGTGTTTTATGAGCTAGGTAGGTAGAATTTCAAGAACTCGGAAGAGAAATGTACCAGCCTGCATGTTGCATCTTTAAGGGTTTGTTTGTTTGTTTATTTTTGGTTTGTTGGGGTGGGGTTTTTTGGGGTTTTTTAAAGTGAAAAGTCAAAGCCTCTTAACATTTTTTAGCTTTCAGAGTAAATACATATTGTTGAGGTTCCGCCAGAGGGCAGCCTTCGGACTCGTTCATAACATGAGTAATGTTATCTCCGCCAAAAATATCTCCTTATGCTTTGAACCTTTCCTAGAATAATTTTCTTTAAACTTTTGTGATGCACACATACATGTTTTTGAAAGAAAAAGAAAGAGGTAAAAAAATGTTGAAACCATAGATTTTGAAAAATGAATGTGAATTACTTTCTTGAATTTTCTTCTGTATAAATGTAAATTGGTAGGTATTGCAGCTGATTCAAAATCTTTTTGCCAAAGATTGATACACAAACCATTGCATATTGTTCTAATGGAAATATATGGTCAAAGTCTCTTCTATGCTGCAATCATTTAGCCTTTGACTCTGTGTGACAAGATGCCTCATTAATACCATTTACCTGTTACAATCTTCTTTTCAATTCATATCAGTGTAGATTGTTAGTACTTTTGGTGCAGCATTTTCCAACCATCACTGGCTTGTATACAACTCATTTGAGTAAGTGGCATGTTGAGGGCAATGTTTTCGTTTGTTCTTTTATTTGCCTTGATTTTAACTTCTTGATTTCAACAGGTGAACAGGAGCAGTCACCAATATTTATTTTAAAACTGTTGTTCTCATTGACTCTTGGTTGTACTACAGGAAGAGTTTCTAGCAAAAAATTCTTCTGATTAAAATAAATAAAGTTGCATAGTGATTTGGTTGATACTAAATGAATCTTTATAATATTTAAAACTCAGAATAATGCCAGTGATGAAATTTTCCTATCCTTTTTGCCTCCCTCTTAGGGTCTCTGGAGCTGGATACACCATCACAGCCTGTGAATAACCATCACGCCCATTCTCACACTCCAGTAGAGAGTAAGTATTTGATACTTTAAAACATGTTCACTTTTTGTGTTTCCTTAATGTTGCTGAGTTGTAGTAGGGGAAAAAAAATGCTCACAACTTTTTTCTTTTTTTCTAAACACTGGGGGGAAAGAAAGCATAATGCAATGATGATAATGTCTATTCAGAAGAAGCGAAAGAATGAAATAATAACGTTTTGCTGGTGGGAATTAATTGAAAGTGCTGTTTTATTATCTTTAGTTATAGTTTGACTTTCAAGCTGAAAAGGTTTTGCATTTAAGTTCCCTTCATTTGTTTCTTTTAGAAAGGAAACATAATCCATCTTCTCACCATAGTACAGCAGATCATGTTC
This sequence comes from Grus americana, assembly GCF_028858705.1. Lineage (NCBI taxonomy): Eukaryota > Metazoa > Chordata > Aves > Gruiformes > Gruidae > Grus > Grus americana. The sequence continues at coordinate 26,172,186 of NC_072852.1, read as the reverse complement.
CTGAAAAGAAGTTTAAATCTGAAGCTCTTCTATCTACCCTGACTTCAGATGCTTCTAAAGAAAATACACCAGGTAATCTTAATTGTCTTGCATTTTATTGCTTTTTAATCAGAAGAAGAGAAACCCAGTAACATTTGTGAGTTATTGTCTTTTGACATCAGAGGCTCATCCCTTTCCTCTGGATTTTCAGTCATTTGAACCATGAGAAATTGCAGGCATTGTTACTCATCTGTGTTGTCCATGAAGTGCATCAGCTTTGTTCTCATTTAACAGCTGCATGTTGGCTGTTCCTTTTTATTGACACTGCTTGGAAGAAGAAAACAGTACAGTTTCATTCAGCCAGTAGTAGAAACAGAAGAGATCAATGCATTATTATTTTGGGGAAAAAAATGCATGCAACAATTTCCAAAGTAGGGGAAAAGAATTTTCACACTTTTTTTTTTTCTCCAAAGATTGGTCTGATGTGGCATTCAGCTACAATAAAATTCTTTTGTGTGTTGTCTGTTTCAAAAGAGGTGAGAAGTCTTTTTGAGTAGTGAATAAAAAAAAAACCCCACAGCTTTCTGCCCATTTTAAAAATTAGGGTCTTTCATAGTTTCTTTTCTGAAAATAAAAGATTGTGAGAGGTTATGTTTTGGAATTTAGTGCTGTTAACCAGACTTAAGTAGTCTCCCTCATAGCCATTTTACTTTTCTTTTGAAGGAACTTCCTGTGAGATGGCAAATAAAATGTAACTATATTTGAGTAACTGTCAGTCTGTAGACAGCCACGTAAATCTGTGTCGTATTAAAACTGTGATTTGTAGTTTTTAGAATTAAGGTTGTTAAAAGTTTTACTTCAGAAGGAGTATAGTTGTACAGTCAAATTCTTACCCTTTTCTTGATGATTACAGGAGTCAGCATCATTTCAACAGAGATTGGGTTTATATAGACATAGGCATAGCAACTGCATCTGTTCTTTGGTAGCTGAATACGATAGTGAAGAGTATTTTTCCAAAAGGACTCTCTGCATATGAGGATAGGTGGGGAGCAAACTTTTTTTTTTAAAGCCAATACTGGCTGTGTCAAATGGCTTTTTAAATTTTTTTCCAAATGATGACACTGCTCCAATGCATAAATGGAGTTCCTGCTCTTTCACTGGTTGTCATATATAACTCTTCTTAAAATGCAAAGGACTTCAGTTTCATTTTGAATTTCATAAATGTGTTCTGTTCATCAAGGGTGTCGAAACAGTAATTCATCATCCTCTTCAAACAATGCATACAATACAAACTCTTCTCAACCATTGGCATCATATAACCTGGGCTCATTATCTTCAGGATCTGGGGCCGGTGCAATTACCATGGCAGCAGCTCAAGCAGTGCAAGCCACGGCACAGGTAATGTCAAAACATTCTTGTCATTTTGCCATCCGCTATTGATAAAGAAGAAAGGCTAGTGATTTTTTTTTTTTTTTTAAAAATCTGATTTCCATGATCACTTTCAACTGATGTGATTCAGTTGTCCTGTTATCATTTTTGTTTATTTGCTATAGTTTCTTCCTGTAAAACTTGAATAAAGGGACAGCTTGTTTTCTAGCTTTTCCCATGGGATATTCTTACACCTTTTTACCACTTGCTATACATCATTTTTTTAACACAGTTACTAATGAACCTGTGTAAATAATTAGTAGTTAGCAGTCTGGTGTATGTCTTCTGTAAGAGCTCTACTGTGTAATCTGATACAATATCAGTATTCCTTTTAGATGAAGGAAGGAAGACGAACATCCAGTCTAAAAGCCAGCTATGAAGCATTTAAGAACAATGATTTTCAGCTTGGAAGAGAATTTTCATTATCCAGAGATTCAACTGGATATTCATCATCAGCTCTGGCATCTACATTAACACAGACATTAAGTTCATCAACCACAGATTCACGAAGTGGCAGAAAAAGCAAGTAGGTTTTCTTATGTGTTGATTGCAATTACAGCTTTTAAGACAGCTAAGCTTTCTTTTAAAGGTCATGGGCTGTATGACAAATACATCATATTAAGTATCTGGGGGGCAGGGATCAGCAGAAGGTAGTTACTGCCTGCTGGCCTTTTTTTTGCTCAGGGCTTTCTTCTTTTGTCCTCTCGCTTTTTTTTTTTTCTTTAAGCAAATTCACTCCAAGGTTTTAAATAAATGTCTTGATTTTCTTTGTCATCTGTGATACAGTCTGGTTTCTTCCCTTATTTTTCTGTATTTTGGAGAGAAGATTTGGCCTAATGGCAGATGTTGGGAATTACTGTGCATTCATAGATGGTTTTGAAATAATCTGGAGATCTGCTTCCTGCCACTTCAGAAATAATCACAACGCTTTGATGGTTGACCCTTCTAGGACAGGAAACAGAGTGAATTTTATTTCTGATTAAAATGAAATTTAAAAGTGTTTTAAACAACACAATGTCACAACACACTTGTGACAGTAATCACAAGTTGTACTTGAAAGATTTTGTCTCAGAGTGCCCATCCTTTTAAACTGACTTGCGTGTTTTTCTTCATACAAATTTATGTTTGGTCACAGCTCAGTTAATAATTTTGTCTTTAGAAGCATTTTTCATCTATGGATATCTTGGGTGTCAGGTCTGACCTATAAGCAAAAGCACAGAATTTGTATTCTCGCACTGTTCCTGTGGAGTGATTGGTGATGCTTGAGTGGAGATTAACATAGAATCAGTCATTTTCAAAACACAGCTATCTATTCTACATGACATATGACATTATTTATATGTAAATTCCTGTTTTACTGGTAACATAATTTTTATGGGGACTTTATATCAAGGCTGTTGATGGAAAGTTTTGTGTAGAAAAACATTGATTAAAGCCATTGGGCACTTTAAAGCTGTTAAATTCCATTGATTAGAATAGTCTGTCTTGCACTTGTAAGCTGGTAAGATTTGTTTCCTTTTCCAAAGAGCATTCCAGGTGTCCATTTCAGTTCTTGCAATTGTTGAATGAAATCTGTCAGGGAACGATGCTTTGGGATTTATATACTGCAGTATTTCAGAGTCAACAAAATACTCGTTTTGTGATCCTTTCACTTGGCAGGAAATGAATTTAAATTATGATAGAGTATTTTTAATTTTTTTTTATTTTAGAAACAACAACAAATCCTCAAGTCAGCAGTCGTCCTCATCTTCCTCTTCTTCATCTCTGTCATCATGTTCTTCTTCATCTGCACTGGCACAAGAACTGTCTCAGCAAACAGCAGTAATACCAGAGTCTGATTCTAATAGCCAGGTTGACTGGACCTATGATCCAAATGAGCCACGTTACTGCATTTGTAATCAGGTAAGGATGGCTTCCAACCTGAAATATAACTAGAGCTGCTATTTCACTGTAGTTGAACTTCCTTCTCTGATTGCTAATTTAAAAATATTCTATTTGCAGTCTTGAAATTGTGATCTTTTTTTATTTACTTACTGGTGACAGGAATAATGAACTCAACTGTTGAAGCTAAAAACAAACATACCTGGAGAGTTTTAAGTCTTCTAATGAAGACTTCAGGAATAATTAAATTAAAGATTGAACAGGTTCACAGTGGATTTAGTTAAATAAAGCGCATGAAATTGTTATGCATGCAATGGAAATGCCAGTCATCAATATAATCTTGAAAACTGGGCTGATAATGTACTGAGCGCTGTTGTTTAGACCAAAATGTAGTTCATTCAGGTTTTGAATGCTGACCTTTCTCATCCAACCTGAAATATGCAGAAGTATCTCTTTTTTTTGCATTAAAAAAAAAATTGAAAATCAATTTGCTATGAACGTGTTCTTTGGGTTGTATAACAAAAGTAAAATCAAAATACTGTTGCTGCTGTTAATGGAAAAACTCCTCAGAGGAAGAAACTTGAATTTTAGCTCTTTGAAAATGTTGATTGCTTTTAATTAGTAATATAATTATTAATATTTTTTTTCTTATTTACTAGGTGTCCTATGGTGAAATGGTAGGCTGTGATAACCAAGATGTAAGTAACAAAGTCCAAAAAGTTCATGAGATGCTTGTGCATGTAACTATTGCTTGCAGGCGTTACTTTTCTTTGGAGTTGGTTTTAGAGTAGCGTTTTTTAGAGTAATGTGCACATGAGTTGAACCATTCTACAGGAAACTTCTCATCTGTCCCCACAGTTCAGGTTCTTTCAGAAGGCTTCACCCTTCACTGGGAAGATTTGACATCTTTAAAATGTCCTATATTTCTGGGAACATTTAGCTATGTCACTACTAACATCAGTTTCCCCCTTCAAATTAAAAAAAAGATGTTTTTAAAGAACAGTTGAATGTGATCATGTACTTACTGAGGTACTACATTTGAACAGAAGTGAGTGATAAGATTTCTTTTGTGTCACTTAGTGTTGTCAAACTAGGTATTTTGAAGCACAACGTACTTCTTTTGCTTTGTTATGTGAGTCCATATATGACTCCTAGAATTTTTATCACTTTTCATATTCTATTGAGTGTATGTTAGGGACTGAGATACTCCTCTCTTCTCGTTTTGTCCTGTGACTTTGTGTGAAAAGCAGAATCTATGCTTTTTACTCATGCTTCATTTTCATAGAATTGTATTTGTGATGGGTGTTTTGGGGAAAAAAAAACAACCCAGAATCCACAACCTTCTCTTTAACTCTGTTTTTATAGTGCCCTATTGAGTGGTTCCACTATGGATGTGTTGGACTGACAGAAGCACCAAAAGGGAAGTGGTACTGTCCGCAGTGTACAGCCGCAATGAAGCGAAGAGGCAGTAGACATAAATAAGTTTCTTCATCTGGAAAACAAATTACATACTGAAGGTTTTATAGAGGACTTGGGAGGGGAGGGAACCCCCACCACACTTCCTTGCAACCACTTAAGGGTTAACATAGCAGTCATAAGATCTTGAACTATTGATTTTGCTAGTTGTGTTTTAATATTGTAAGTAAATTATTTATGCACATTGATGTGCTACAGATATTATTCCAGTGAGCCTTGGATTGTTCCAGTGGCCAACATATGCAGACATTTGTACTATCAAACCATTTCTCTAAACAGTGGGCATTCTATAATTATTCAATCTTCAAAAAATTCCAATAAGTCAAGATTTTAAATGTATGTTTTATATTCCACAGATATATTCTGCTGCATGTACTGTACTCAAGAGCTGTTATGTAACACTATGTATATAAATGGTGCAAATAGTCAGTGCTTCTGAAAAAAAAAAATGAGACAATGGTTTTTAAAATGCCTTTATAGCTTTGGTTCTTTATGAAACTTAATTCAGCAGGCTGAAGAAAATGGTTCTCGTATACAGCGGGCTGTTGTCCTCTAGGGTACTTGAGTATGTAAAAACAAAAAAAAAATGCTGTAGAATAAAACAAACTTGTGCCATTAGTCTTTATATGTTTCTGCTCCAGAGAAGGCGCAGGCCATAAGAGGAAAAAAAGGTGTTAAAGTGATGATAAATTTTTATACCAAATGTGTTTATTTTTTTGTGCAAGTAATCCTTTAAATTTGAATTGTATTAGGTGTTAAAATAAAACAACCTCAACTCCTCAAATTCATGTTTTCTGTACATTTGTCAGAAGCGTTTTCAGGTTTGTCCCTGAAACGGTTTCAGAAGAATATAGCTAAGTTTGCATAAGAAATTGCTACACAGGACCCATGTGAAGGATCATTGTACAGGAGGACATTGCTTTGATGGGTGGATAATTAATACAAAAAGAGGCAAATGCTGAAATATCATTTGCCTTGATGTCTCTGTCTCCAGACAATAAGTGGCACTGCTTAAATGGGCACAAAAGTTCTGTTTTCCATGTGGTTAAAAAAAGAAAATCCCTACCATGTTGAGATACCATCCACAGGCAGGATTGCCTTCCTGTTTCCATGGCACGGATGGAAATGGGAAGGGGAGAAGAAAACCATGGTAAGTGTGTCTTGCTCCCATGTTCCTTCCTGGACAGTGGTTTTCCTGTAAAAACCAACACACAGCTCAGGGAGGAGGAAAGGGAAAACCAGTTCATCCTGCTGTAGAATCTTTAGGGTAACGGGGAGCATGATGTTAGGAAGCCTAAATGCAGGCCCATAAATGTTTGGATTTGTTAGCTGTACGTGTTGTAGTACAGGATCAGAAAACTCGTCTTTAAATCAGATCCCAGACCATGAATATAATGGAAAGATTTTTCTATATTTTTCCCCCACTTGCTTATTTTAGACAAAGTTTGGAAATTTCCTTTCTCTGACAAGTTCCTTTTGTTGTTTTTGTATGGCTCTTTCACGCAGCAGAACAGAAACAAGATGATTGCTCCCTTTTTCTTCTTCCTTCCACTACTGAAAAAAATGCACTTTCCCTTTGGAATGAAGATTTTACTTTAGCACTGGGTTGCTCTTTGGGCTGTCAGGCTGGAAGATCATGACCATGGCAGCTTTCCAAACCCATGCAGAGGGGGAGGAGAGGGTGTTTCAAAGTGTGACTGTGCAAATAGTGTCAAGGAAATAAAGAGTTAGGCTCATTAGTCATAAGAGTAAGCACAGAAAATGCAGGCTTTACCTAAACCAAAATGAAACTAGGCTTGTGCCACAGCATTTGTTTAAAAATAAAAAAGTAGGCATTTTAAATCCATGAAGTGAGTAAAAGGAGATGTGTAAGAAGGAAATTATAGATGGTGGTAAATAGACTTTGGTAAAAGAACAGTATAGAAGTTGGTGAAAATAAACAGCGAAGAGCAGAGTAACTAAGGTTCCATTAAAACTGGAACCGAACCCACTGTGTATGTATTTCTGTGGAAATATCAGTCTAAAAAAACACTTGAGAACTAGAATATCTGGTTTTAAGTGAGGCTATTGAGACAATAGAGATATCAGAAACTATTTGTTCTGTTGGAAACTGGTGCCATGCTATGAATAGAAGTTAAATAATGAACAGGTAATCTAGACTCCTCTTGGACTGAATGTCTAAGTCTCTAAGGTTAAGAAATAAGTCCGTGAAGAATTAAGACTCTACATAGCAAAATCCCTCACTCTGGTGGTAACCATACCTAAGATGGTGCAGAGGCTGCAAATCCAAATAACAATTTCAATTTTCAGTGTGAGCATTGATTTTGTGTTTCATTGCACAATATAAAATACTTTTTCATGGAGGAGCTAGTTAGAGAACTCGAGAAAAAACTTACCTTTGTCCTCATTAGTACATCAGTATTTTGTGTCTAAGTTAAGAAAATAGAAATGGACAAATCTGGAAAACATGGAAAAAATGCAATACAGAGGTCAAAGATGTAGAACAATAAAACCTGTACATGCTATTGTTTTGTTTTCTTCTAAACAGGAAGCCTGTGAGAGAAGCTTAGGGGTCAGCATGTGATTATGGTGCAAAAAGCACTGAAAATTTATAAAACAAGCAAAATTATTTCTTCACTGTGCAAGAGGTTAGACAAATTTGAATACCAGGGCCCTTTCTGCAGGTTGCTTGAGGATTGCTGTCAAGGTGAGGCACCTGTAGAAATGGGTCTGCAACAAATTGGTGGGACCAAACCTGCCAGAGTTCTAGGAGAACTTGCAAATGGAATATCTGAGCAATTATTAGGTATTGTAAAATGTCTAAAGGAATGGAAAGCATTAAAAAAGGCCAATTTTTAAAAAGCTTCAAGTTGGATCTACAAGCTTAATTTTTATTTCTTTGTACATTGGCAGAAACTGATAAAAACTAGAATTAGTGTATGTGTGAGTAGTTACTCATTGGCAGAGTCCTTGCCTCATGGTCATCAGCGTTTGTGGAAAGCTTCGCTGAGTAGACGAAGGCTGGCAGATTGGTGTATATGGGGTCTCATTAAAGTTTCTTTCACAAACTGTGATGCACTGGTTGAAGAGCGGAGGTCCCTTAATGTTACATGGCTGTTTGCAAAATAGAATAATAAAGAGTAAAGGAATAAATTACCAATATTCCCAACATGGAGAGGCTGCTAAAGGAGTCCTGCAGGACTCTGCTGCTCAGCAGATACATAACAGATCAGTTAAAGAGGGGTAAATAGTAACGGAATGTTTGCACTTACGTTGGGTGCCTAAAAATAACAAAAATGCAAAGTGTTAAAAGTAGCAGAACAATCTCATGAGACTGTCTGATAAAGTGGAAGATGTAATTCAACATTTGCTAAAATAATGTAAATAGAAAATAATAATTTACCTGCAGCTAGCGCCTCTGAAGTAGCTGTTGCTGTGTAGGAATGTGGTTTTGGAGTTAGCTAGGTAATTCTATGGAAACATCAGTTCATTGCTCAGCAGCAGGTCAGACAAGTGCTAAGAATGACTCAGTAGGAGATAAAGAATAAAACGGAGAACAGTTTTACAATGTGTAAATTGATGTGCGCTTGGGTCTTAATGTAATACAAAATTCTGGTCCACTCCTCTGTGAAAATGTAGCAAAACTAGGAAAGGCTCAAGGGGGAGGATGGAAGTAGTCAAAGCTGTGTAATGACAACGCATCTGAGAAGCAGCTGGATTGTCTGGGACTCTTCTGGCTGGGAAGGAGGTGGCTCCGTAAGGGTATATATAACAGGGACCTGTAAATGCAGGAGTGCTGTGGAAAAGGTGTGTCTTTTGACAGGCAAAGTGGTAGGGAGATAGCCAGTCCTAAATGAAAAAAAGAGCAGCATTTTTTCACACGTGGCATGCTTAAATTGTGAAATTGGCCATGTAGCTTACATGGGTGTAAAGAGCGACTGAGACATTAGCGGAAGCACAGCCCATGGAGGTGTAAAATGCAGAAGTAACACATCTGGATCAAAAGATCACTAAAGACTGATCACTAGAAATTAAGAGTTTGTAACCAGGGACGTGTTCCTGGATGCCTGTGACGGTCCTACGCTCCCCTGGCATACGGCACCGCATGCTGCCCGCTACAAGGCACTAGGTTAGGCGACCCTTCGGCACTGTGCAATGCAGCTGGTTTCAGTTTCATCCCGGTGCTCCAGCGTTTGGGTAAATTTTTAGGATGAGGAGGTATTTGTAGTACCACAAACTGAGAAGCGATGTGCTAAGCCCTGCACCAGTTCAAAAAGTGGCCTCTGCCTTGTAAACTGTGTTGTTTGTTTGCATTGTGAAGTAACATTTTTTCTCAGTTGTAGGTTTTATTTATTCTAGGTCTGAAGTGAAAAAGAGGAAGTATGTTTCCTGCTTTGAAAATCCTGCTAGGTTGTCTCTCTGAACAGCACAGAATAATTTGCCTTCTTGTTGTCTTTATTGAACTTTGCACAATGTTGTTCAACCACACACAATAAAGATTAGAAATTCTGAGGTTTGTTTTCCCCTTTCTGTTCCCCCCTCACCAGGGAAGTAATTTCCACTGTGAGCTGGCTTTTCTTGGCAAATTTTCTCCTCTCCCACCTCATCCTGCTGGAATGTCTGGACCCTGCGCTCTTCTTGTTCCACAGATGTGACAGGTGACAGAAGGAGGACCCAGGTGCCCTTCACCTTGACACCAGAGGCTTCGGGTTTGCACTTAGGCTAAAAATCCCTGAGAAGCAGAATTGCGAGAGGGATAGGGGTCTGGCTTTTTACACTCTCTTAGGGGTATACTTGAATAACTCAAGTTGGGCCACACTGTATGAACACTTTGCAGCTTTGTTACTTTTCCCAGGATTGCCTAAAACGCTCTGAGAATAACTAAACTGAGAAAAATGCCACACTTCATTATATCTATACCAAGTTACAGTAATATTCCTATTCTAGCACTTTCAAATACACATCTTGCTTTTATACTCTTATCATATTCTATAAAGACAAGCTGCAGCTTTTCCCTCTAGATATATCTTGTATTTAGGAGCTATTTGAGCATGCATAAGTTGTCAACGAGTAGCATGATTGATTACAGACATGTGCTTGCATACATCATGTCTTATATTTTAGAAAAAACAATAGTTTCCTACACTAGTTCATAATAGATTTAAAGTCTTAGAAAAAGTCAAGAAAATGAAGAACAATGTTAGGATCCACAGCTAGTTTTACGCTTTTACATTTTTAAAGCCCTAATACTTATTTGTACCTTGTACCTTATATTATGAAAACAGTTCTGAGTGTTGTGACTGCTTTGCTCCTAAGTATTTATTCAGCAGTGACATATACATTGAATCAAATCTGTATGCCCACATTTATGAAACTAGCTACTGCCAATTAAGAGAAGTTTTACTGAAGCTTAAGACTACAATGAGAGGATTCTTAAATAGATACAGTTGTTTGGCTACAATTTGTATGTTGTTCATAAAAATAACAAAATTTTGGGGAATCTTAAGTATAATTTTGTTGCTGAACACAGATTTATTTATTAGTTTGACAGTTAATGTGGGTTTCCTAACTAGGGTTATACTAAGCCTTTCTTCATAGAAGAATAAATAATAGTTATACTGTAATTGCACACATGAGAATTGGTGAAACAGGAATAGGGGAGCAATGCAAAGATAATTTTATATTGTTTCCACCTGTGAAATTGTGGCCCTATAACTTCAAAGTAAGTTTTACTATTTATTTTCAGGAAAAGACATGGGGTATAGATGTTTGGATAAACTTTGCAAGCGTGAGTGTCATTAAGTGCTGGAAGGGGTCAGTCAGGGAAGTGCTATGGAATTAGGGAATCCTTTCTTGTCAGAAGTATAGGAATATTTTTCCCTGTGTTGATAAAGGAAACGTTTTTGACAGTTCTGTTTTCTTTTATTCTGGTGAGACTAAAATTACATTGTTTCTGTGTGTGGGTAAAAATAAGTGCTCATCATATTTAAAAATTGTTTTAATATATGTTCAGTTATGTGGTTTGCTTGAAAAGGTGACAAGTTGGAGTGTTTCTGCTGTGATGAATTCATCTGGATATTCTTGACTGAAATTATTTTAAAATGTGTTTAATTTCTCTGTTGTGTTATTTGGGGCTAAATTAATCTCAGGCTTTTAAAGAAAGCACATTCTATAAATGGATGGATTAGTCAACAGTTGAATGAACTGACAATAAAAACGTGGTCCTTAGTCAGGTCTGGAAAATGGAATGGTTCTACAGTCAGTAGTATTGACCAACCCCTTATTTTAATTTAGGAAGGTATACCATATTCCTTGGCATCCTCCCAATAGCCTAAAACACTTGGAATGGCTAAGGAACTAAGGAATAAACAGAGGTTAAGCTAGGACTTCTTTTAAAATTACCCTCAAAAATTAAAATTATGTGTTAATCATTTTCATCCAGAGTAGAAATTTTCTTAGACACTGACTTAAAGCATGCTTTTGCACACAGAAGCCCTGATTTCAGAAGTAATGATTACCTTTGAGACAGTCCCTTACATCACAACGGTTTTGCCCACCTCTTCTATAACACTGTTGGTTGCTCTTGTAAGACGTAGATACAATCTAAAATATGCACTGGGAAAGCATCTCAGTGAAGTTTTAGCCCAGGACAGGAAAACTAAAGATGATTCTCAAAAACAAAAAAAGAGGAAAAAAAATCCAACTTTAAGGTGTTTTGGTTAGTATCTCCACTATTGTTCAAGATTTACCAACTCCAAAGTACTTTTCATTTTCAAAGTTCTTTCCAAACACTCACATACAGCTGTTTACTTAAAAACTTCTGTTAAGAGGGTGAAAGGAATGTACTGGGATGGGAATGTCTCTTTATGGACGCCAACAAGCCTTTTAATAGAAAAGATTCTAAGTTTTCCTTTCCCCTACTGTTTAAATCTTAAGCAGTAATATTTAAACTCATGAAGGAAGGGGTCATCTAAATGTATTGTTTGTAATTACATCAGCACATTTTAAAACTGTAACCTGATTTCTTATTTGGCTAATGATGGCATGATTTTAAATCAACCTCAAATATTCTCTGTAATTCTCTTTCTAAAGTCTAAATTAAAGTAAATTAGCTATCAGCCGTACATACATTCTATTAATTTTCTGTGTTCGTACTAGCTGATTTTACTTTATTTTCAAAACAAATAGTCTCTTCAGTATGCTTTAGTTTTAAAAGTGCATCAAAACATAGTTATATGGAAAAAGTGATTGATTTTAAAATATTAATAAGATACTATTCAGCTACTTCATACTGTATTTCAGAGGGATTCTGATTTGGTTATATTTTAATTTTTGCAAAATCAAATCCTAAGAACATCTATAGAATATACCTCCATAATTAAAAAATATAAGAAAACAACCCACAAAAGAGACAACCCCAAACAACCCAGTAATCAGACAATGAACAAAAATACTTCTATTCACTTTTCAGGCCATCTGGACAACTCAAATTAGGTGTTAAGTGAGAAAATGACAGCAAAACATTTTAGATCTCTCAGATCTGAGAAATATCTTGCTTAAACCTTGCGCTTTCAGCAGCCCCTTGCCTGGAACGCTAGTTTTACACACGACCCGTTTAATCAAAATGGTTAAGATCACCCACTGACACTGTGATGTTCAGCTTCCTGCCAGCCGCATCACAGCGGTTCAGCATGACATCCCTCCCTCAGTTTCAGCTTTCAAGCCCCTTCCTCGCAGCCCAGTGCAATAGCCACCCGGCGCGGTTTGAGCAAGCTGTGCAGCCCGGGAGAGCGGAGCCGGGAGGCAGCGTGGTGACTCTGCGTGGGGCAGGACACAAAGAACTCATCCGTCTGCGTGCCAGCGGCAATGGGGACATGCCGTGCCGCCTCCTGCAGCGCACGTATTCTGGCCACCTTGCTTTTGTTGGCTGCAAAAATGGTTAAACTTAAATTTCAGCTTTACTTTTAGAAGTACCATGTGGACTAGGTTGTCAAAAGTCAGCGCTTAAAAGACGTAATGCACTTAAGGGTATGTCTAAAGCAACTGCTGCGCCACGGTGGTTGCTGTCTTCTTGTTCTGCTGTAATCATGCTGCGGCAGCTGGACCCATGAGAGAAACCGTATAGTTATAATCAGATTGATAAATTCAGAAGTATGCCATTATCTTTTTCTGCTTGTCCATAAGAACAACAAAATAGCATGTCTTGCATCTCCACATATTCTGTTTGCTTGTACAATAATTTCTCATATACGTGCACAGTATGTGAAGTGCCCCGGGTGACACATCTCTGTACTGGCTTATTGTATATTCTGGCAGCACCACAAGAATGCCACAAATGGGAATAAACTGTTAATATACTCCAATATATATAATAATGGCTGGCCTTGATGGGGCTGGTTAGATGTATGGGTGTCTTGAGAGGCACAGGTGAGCATTTTGTCTATCTTTCTGGATGATGTGGTTGTCTTAAAACTCTCCTTGATAAAAGAGAAACTCTGTTAAACCAATACCCATCAGTACAAAGCCTTTTGATACAAAAAAATCAAGTTCTTATTCCCTTGTGCCTAAAATGCCCACACGTATGAACTTGTCCACTGAAGTCAGTGTACAGTCGTACATTTGCGTGGATATTTACTGTACTGGGGCTAACCAAAATTTAATAATAAAAACATCTGAAATGATTGGAACCTGGAAAACATGATCCAAAATGACAGAGCTTGTTTGCAGTTGTGGCAGGCACACCATCTGCAGCAGCGCTGACTAAATCCTCTTGAGGACGACACAGAGACAGCTGTAGGTACCCGAGACCATTGCACCCCTGTTTTATGTGCATACAATAGAGGTAACACTAAACGATATTTTCTTGTTTGTAGGAGACCTCTATTCATTTCCCTGCTGCCAAAGAGCATCAGGGGACTGCTGAACCTAGGAGACACTGGGACGGTCATTCAAAAGTCTGAGAGTGGTCTCAGCAAAGCAACCACTCTGCTAAAGGAAGGGAGGGTGTTCCTGATCATGGGAGCAGTGAAGAGGAAGAAAGGCAGCCAAAGGTAATGGAGCAGAAGAAAATACCGTTTAAGGAATTTAGAGAGTGAATCGGAAGATGAGTGTTTATGGAATGGAGTCTAGTTGTATTTTTTGTTTTCAGCTTCTGAAAGCTGGTTTATTTGAAACACAGCTTGCTTCTGAACTTGAGGGCAACATCATCAAACTGATGCTTGGGGATGACTGTCATGAATTTTCTGGTTACCTTGGCTTTCCTCATTTTCTGGACCGTCTTGGGTCCACTTGTGCTGTAGAACAGGTGAAAAAAATAAACGTGCTACTAGTCTTGGATACCTACAAAATGAGGCCAGGCTAAAGTGAAAAGGGAACATGACAATGAAATAATTTAGTTTACACAAAAGAAGAGGAAAGACCGTGTGACAGGACCTGGAGCACTATGACATTTCAAGTCTATATTTGGGGTTTATTAGAATACAAACTAGAACAATCAACTTAAAAAAACCACGGGGACTGGAGCACAAGTCTTATGAGGAGCAGCTGAGGGAACTGGGGTTGTTTAGTCTGGAGAAAAGGAGGCTGAGGGGAGACCTTATTGCTCTCTACAGCTACCTGAAAGGAGGTTGTAGCCAGGTGGGTGTTGGTCTCTTCTCCCAAGTAAGAAGCAGTAAGACAAGAGGCAATGGCCCTAAGTTGTGCCATGGGAGGTTTAGATTGGATATTGGGAAAAATTTCTTCACCAAAAGGGTTATCAAGCACTGGAATAGGCTGCCAGAGGAAGTGGTTGAGTCACCATCCCTGGAGGTATTTAAAACATGTGTGGCTGTGGCGCTTAGGGAGATGGTTTAGTGGTTGGACTTGGCAGTGCTAGGTTAACAGTTGGACATGATGATCTTAAAGGTCTTTTCCAAACTAAATGATTCTATGATTCTATGAAACAAACAAACAAACAAAAAAAACCCCAAAACAAAACAGAGAAAATGCAGAATGCTAAACATTAGAAATAAAAAGGCATGTAAATGCTTCTCTTCCCCCTGCTAAATGCCCTTACAGACTGGGCCTTTCCTTCATGTTTGTTGCTCTCATTCCAGGAACTCAATGACTGGCTTTGAAGCTTCACACATTCCTACTGTATAGGAAGCTATTTAGGACATGTCCTACTGTCACCCTGGAGGCCTGGCTGTGATCGCTCCTTCCTCTTTGCAGTAGCCTCAAAACCGGTATGCTTGCCAACGGTTGTCCCTCTCTACCCTGTCTCCTTCTTGTGGAAGCTTTTCTGACCTGGTACTGTGGGGTGGAGGGGAAGGGCCTGGTGTGGGGAGGGTGTCCCAGCACATGGAACAGTTGGTGAGCATTACAGATACCCTCCATTGCAAACACCATTTGAGCAGGTGTGAAGTGGCTAGGACAGAGTCAATGACACTGGTATTCTCAGTTTCTTCCCACTCCCATTGGTCATTTCAATACATTTTCACCTGAATATAAGCAACTAGGAAGAACTGCAAGGAAAACGCTACTATCCAGCATATAAAGTGCATTCAGAGCCCTTCTGCAGGTACAAGGCAGTGAACAGCTCTGCTTACAGAAGTGCATGAGAAAGTAGAGAAGTATTTGTACAAATACCTTTCATATAACAAGCCCAGAGCATGTAACTGAAAAAAAGACAATAAGAAGGATCTAGATAAGCTGAAAGAAGAGATTATTCAATGTGTTAAAAGAAGAGAATTATTTTGAGAGAAGACAGAGCTGTCATTAGAAAAAGTTTGTAGGAAGAAAGAGGAAGACTTGAGAATGGATGTTCAAATGTTCCCACCTGAAGTGTGAAGAAGAGCAGGACCAGCAAGATTCCAGAGGAGAGATGTGGACCATGACAAAATAAAATATTTCACTTAAAATAAGAGAGACCTTATAGCAACTTTCCAGTACCTAAAGGGGACCTACAAGAAAGCAGGAGAGGGACTGTTTACAAGGGCATGTAGTGATAGGACACGGGGTAATGGCCTTAGGCTGAAGGAGGGTAGATTTAGAGTAGGTATTAGGAAGAAATTCTTTACTGTGAGAGTGGTGAGGCACTGGAACAGGTTGCCCAGAGAGGTTGTGGATGCCCCATCCCTGGAAGTGTTTAAGGCCAGGTTGGATGGGGCTTTGGGCAACGTGGTCTAGTGGAGGGTGTCCCTGCCCATGGCAGGAGGGTTGGAAGTAGATGATCTTTGAGGTCCCTTCCAACCCAAACCATTCTGTGATTCTGTGATTCTATGATTCTATGAAAATAAAAAGGAACACAAATGCTGTCAGTGGTCATGAGACACTTCACTGTGTTTCTGTTCTGCATACCCAAAGATAAATGTCCATGTTTTTGCAGCCTATCTAGGCATTTTTTGATTATCAGTGTTTCTTATACAGCTCTCAGCAGTAACCAATGAGTCTGAGCAATCAAACTGGCTACAGAATTCATAAATCTCTGTGTAATCTCAGAACAACTGCTGCAAGGGGATTATGTCAAGAGTCAGTGAATAACTGTAGACAGGAAGAAGCAAAGAATTTACTGATCTATTTCTTCCTCCTGACATGCAAATTTGCCTTTTAAGCAGGAACCACTTCATCAGACTTTGATCTTCAGCTGCGTTCCTTTACCCTCATGTCAAGCAACTTTGTGTATTAACATATATAAATAAATAGATATCTGTGTTTCGCTGTCACCCTTCTGCTGAAAGATAGTAGTGAGGATCAGAGATCTTCTGAGGCTGAGATACAGGGAGATGCCTCTGGACAAATAACTCAGTTGGCCCAGATCCTGCCTAAAAATTTTGGGGAAGCTGGGGTAGGTTCAGTAGCCTGGTGAGCTGAGTATTAAGCTTTGCTGATGCCTAAAAGGTCCTGTTCCCGTCCTCTGTTTACATCCTCTCCCACTCGTGTTCTCCTGCTGTTTAACTTGTGCCAGCCCTAGGGCCCATTGGACCTCTCAGTTGATTCAGCTAACTCACCTGGCAGAAAACCAACCCAGCAGCGCAGTTTTTTCTCATGACAGGATCTAATGAGCACCACCACAAGGCAGGAAGAGGGGAAAGGAAAGCAGGAGCAGAGGTGAGGAGGAGATGCTAAAGGCAGGGGAGAGGGGAGCAAGCAAGACCTTCCCCTTTCCATTACTAGAAATGGGAATTACTGGACTGGCTGATCTGCCCATGGAACTGCAGGCCTAACAGCATCTTTCTTGGGGCAAAACAGCAATCACAGCTCTTAACATACTGATAAAATTTACGGTCTAAGGATCTAAAACGGACTATATATCAACTGTACATATATATGGACTGTAAATCCTATCATAAGAGAAGTAAACACATTACTTGTGTAATCCAGATAATTTATTGCTTCTTACATAAAGACAAAATATTAAATAAATCAAATAATAATGAGAAGCACAACCAAAATGGGAGTCTCCCCTAAAACTCTTCTCCCATTGACATCAATTGTTTTGCTTTCCAAGGATTTGCAGAATCTTCTCCACTAGCTGCCTTCACTGTGAGCCAAGACCAGAGAGCTGAGCCAAAGTAGGATTCAGACGTGGATCTTTGTTCTCTGGAGTGCTCTGTGGAACAAAATCACAGTATCGTTAAGGCTTACAGTGTTCTATGAATGGGAAAAGGGGAGAGAGTCTGGGTTTTTACTATGCTGGGATTAATTTAAACTTCAGTAGTATCAAATTTTCCAATGTGCAGAGCAGTAGTGAAATGTATTTCTCCTATTTTCTTCCCTGTGTTACTCTGTGCCAGTCTTCCCCATTCACTATGTGTAACGGGACCACACACAGGACTGAAGACACTACAAATCTAATTGCAATCTGGACTGAATTCAGGGTGAAGTAAAAATCCGTGGAGGGTGCGGCAGAGCAGGCTTTCTCCAGTACAGTTTAACTAGATGCTTTGCTTGAATATTTACAGTGCTATTAATGCCTCTTGTTCATAAAGCTTTTATCCAATATTTGAATTTAGTGAGAATTTATGGCCCTTGGCATCGTTTTTAGTATGCTAGAAAATAAAACAGAAATTAAAGAGTTGACCATAAACAATGAAAATTGCATATGAGTTTGCACTGTGAAGATGACAGACATGATTACAAGGACTTGACTATCAGTTCATTTAGAAATGAACTGTTTGAGCTTATTTTTCATGTGAGCTCATTTATTACTGAAATCATTGCTAGGATGCTATACTTTGTAATTTGAAACTTGCTCTAGAAAAGGGCAATTGTGAATAGATTTTTAAACATATTTTCTTCCTGGCAGCTTCTATACAGTGAAATTATTGATGCAAAATGGGTTTTATTATATTGAGTCCTGATCTTACAAGCACTTATGTCTGGACTTAACTTTATTCAGAGTTGCAGAATGATTCATGTTAGATCTCTGGGCGAAGTTAAGCATGCATAAAATGAATCTATTCAGCTGGCCTTAAATTCCTGGTAACTTTCTGTGCCTAATATTTTCTTCTTGGTTGGCTCTTGGCAAATATCTGTCCAGGTCACTACTTAGACCATGGAAATCATTCCTCGGTGGTCACTAGCTTTCACCACTGAACAAACACAGAGACTTGTGTAAAATGGAAGCAGTGTGAATATGAGCTGGATTGCTTAAAACCCCAGTGAGATGATGAATGGTGCATGTTAGGTGCCTGCATGGCGCATTGGCTAAGTCCTTTCAAATCCCAGTCCCTGGCAATTTTTGGCAAGTCTTACGGCTTTCCTCTCACCTTTTCTGTGTCAGGGTACCTTTAAGCACTTACAGTCTATCCCAGATGATGCAGATGGAACTGGCATTCTGGCTGAAAGCACTGGAGACCACTCTTGACCGCTGTGGCTGGTTGGTTTTGGCAGAAGCGATGCCTGCAGGACCTTGCCTGACGCAGAGCAGGGCAGCAGCTGGCTGCTGTAGGGAGCATCCAGGAAAGCAGCCCTGAGTGAGTGGAAGGAGTAGGAAGAGGAGCAGGCAAGACCACCCTTAATCCATGCAGTGGGAGCAGCCACTGGAAGCAACAGGTCTGGGAATCCCAAATGGGAAATGAATACTAGATTTTTTTTTTTTTATGTCAGAAAGAGGAGATTTGCAGCTTTCTGCTAAGACTTCTGAAATATGTACGTATACCCGTAAGTATAAATAGTTAGCTGGATAATTCTGATCTTACAGGTGATTGTGTTCTGCGGTTATTTGAATATTATGCACTGAAGACTCACGTGTTTGGGAGCCAGGAGGCCTGACTCTTTATCCACTTACATCCTTTTTGTAAGTGGCTAGTTGACGCTGGGGAGATTGGTCCCATTTGCAATAGTCTTTGCTTAATTTCTGAAGTATCAGAATGTGACCAGATAAGTCAGTAGACACGTAAGCCCAGAGGTGTGGTGGAATCTTGATGCAAAAGATGACAGGAATCATGTTCACTGCACTCTAGCTGTGATCGAGAAAAGTATTTACAGCTTAAGAAATGTGCATTGCATGCTATTGTCATGAAAAGAAACCACAGAACATAGGGAAAAAGCCAGCTCACTCCTTGGAACATAGGGAAAAGCAGATGAACAGAAGGCTGATTCACAGGAGTATACGGGAGGCAGCGATCTGCCTGTCCTCTGCTGATGTCCCTTCATCTCTGTTTTTGCAGTATCAGTCTTGGTACAGTAAGTGAGTAAAAGTTGTCAGCTTGTCCTGAAGACCTGGGGCCCATGAGTGATCTTCGGGCTGCAGGAAGGATGAATTGGCTCTGAGACATTGGGGAAAAAGTGAGGATAAAGACCCCACTTAGGAGCTTGAAAGGGGAAAATGATGTTGGGCTGGAGGGAGAGCACGGTTCCTTGCTGTGCTGAAGGTAACTCAGGGAGCAGGGGGTGCAGACAGGAAGGATTACTTTGTTCTAGCGTGGGATTCTATCACGAGGGTATGATCTCCACATCATGAAGGAACCATTAATCCAAATCTTTATAAACTGGCTTTAAGCAAGTCTTCTAACAACTGCACGTAAAGCTCTGACTAAAATCCCCTCACTAAGAACTTGGAAGAAGTTGACAGTCTCTTAAAACAATAAAGCAACTCCACTGTGCTCTCCTCCTCTGCTGATGGGGTCACTGTGGCTTTCCCAGGCTGGCTGCAGTGTCTCTGCACTCCTTTGACTGAACCAGCTCCCCGAAGCCAGCTGCAGGGAGCCCATGGCTTTCCCACGTCCGCAGACAGAAAACTAACACACAGTGCGTGTGAGAGCCGAGGTTCTGCGCGAGGTGTTGAATCGCTTCTGTGGTGTTTTTCTATATGCGCAAAATTGATGGGTTTAGTATGGGGGGAAATAAAAAAAAGGATCTGAAAGCTGAATAAACACCAACACTTCTAACAAATACACACTCTACTCTTCGTTGCTGTATCTAGGCCTCTAACTTGCCAGTGTTGCTGCTGCTGTTGAATTGTGTAGATTGGCTCAAAGTTATCATAACAACGCTCATTTCTTATATATGAGGCAGTGTAGGAAGAACTCTTTCTTTTCAAAAATAACTAAGGATGGAGGATAAAACAGATGACTTGTATACAGATATTTTTAGCTAAAACAACTTGATTATATGAGAAGTTTAGGTCTACAAAGATAACAGAGTTCCTCAACTGTTCCCATCTGTCTCGTCCCAGTCCTGTGTCAGCAGGGGGAAGTAGAAACTCAGACCTTCTGTGGCTTAGATACTAAGTGCTTTCATTGGAGTATTTTTGTCTGCCCTCCTTTCTTTCCCTCTTTGACATCAGGAAGAAGTTTTATTTATACACTGCTATGAGATATTATATCTACTACGGAAAATTACTGACAACTGCTTTGTCAGTGATGCTTATGTCCAAGTAAATCTGCTTCCTTTTACAACATTTTTGTTAATCTGGATTAAAATACTGCAGGTGCTGCTCAGATTCCTGCTGCCTGCAAGATATTAATATTGTTTCAATTAGACTGATTGCTGTAACAGCAGTTTTCTAAAAATTGCAGTGATGGTGGCTTTGAGGCATGCAGTGTGAGCAAGGACACCTCTTGCTCCCCATCCAGATCTCAGGCTGCGTCTCCAAACCCCGTGCCTGCTCGGAGCGGAGCTGGTTTAGCCCCACCCTCCGAGCAGTCCAGCCTTTATTTATATGAAATCTGTGGTCCAACTGGCTTCAGACGGCGTGTGTATGTGCGTGTGCCTGCCTTCTGAGTGTGTGAGACGAGCTGGGATCATGAGCCAGGGTTGTTCCAAGTGGTTTTAATCAGCAGCCCATTAGAGGAGAACGGAAAACTTCTAACAGGATAAGAACCAAGTAAGTAAACCTAACTTTGAACTCGCAATCTGGACAAAACAAATGCAAACGAAAAGCTTCATAGACTGTCAGTTTTCAGATAAATGAGCACTTTTAGAGAGAAAGCTGTGCATGCTGACAGGAAGGAGGCAATTTAAAAGGACTGGAATGAAGGAAACAGTAAAAACAAAGTGGGAACTGAGCATGCAAGAGAGAAAAAAACAGCAAACGATTGTTCATGACGTTGGTACACTCTCTTACTCTTTTCAGCTGTGGACAAGACATGTTAAGCTTTAAGCTTTTGCTTTCTTGGATACTATTGTCTGGCTGAGTAGTTCCTTCTCCAAAGGGGGTGAAGATTTCAGCTCCTCACCTGTCTGCCAGCAGGTCTGCTCTCCCGAGAGCACGGTGTGGACGAGCTTGCCACGGCTCCTTACAGAACTCCCCATGGCACGCTGCTCTTTGCTGCTGCTCACTTGTTGTTTTTCCACAGGTTGCCCCCGTACCCCCACGGGAGAGTACTTCCCAAGCCTCGGCTCCTCTGGAACCCGTGACTTCTTGCCAGGAACCAGGAAAGCGCCCGGCAGCAGACATGGGGAAAACTCTTGCTAGTTTTGGGTAAAGCCTGCCTTTGACATTTTTTACCCTGGCAAGACGTGGCTACTCGGGACTGCATCTGCAATGTGGCAAAGGGTGAAGTGAGGACGGCAGAGAGGCCATGGTTTGTGGGCACGTCCCCAGGTGCCGCAGGCTTTGTCGCCCTCGTCCCTTCCTTCTGGCCTTAGTGGTGGCCGTCTGCCTGTTCTGCCAGACCCTGACTCCTCTCACGACCAGCATCCTTTCGGCAGTCGTTAATGGGATTGCACCCAACAAACTGACTAAAACACAGCAAGGGAGGTACAAGGAGGTCCCCCCAAGCGACGTGCACTGCTTCCTCCCTGGCAGTAATTCACAGACAGTGAAAAAGGTAAGTCAGCTGGAGCAGAGTGCTGAGCAATAATTAGCAAAGCGAGGGATAGTGCGTCTGGCAGGATCATCTGAGTCCAGCTAAAATTAGCCTAAGCTTGGAAGTCTGAGCTCTGTATACAAACAAATGGGCGATCTAATGACAGCGGCATATGCGCAAGCACATCTCCCTTACCAGCTCCTCAGTGTGCAGTTATTAACACAGGAATCCTGAAATCCTCCACCGAAACATGGCATTGCTCTGTGACCCCAGGGAGATTTCAGTTTGCTGCACAGACCATATTTTATTCTGGCTTCAGGAGTCGGTTCAGAGGCTTTACAGTACAGGCACGTAAATCAGGAGCCAGTGGGCTTTCATGAGGGTGACTGGGGCTGTTAATTAGCACCGGGCCCGCAGCTGCCCTGCGTGGAAGTTATCTGCTGGTCAGTTTGGAACTTTACTGGGATTCTGCTGGGAAGCTGAATTTAACTGCATTTGAGAAATAAAAACCCCTGCTTGTCACGTTTTTGGATCACACTATTTCCTTTGGAATCTTTGTCCCACAAATTTTACGTTGTCCTTAGGTTACCTGACCTTATGTTTATTTTGTATAGGGTTCCTAGAATGGGTGTTAAAACCTAACAAATGCAGACACTGTTATTTTAGTTGGAAAATGTGGTTTGTTAAATAGTTCAGACTGAGGTAGTTATTTTTACTCTGGAATCTGTGATCAGCACTAGCGCAAATGTTTCAGGTTTTCTTCAATCCTATAGAGGGCTGCTAATAGTGTAGTAGATATCTCACGGTGAAATTAGCATTATGCTGGCATTTTATATACAACTGTATCAGGACTATAAACATTAATCTGTGACTTCACAAATTATGGACAGCATCCACATAAAGCAGTTCAAGTTTAAAAAAAAAAATTTAGAAGGCTGCTTTTTTGATTAGACAGGGTTCACAGCGTGAAAGGTCAGCAATATTGATTTTAGGAGAACAGTTGTAAAGTGCATCTTCTGCAACAATCAAAACCAGATATGTGAAATAACTTTGGCATGAACTCTTTAACCTTCAGCCTTAAAAAATGGATTGTTTTTCTTGTGAAGTTCAGAGAGATTTATCTTATGAGTTGCAGAAATCTACTCCATGCTGCATTTGTCATAATTTTATATTTTAATGACCTTTTAGTACATCAGGTACCCAGTTTTGGATCTGTTCAACAATGTGACCTGAAGAATTACAATTTAAAGGGAAATAAGCACAGCTGACGGATGCGGGTCACATTATGTTACAGATTTTGACACTTACAGTCTATTCCTTTTTACTCATTGCTATTGTAATGGCAAAGAACATTTCATTTCTTACCTTGGGCTACCTAAAGTCTGTAAGAACTGGTGAAATAATGGCAAAGTTTTGCTAGTATGCTGTTTGGCTGAAAATATCTGTAATTTCATCTTTCCCAATTTGCCTAAGAAAAATGCAGATTGACATTGAACGTGGCGTGCTGGCTGTTTGAAATGAGAAGGAAGCTTATGTTTTTATAACATGCTGTACTTACTGCCCTCCAGCATACGTGGTTGGATGTGACTATCACACGCACATGCTGGACCTACAGTGCAGATGTAAATGCATATGTTAACCCTTATAGGTATGTTTTCCAGGGGTGTGCTACTCTAACACATTCCTCTTCAAGTTCTGAAGACCACCCATAGCTGGCTCCCTATTTGTCTTTAAAGTTTCCTCTAGAGCATGATGAACGAAATGTCTTGCACATGTTGGGATGTTACTCTGGGTAACTCTCTGTTTCCAGAGAATACTCTGCTGGTTGTGTGGGCTGAATAATCATCTCAGGGAACAGAAAAGACAAACATCTCCAAAAATCTCTGCCACTTTGCTTTGAAAGTGTGTTCTTGAACTGAGTGTTTTCGCCCACTGCTTATTCAGATAGCTGAACTGTTATCTTGTTTGATTTTATTGGGTAACCGGTAACATCTAAGACAGATGTCATGGTTGAAACTTTACACTACTTTATTTTACAGTCACATGCCCACCCACAGTAGCTAGTTTGGAAACAAGTTTTCATTAAAGCAGTGGTTTAAATCTTCATGTATGAATCTAGAAAAATACTTTAAAATATAGTCCAAATTATTCAGTTATAATTAACTAGTGACACATCTATTCTTATTCTATAAATAGTCCACCAAGCCAATTTATTAAAAAGAATCTATTGTGCAGTTAAACAGTGACTTAAAGCAAACACTGCAAAGTGTCTTATGAAATCAAAGTTCATGAATAAATTTCAAGGAAAAGAAGACCCTGCTGGAGACGATATTCTTTAGATAATACCCAACGTTTCTGGGTTTTGAGCCATAGCATCTGTCACACTGCAGAATCTCTTCTGGCTGGGTAGGGGCAGGTTTAATTCTTGCTTCCCTCAGAGAAGCAATCAGTATTGTGTTGAGCCTGCTGTGAGAATTTGGTTATGATTGTTATTGCATGAGCAAAATCCCCTTCCAAAGTCTGATAATTTCTCCATTCAGAGTATGCATAGCACTAAGTGCCTAAAAAAAACCCCCAAACCGGCACTTTTTATGAGCCATTGCGGGAAGCAGAGGGAGAGATCTGAGGAAAAGTGCAGCTTTGCCACTGCCTCTCTGATCTCAACATTCGTCTCATTTTAGAAGGGAAAGTTCCAGACAAATGTGGAAAAAGCATGGGGCTGGAAATTGCCCATTTGATCTGTAAATGTGTCTTTAACTGTATCCATGATGCCCTGGGATGGAGCCATTACTGTCAGGCACATAGCGCAAGCTGTCTTTTTTAAATTGCAAAAATGCAGATTTCATACATAGCCTGGAAAACCTGACAGAGCTCATAGTACCTCTCTCTCAGGTATCACACATTACAGGAGCTTTAAAAGCTACTGGAGAGCTGGTCCTGTAGTCTTATTTTCACATGAACAGAGGTCAACATTTTCTGGTACAAAATTAAATGTTAATATATGTACAATGAAAAATAGAAGGCTTATTTCTGAATCTCCAACATTACAAACATTACAGGGAGATATCACATCCAGCAGCAGGCTGTCTTCAGATTCAGCCAGGCACGCTTACCTCCTTCACGACAAAATATTTGTGAATATAAATAATAAGAAGAGTTGGTACTGTAGCATCAAAACTGAAACAGGGATCAACAAAAAAAGCCCATACAAGCCCTGTGTGTAGGTCTGCCTGGCGTGGTGTGGTAACCAGAAATACCTTTGGTACCAGCCAGATGTAAAACCATTACACTCATCCTAAGTAATTCAGCTCTGCTTCTCAGCCTGTTCTGAGAAGAGCTAATTAGCTGATTATGGTAATTCACACTCTCTGAATTAATTCAGCCAGAGCCAACTGAGGTGTCTCGGCACAGCAGTGTGTTTTGCCCTGGCAGATGTAGTACCTCTGCCGTTGGGAGGAAGCAGTGAGACGGTATTGCTCACGTGGTAGGCACTGTTTTGGCATACTAGCTCTCTAACCATGACCAGTGTATAAAAAAATCCTAGATTTTTACATACTCACAAGATACTCACAAGATACTCACAAGAGCGTTGCTTCGCATCCCCTGGCCATTTCAGGCCAGCTGAGAAAAAGAAAACAAACAAGACATACAGACTCTCATGATTATATGAGAATTTAATGAGTGGGTGAGGCTGGCATCTTAATAACTGAAATATAACAGGTATGGTGAAAAAAGCTGCCTTCACTTTCAACTTCACTCAATGTGCTACTTACATTTGGTGTAAAAGATCTATCTCCAAGAGGAGCTATAATGAGGTGAGCAAACAGGAAGAATGAGAAAAGTTTTTTTTATGGCTTCATTCTGAACAAATAGGATAGGATATCATTCACTGGGAGTGGACAGTATGAAAGATGCAAGATAATGACAGCTTGATGTGGCCATATCTCAGAGATACTATGCAGAAAAAGAGAAAAAAAGGAAAAAAAAAAAGAGAAACATCAGGTGTAAATCCTAACCAAGCTCTAGAGGTAGATTCAGCTGAATATCTGGCACAGGTTAGAGGCCCAGGTACCTATAGTTGAAAATTGGGAGTGAAATTACTGAAAAGCTGAGGAATTGTTACTAGAACTGTAGAACTCTGGACATCCAGAGTGGAATTATCCTCTCTTGAGTGCTCCACTCTATCTTGTCAGAGCCAGAAAGCTGGACTTCATAGTCAATGGAAATAACTGCCTCTAATGCAAAATTCATCATGACTTAATGCAGACATTTAAAACAAATCTGATTAACTTCGCCCCCTAAAGGCATATGTCTGGGTTTTTTCTGTTGATTTTTTGGATGGAATATACTTGCTTCCGTCAGAATAAGCAGGGAAGGAAGGGGGCAGGAGAGGAGTGTCATGGAACGGGGAAAGGAGGCACTGGCTGGGGAGATGTGGGAGGCAGAGCAGGGAACTGCGGCTGCAATGTATTAGTGTCCTCAGAAGGCACGGAAGAGATTGTGCACAGAGGGCGCTGGATTTGTGCTGGGGAAGAGAAGGGGAGAATGGAAATGGAAAGAAAAGAAGACAAAGATAGTGGGAACTTTTGAAATGTAAATAGGTGAAATGGGAGAAATGAAGCTGGATGATACAATGAGAAGGGGTGATTTTTGCTATTATGCAGAAATGGAGTGTGGTGAGAGCTCTGGATAGAAAAGATTGCATTATGCGTAATAAGGTTTGATACATTTTTAAAGCAAATTTAATCTTTAAAAGGATATTTATTTTATAGAATACAGTAGGGGGATGAGAACTCTTTTCTCCTCACAAAAGAACAAAGAACTTTCCTAGTATGAAACCTCTGTTAATAGAAAGCAATCAACAGATGGTATGGTATCAGCAACTGGTTTCCTTGGAATGGTACCACATTTGCATTGCACCCTCTGAAAGCAGGACATTTTTTGCAAAAGGCACTGAGGAAAGAGCTATTTTTACTGCACAGATAGCTAGAGATATTTTGGTGATAAAGAGCAAGGCTATTGTGGTAGCAGTCAGGAAAGAGGGGCAGGGTGGAGACTCTTTGCAGGAAGGGAACTTTGAGAAGGATGCATCAGCAGCAAGTGGGAACTGGAGGCAGAATCTCGGTCACGCACTTCGCTGGAGCCCTTTCCTCAAAAGCAGCTGTTTTGATAAGATGGTAGGATTGACTCGTCGTCTGTTCTCAAGAGAAGGCAGTTGGTGCCATGAACTACATGCAATCATAAAGCAAAGGCATTTTGATAAAATAGCTCTGTACTTCCAGCTCAGAGTGCTGTGGATGACTATGCAAATAACTCCAGTTTTGCTCTTGGATTTATGAAGTCACCAGAAACCAGCCATCAAAGTAGTGCCAATAATCTAGTTGCTTGTTCTGTATTTATTCAGCAAACAATTGGAAGCAGGATTACATTCCAACCATTTCATTCTACAACCCAGTCCTTTCTGATTAGGAAATCTAACAGAACATAAAGCTGACACATTTAAATACCCTCCAGAAAGTGAAACAGGAAATTAACTTCTCTGTTACTTCTTGATACGGGAGCTATGTGCACTTCAAATATAACGGTAGTATGAACAACTTGCTATTTCTGTGAACTTTTATGCAAACATGAAAAAGAATTTAAAAGTCACATTTGGAATTAATAAAGCTCTGCACAGGCCTATAAATGAACGACTTAGGGCATTAGAGCCACATGCTAAGTTTTTATTATCGCTCTTCTTATTAATGCTGTTTAATATTAGCGTGGTAGTTTCTAGGAGTCTCACTCATGGATTTTTTTGTAATGTTGTTGTGCCAGGTGGTATTTAGCAGTAAAGGTAGATCCACACTTCCTTTGCTGGCTAAATGGGAATTTAAGTGGTCAATATTGCTAGTCATGCTGGTGTTGTTTACATAAGGCTGGTTCTCTTTCGTAGTATTTCTGTTGCACTCCCCTTTCATGCAAAGGCCTTTTGGTTTGCAGAGTGGCTCGTATCTCTCACAGCAGCCCAGTACCTGCAGAAAGCAGTGGGGTTAAAGCAAGCTGCAGTCAAGTTACTCAAAGCTTTTGGACAAGACTGACAGCCTTGGCTAGCTTGGTGTAAATCAACGCAGGGACTAACGCCACCACAACTGGGTAGCTGAAAAGATGATTCACAGTTTTTGGGTTCTTTCCTGAGAGAAGCTTAGGCAGACATGAGTTGGGCCATTATGTTAGGAAGAAGAATTTTGTTTCTGCAGTTGAAGTGATGGTCAATGAAATTCTATGGCAACAGTTCAAACTGTATATTTGCTTCCTTGCCAGGCAGAGACAATGCATCAATATTTATGGAATTATGCAATCTTCCTGGAATCTGAAAAAACGCCAAGGAACTGTTTTTCTCTCCTCAACTTGAAATATCTTCGCTGTTTTCTTCTTGGCCAAAACAATGACAGTAATTATATATTATAACACTCAGTTACTGACCAAATTTTGGATCTTTGGAACAACCCAGAAATTCTGTACAATAGAGGAAAGCTTCAAAGACTAATACAATCAATTATATCTTTATGCACTCATAACCTAGAATTGGATAAACTGGTTTCAAGGAAAATGTCAAAACATTTTCTCTTTAACAGAGAACTTCACAGCTATGTGGAACTTGCAGACAGGAAGAACTAAGAACTGCAACTCAGATAGATAATAGATGTCTATTTTTGGACAAGGATGGTTACATAATTCTTGAGCTTTCATATTATGTAAACTGGGCTGTTTGTCTTGTTTGTTAAGACCTCAGAGGAATATACATTTGATTTGACAATTTTTTTAAAAATCCATAATAAATTTTATGGAGCTCAATTTGTTTTCTTTTGCGTTTTTCATGTTATTTTGTAAATGGAAAACAAAATTACAAAGTTCATTTTTATTCACTTTACAGCCCATTGTGGTTTGTTTAGGCCAGTTTTTAAGGCTGTGGATCATCTGTGTAACAGCCTATTGCACTAAAATGAGGTCAGTGTCTCAGCTAAGTGCAACGGTTGGCAAGCTGTAAGAGCAGGTATATCATGTCAAAGCTGACATAGGCCTCATCCTAAATCATATGGGAAATCTCAGCTTTGCTGTAAAGCCTCATTAATTTCTGTGGAGACAGCCACACTATTCTCTAGGTAAGACATGGGCGACAGATGTTCTTTACCAATCCTTTTCACATAAGGTGTATTGAATCTGTAATACACTGACCTGCTAACAAATAGCCCGAGACTTCATACTAGGGAAGAGCTAAGAAATGGTTGGGACATGAAAACATTTGACCATTTAACAATTATTCTCAAATATTCAAAATATTATGGATCCTTTTTTTTCTTT
The DNA here is from genome assembly GCF_028858705.1 of Grus americana. Taxonomy (NCBI): domain Eukaryota; kingdom Metazoa; phylum Chordata; class Aves; order Gruiformes; family Gruidae; genus Grus; species Grus americana. The sequence goes on along the minus strand of NC_072852.1, from coordinate 26,142,844 downwards.
TTTTTTTTTTTTGGTCAAAGACTGCTGCACATTAAAGTTATAGGAATGCCAAAAAAATCAGAACCATAAACCGTCAAAATATGTGAACAGCTTATTTTCATCTATTGCACTCTGCTTCTTTTATACCAGCTCTCTGCGCAGACTGCATTTTTATGATTGAGAAACATTTTATAAAAACCAGCAGACTCTTTAAGTGTATAAACATGATTGCTGTTGCTATAATATTGGAAATTCTGAAAACATCCAGTAGTAACTAGATCAGCATGGCCAGTGATGTAAGCCATTTTTATATAAAGCTTTGGAAAAAATTATGGAATCACTTGCTACAAGCGTGCACTTGGCCAGAATTATTTTAATTCTGCGTAGCTAACAGGAGGTTTAAAGCAAAACAAAAAACCCACCCTACATTGCACTGACTTGGCAAGAAAAGAGAGAGGACACGTTGCATCTTGTAACTTGGACTGCAAATAGCTCTTAAAGGAAAGGGCAGAGGAAATAAATTTGGTAACACTACACATGGACCTCAAGCAAGCACGTTAAATGGTGTTGAGCTACTTCATCTTATTTAATAGTACCAGATGAGAAATCAAGCTGTTAAATTTCGGACCCTGAATTGTCTCGGTGTCCCGAGGATCCTGTCGTGGCTTTTTGGGAAGCCAGTGGATAAAAGTGCCTGGTGCCTGGGCGGTGGGAGGGAGGCTGGGGGCGCAGACAGACAAGCGTGTCCCCTGCCAGCTCTGCTCCGTGCCTGCCGGCCTTGCGTCGGGGGGCTGTGGACACTGGCAGCCTGAGGGGTTTTCACATACCTCTGGACTGCATGTCCCAAGGAAAGCCCTCCAGAGCAGCGAGTGGCATGCTCCGCATGTGAGGGCCATCGCCAGCCGCCATGAAGAGTGCAGGGTGGGAGCCAGCTGCTGTGCAGGCCCTGTGGAGCCGCTTGAGGCCGTTTGTGTTTTGTGGAAATGACCTAGGTTACTGCCACTGCTTGAACTTCCTTTTTTTTTTTTTTTTTTTTTTTTTTTAGTGCTACTATCAATATTCTTTTGAATATTTGTCATTGCCAAGCTGGAGTGTTGCAAACACTTCTGCTGATCCCCAGGGAACTGGGGAAGATGCCGTCTGCATCAGTGGGGGCGGGAGGGAGAGCTCCCTTCCCCTGGAGGGTCCTGCTGCAGGCAGGCTGACCCCGTGGGGTCCCCACGGCCCTCGAGACGCCTCCAGGCCAGTCGGTTCATGTCCCCCTGTGCCTCGCCAGCCAGGCACGGGGAGCGGCGGGGGCACAGCTCGGCCCCAGGCCAGGCCAACACCCTGGGCAGCCAAGGCCTGTTGCACAATGCATGGGCTGCAAGGTGGCGGCTGGGCTGGCGTGAACCCGGTGAGGGCCGTCCTGGGAGTGCTGCCCGCAGAGGAAAAGAAAGTCATTGCTGGTGCTTGAGCAGAAGCTCTTAACGTGTGTTTGAAGCAAAACACTTAAGGAGCGATACTGCAGGAGGCTTTGGTTTCGCAAAGAAAGGTGCGTTTTGGTAGCATGATGAAAGTGTGATAACTGTTAGTGAGGAGAGGTGCGCGCTAAGTGCCGTCAAGTCCAAGGCGGGACTTGCACCAGGGAGTGGGCACCCTCAGCTGCTCCGGGAGGGACAGGAGCGGGAGAAGCCGTAATCGTTAGCTGAACCCGGACAGGGATGTGCGCTGGGCTGCAGCCCCTCCGTGCTCCTCACGTGTCCTCAGTTCACCCCGCAACACTCGTCCTTGCAGCACACGTGGGATTGAAAATTGGATTTGCTGGCAAAATAAAGCGAGAGGTGTCTCTATCCTCTGAGTTTCTTCCGCGATGCAAGTGAAATGGAAAGCGGGACGTGTCTGGCTGGACTGCCAGGAGGAGGGAGCGGGAGTGCAGAAGCGGGGCTGAGGCAAGGGCTGGATTTAGGAACTGGGAGGGAGGGAAATGGAGAGAAAGGGCTGCCAGCAGCTGCTGGCGCTGCAGGAGAGCAGGAAGGAGAGAAGATAAGAGGAGAGGAGGGAGGGGCAAAGGCATAAGGGAAAGAATCGCGGGTGCTGTGGTGGGGAAGGGCGATCTGACACGCTCTAACGCTGTGCTTGCCACCCAATTAATGTGTTTTAAAAACACTGGGATGCCAGGGAGGACATCTGACAGGTTGCCTAACTCAGTTCCTGTGACTTCACCCTGTGCTATTTGTGCATCTTCCGGCTAGCACATGATCAACCTTTACTTGACTTTCCCAGTGCCTAAAGTAGTTTTGGGTTGCACATTTAGCAAATATACATGAAAGACTGACAGTGTTGTACTGAGATATTTTTCAGGATTTCCTCATCGGTGATACTAACCCTCTTCACAGGGGGATGTCTGCTCTGGAGCAAAAGCAGAGGTGGCATTAGAGGCTCAGGGCTCTGAAATAGTTTGTGTTCCTCACTGCCGCAGAGAAGCTTACACTTCAGCCAAGCGTAACGTAAAATTGCATTCTGTAATTGGGTAACAGACTGCTGAGAAGAGGGACTTTATCACTGGATCTCAGGCCTATAAACAACTGGACACATCTTGAATGACATTTGTTTATGTCATAGCATCTGTCTCTTTTCAGTGTGGTCTACTGTGCACAAAATGGTGGTGTCTTGTTTGTGTAGCACTTCCTTTCTCCAGTGATAACCTTACTAAAATTAGAAGTTATGGAATAACTTAGTTTTTAAAGGACATACTGCTAACTACTGCTGAGTTGAAATTCATGAACTTGCCGATAACTAATTTCATGTCCTGAATTTAATCCCTTGAATGCTGGTATGTTTCAATCCTAAAGACAAATACTTTATAAGAAAAGAAAATCTTGTCTGTAGATGGTGTTTTTATCGCAAAAGAACAGCTAGGCTATTCCAGATATTAGTGACCTGTTTCTTACATAGAGCATCCTAATTTTATGCCTTATGTAAGACATAAGATATCCTCCTGTCCCAAAGACCCAATGACAGTGGCCCAATAATTTGCTTTTTTCAGAACTTAATGTCGAGCTCACACTATCTCTGTGTGTTTGGGGTAGCTCTTTTCCATTTTTCCTTGCAAGAAGCTCGTATCCCAGGCTATTATACAGAGGAAGGGTTTTCTCTAGATGCCATTGTCCCTAGGCACTATGTGGGAAGACAATGAATGGTAGACAATGCAAGAGTTCCTTGGGATTCATTGGAGACATACACCTTTCCACTTGCTCCTATATACAAGCCTCTCTGCTAGTCCTCCTATGGGTGGGATCGTTTTGGACTAATCAGGCAATGAGGTACTGACAAGGTTACATTTAATTTGCTAGAGGCACAGAAATCTACAGTACTGTTTAGGATTCCCTTGCATGCTTTTACATCAGTACTCTAATGAAGCTGTGCAGCAGAACTCAGACCCCTGCACTTACCATCTGTGTAGGACTCACGTTCCTTGGAACAGTTTATGTGGGACCCACCAAGTCCTCTCTGCTAGGTGACCCACAGATCAGCCTGAGGCCACGGTCAAAGTCAGCTGGCAAGTACTGTTACCGGCTCCCCAGAGCAGCCCAGATTTCAGCCAAAGGTGTTTCCGTGGGGGCAAGACCACGGTTTAAAGATCCTCCATTGCTGTCCTGAGCTTTTGAACCCTTGCAATATCAGTCCAAAATGAAAAAAAAATGGAGAGGAAGACAAAATGGAATTTGTGGTCAGAAGTCCCTGATAGAAGGAGAATTCTTAATTACACCAGAACTATTTCCCTGATTGTCACAGTAATTTACTAGTTTCTTTTTTTGAAAAATACCAACTATATCTTATACTGCTGAGGAGTGTGCTTTCTTACCACCATTGTCTTTGGATTGTGTTTGCTGTAGATCGATGACTCCATTCTCCAGTACTTTGGAAGCCATACGAGAAGAGCAGTTCTGTACACGCCTCCTGCCCACCGTGAGACTGACCGTCAGCTCTGTCAGCGCATCCTGGCAAAATATGGATATACAGTCACAGTCTTTGAAAACAGGACACTGAGGGAAGATCCCAGGCATGAGGGCCCTTACCACAGTAAGATTAATTGTACTTAGTTAATTCATTAATTACTAAATGTTAGCTATTCATCCAGCTTTCTTCCACAGAGATAAAGCTTATAACATCTCGATGCAAATATGGATAGAAGCCAAATTCTAGTTGTTCTCAGTTATGCAGCTAATTTTCTGCAATTAGATGATTCTTCCATTAGATATATCCTTCTGTAAAAAAAATGCAGCAGAGTGATTCATCATAGTCTTGGCAACCAAATCAGATCAGTTTTGTTCCTGATGACTTCTCATACCAACTTCATCAATATAACTGAGTAATTTTCAAAAGAGCATTTCATAACAAAACAAACACCTGCTACATTTGGTTCTTTCTCCTTTTCTCTCTTAAAGAAAAGCTGTATGCAAAACTTCTTCCAGTAAAGTTTTGATTGTTCTTTTTAAAGAACATGATACAGAAGAAGTACATTTTGCACTTGCTGCAGAAGCTGGTGTAAGTTATTGTTGGTTCTTAGTTGCTGTTGAAATGTGATCCACAGGTAAAGCAGGCTACTGAAGAAGCTTGATCTCTTGCACAAGGGACTATAGCTTTGTCATACAGAGTTATACTGTGCTTGATAGAGGAGCTTTAAGCACCAGTTATGTATATGCGGACCATGTTTAAGTGCTCTTGGACACCTTAGAGGTATGAACTGAAATTGTGCTCTCAATTTGGTATTCTGTTGGAAGCCAATTTTGGAACTGGAAGGCTTTGAGAAAAATACACAGGCCACCATGCTGTCAGTAGAAAAATGGCGTGGTTGATGATTATTTCTCATGCTAAAGGGAGTGCTGCTTGCATCATTCAGGCTAGCAATACATTCCTGGGGTTACCAGAGAGCTCAGTTTTGCTTTATGCTGTAACCAGTCAGAGTAGTTGCATAGATGAAAAACATAATTACTTAGCATGCTTAAGGCTGCTCAGAATTCCACCACTAATTTCAAGTTTCTTTAAGAAACTTTCTTGAAAATGAGGTACATGCAGTTTTCTTGGCACGCTGTATCGAGATATATTAAATTGTCTTCACCTCACTCTTATTTGAATATGGTTTCTTAGGCACCTTTCAGCCACTCCTTGCCTTGAGTACTGTCCATCTCAGAGTGACAAGACACAGTGTGTCTGCAGGCTTTGTTAACGTCAGATGGGCTGCAGAGAAGAGATGGCACCTCTGGGGACCTGCATACCATCTCCGTGAAATACTTTTGTTTCAAATGGCCACGGAAGTACATATGGCAAATTCAGTTATTACCTAGAAAAAAAATGACTGTGCTAGAGTTTACTACAGTAATCAGTGCTAGCTGAAGTTCTCCAATACAGGTTTTTACCCTCCAAACACTTCCTCTGCAGAAATCAACTTAACTGTGGGTATTTATATTTTTACAGGCTAGCACCAGCACTTCCTGTAGTATTTTTCCAGTAATGGAAAAAAAATGATAAAAAGGTTTTAGGTACTTTCCAAGAACATCCTACAGCTTTCAGCAGATGTTGGAGTATATAAAAAAGTCAAAAGGCTTGCCAATTTAAGGTAAAGAGTAAGACCCTACTAATTCCATTTAATGGCAACATAATTCTGCCTTTAACTATTCCCCGTGTTATGTAAGTGCCTAGCTTTAAAATTATATTTTAAAAACAACAAGTAAGTAAAAGAGCATGTCTGCATACCAAACCAATGATCTTTTTTTAGAACTAAACAAGTTACACTCATAGTTATTTTTGTTTGGCAGTAGATGATGGGGTTTACTGTTCTGGAGGGGACAGTACTCCTTATTTTGGAGAAGGGTATTTTGAGCTATGCTTTGTCATAATATTTTCCTAATAGGTGTGTTATAAACTATTAAAAATATGTTCCTCTATTAAAAATATGTAGATAATGAACTGAGAAACATAGATCATGAGTGAAAAATCTATTAAAAGAGTCGTTCCTTCTTACTTGGTATTATTGAGCAGCTCTATCCGGTGCTTTTATTTTTGGTGCAGTCTGTCTTACTCGTGTATCTTTCAAAGTTCACTCTAATTTTGAAAGGATTTTTTGTTTAGAATGGCTGAGAGCCAAGAGTCTAGCTGAAGTCATATATGGAAAAAAATTCACCACAAAACATTCCTAACTTTTTTGTGCTGGCCCGCTATTAATTTTAGGACCAGTTCTGCTCCCTTTTGAAACCCAAGTGTCACGGCTCTGCACACTGATCTTCCAGAGAGATACTCCACACCTGGCCTGCAGCATTGTGTTTTGTTCCTTGCTGTCAGAGAGAAACATCAGGAGAATAGTTTTCTCCAGTGGAAATTTTTTACTTCTTACAGACCAACCAAAACATTTTGAGTTTTGGTAACTGGAAAATAGTTGGCTAAAAAGGAAAAGCATACCCCTTTTTTTTTTTTATGGCAAAGAGACTGTGGTTTATGGGTTTCCTATGAAAAATCCATACAGATGCGTTCTGCAGTAAAACATAAATTATTCAAACCCCTAATTTTTAACTGAAAAATAGCTTTGTCAGTAAATTTTCAAGCAGCTTTACTTGAACAAAAAGTAGCTGTGCTTTCACCATTCCTTAGCAATTAAGCCCACATGGAGGGAAAAGCCCCTGGACTGATGGTATCTGTGCCTGCTCCGAGCTCTTTGAGTTTTCCTTTTGCAGCAGCCCTATATCAGCCATTTTTTCTGTAAGGCTTAACACATCTCTTAGTCTGCTGCTGGGCTGGCGATAGAGAGGCAGTAAGTACTGTGTTTGTAGCAGATGATGGGATAGCCAGGTTTTGCGGAGAGCTGGGATTGCCACCTTGGGCGTGCAGCTGCTGCTGGAGTAGATCCATTTAAGCATGGTGTGTACCTCCAGTGTCTGTGGTAAGTCCATCATGAAGCAAGCAGTTCAAATGATAACAGAACAACAGCTGATGAGAAAGATATCAGGTTATATTGGCAGCACATCTATAAATGGTACATTTGTCTTGTTTGCCAGCTAGGCAGAAGAAGGTGTTCTTAGTGTGTTGTTCCCTCCTTCCTTCCTCCTCCTTTTTTTAAAATGTGACAATCTGCTCATAGGGACATAGCCTCTGGGATGTGTTCTGCCTTTGCTGCAGCCTGGGAGTGGGTCTGAAACAGGTGTCACACATCTTGATGGAAAATATTAAAAAGATCAGAAGGAGGAATGAGAAAGCCACACACCTCTGGGCTTTCACCTGGGAGGTTTTCCGTGCCAAGCCACACAAGGCGCAGGCTGTCCTTCCCGTAGCCCAGCATGGAGCTGTGCTGCTCTATCAGAGGTGAATGGGACGAGCCGCCTGGCTTCAGAGTGCCCTTAGGTCCTTCCAGAGCAGCAAATGCCGGAGAAGAACTTGCCAAATATTTTCCAGAGTCTTCTGCCTTCTTCCCTGTCCTTCCAGTCCGAGAAGCTCTCATCTCTGGGGCCACAGGAAACATTAATAGGATCTGTGGGTCCCTATGGCTCTGTGATGCCCTGCCAATATTTTCACAACATTTTTTAACAGGGAAGTTTTATCTTGAAATTTGTTGCACTAAAATGCATTTCTGCCCTCCAAAAATAACGTTCCTTAGTTACTGTCTGCTGCCTGAACCTTTCCTTAATTCCATACTTGCCCCAGATGACATCTTCTAAGATAATTAAACTACTTATATCTTTTTTTCTGAAGCCATGAGTTTTTCTGTCCTTTGCTCAATGTGCCTGCCTCATTAGTCAATGGTGACTCCCCCCTTAATAGGCATTTCCTTTATTTCTCAATTCTTCACCTTTACTAATAGTTACGCAAATCTCAGAAAACTGCAGGCCCCGAAAAACATGTGCAGTTGTATGCTACAAATCTGACCAGCCAGTTTTAATTCTTTCTGCAATAACATGCAAGATGTTGTTACTGCTAGCTTTTGGAATGGAAGAGATTCTGCATAACCTTAATGACAGTCAGTTTGCCCATGGGAAACAGCGCATCTATTCAGGCTGCTGGCAAACTGAGTGCAGCGTAACATTATATGCTCCCTGCTGCCTTAGAATGTTAATTTTAATAATTTGGTGGAAATTTGTGCAATTGCAATGGCTGATTTTTAAAAAATAATCATAAACCATTTTTATAATAGTGATTTTACGTGAACATTTCCTATTTCTAGAATACTACAGTTAAGTATTTAAACTTTACTATGGCTTCTTGTTTGCAGTTTGAGTGCACTCAAGATCCACTGAAGATGAAATTTTAGCCATGCCATTAGAAAGATTGTTACAGTACAGCTATTGATTTAGTTTTCGGTTGTGGCCTTTTTTAGGGTTTGGGGTTTTTTTGTGATTTATTGTTCCATAAGATATAAATAAGATATATATTGATTTATTGCAAAGAATATTAGATCTGAAGTTATTTCCTCTTTGCTGACTTTATCAATACGCACTGAATTCTGTTCTGTTTTCTGCATTTTTAGAGCATGTTGTGTCTAAGTACTTGGCTGTGTAAATTAAGCCCTGGTTCCAGCAACTAACTATGAGGATGATCTGGCTTTTTGCAGATGTGGGAGCGGTGCTTGGGTGGAGCTGCTCCAAGAACAGGAAGGGATGAGTGAGACAACAGACCCGTGGGAAGAAGTCCGAGCAAATCTTGGCCCTTGTCTTTACGTGCTGGGGTCAAGAGATCTGTCTGGCATTTAAGGTGGCATCTCATGGCATTACTTAGGTATTACAGCAAGGAGTGAATAACCCCTCATTGTTAAAACTGCCTGAATATATTCAGGCATAACTCATTTTGTTATAAAATGCTGATTTGAGAATTGTTGTATTGTTATGGCAGATATGGCCTCTGCTGCCTCCCTTATTGGGTCTCAATAGAGCAATCTGTTGCTTCCTTGAACCCCGCAGTTGCTCCCTGTAGAAGCTGCTGCTTGGGGAATGTCGGGAAGCGTGAATCTGCAGAAGCAAGCACAGGTGTTCAGCAGACGTGGAGTGGTGATAGCTGCAGGTTTCTGTCTCTCTCTGGATAGTGAATGACTGAAGAAGCAGTTGGGGGCAGAGGAAAGAAAATTCTGCTTTGATTCTCCCAAAAAGCAATTTTTCAAGTCAGTCTTTGTCAGTTTTTCATTTTGGTTTGTGGAGTATCCTTTGGAAAATTGCTCTTTAAAGAAAATCTACATTTTCCATGGGAAGAAAATGTCCGTGTCTCTTCACTTCTATTCGCAGGAGGACTAGGAGGCAGAGAAATGTTGCCACACCGAAGTTGGAGAAACTAGGATAAAAACCATATGAGTCACTGTCAGAACTAGGGTAAAATGCATGCTCCTTGCTGTATATCTTTGCTAATCCTTTAGCATATTGTATCACCTCTAGTACCCCTCACTATTCATACTTTTGACCAGAGGCTAAATCAGCAAAAGAATCAGCTTAGCTGCTGACATCTGGCCAGCAGCAAGGTAAGAACTTGCAGAAGTGCCGTGCTACTTCAGAAGTGCAGCCAGTAATAGTTTCCTCAGGGCTGCTAATTAGTCTAGAGAATAAACTACAGCCGTGGATTTCGGAGGCCCCCAGGGCCACGTCTGCTGACTGTCAGACATTTGCTTTTCATTTTCCAAGACATACTATATCAGCAAAAATAGTGAGAATTAGAGGAGGTGGTAGAGACAGGAGGACGCAATGATGCTCTTTCTTCAATGAGTGTGAAGACTGGTATGACTGGGGGAACAGAGGTACTTGTTAATGTAAGATATGTAAAAAGTCTGCTGCCAAGGAAAAAAGAACAATCTGTTCTTCATGACTATGGTAAATAGAACATGAACTACTACAACCACAACAAAAAAGTTAGGTTAGGTATTAGGAAAGCTGTTTTGGTGGTCAGGCTAATGAAGTAATCAAATGGATCCCCTGGAGCTATGGAACATTCAATCACTGGGGTCTTGAAATGCTAGGTAAAGAAATTTTATTTGGTGTAGTGTGTCCCCTTGTGGGGTAACAAGACGGACTCACAAACTTCTTGAAGTCTGTGACTAGCCTTGAGCAAATGAAGCAGATAGATAAGAAACTAAAGAGAGAAAACAGTGATTTCTAAAGCAGATGGAGAGATTTCAGGTACAAATCAGCTGTGGTGACTTAGGGCTTTAATTGAGGAACAAGCAGTATGTAGTTTACAGCTTCTTCTTAAAATGCAAAATATTCTCAAAAAAAAAAAAAAAATCCCAAATGTATGAGAAAATATTGCTGATGGGAGTGTGGAAAAGGGAAGGGAGCACAAAATCAGCCAGCTGAAGTTTGAGAAGGTAGAAAGCAAATAACATACTCTTGAAATAGGGAGGGTTTTCATGGGATGGCATGTAAAAATCAGTCCTAAGAACCAAATCTTCTCCCTTAGTGAGTGGTTTTCCATGGAGTTTGAAATACATTAACAGGAATAGCTAGCATTAGTCTTAACTTTACTTTTATTTCATGTTTTATTTTAGTTGTTCAGAGTATAGTTAGGAGGAGACCCTACTTGCTGTTTGTTACTTAGACAAGTTTCCATGAAGTCCAACTAACTTTAGCAAACAATTATAAAGAGTAAAGGCCTCAAGGAAAATTGCTGGTGTGTTCTGTAAACATCTGGTTGCCATTTTCAATTACAAGGACCAACCCACTGAAGGAAGCAGTTTAGTTTTTTTGGAACAGAAATGGGACACTGGGGTTTTTGTTCTTTTTCATAGTGGAGAGTAAAGGAAATGTCAGGAATAGAGAGGTCACTAGATGCTCAGCTTTTCTAAATACAAAAGTCTCTGAGAAAATTAAAGTAAATTGAAATCAGGTTCTGAAAGTGTAAACAACCCTGTGGAGGTAAGGTTAAATAAGCAGGACTGGAGATCCTAGCATGCCAGTAAGAGCACAAGATCATTCTATCAGAAGTCAGTCATTTAAAATGTTGTGCAAAATAATAATGGTGAGGCTAGCCACAGAAGTATTTTGTGGGTTACCATACAAATACATGGATATCTTCAAATCTAGAAAATTTATATTCTCTTCCAAAAATCATTTTGCTTAACTGTTGGTACAAATATATAGCTGACAGTATACAAAGCTAGTTGGTTTCCTAATGCAAAATATATGTTATGTGAATCCTGGACAAAGTTTTGAGGAGTGAACCATACATTTCAGAAGCATTCTTTTTGTATGTTGTTAAGCAAGGAGCTTCTGAAACAAGCTAAATAGGTAGAAATATGATTCTCAGAGCATACTGAGTTGCAAGCACACTTAATGTTTGTTAAATTTGTTCTGCTTCCTTAAAATGAAAGTTCATATAGTTTTAGGAAGAAAATGTATACCAGACACATACACTGTCTTGATCACTTTTTAATTTTGCTTTTAGCAATTAAGCCTGGCTATTTGGCAAGTAGTTGAGAGTGGATGCCTAATCTCATGCCACAGACATCATTGGTTTCAGTACAAGACAGATCAGTTTCTGACATACCCAAATTAATGCTGCTCTCTGATGTGATGCTGTGGTTTCTTGTTAGAAAATCTAAATGCATCATATATTTTTCTGAACAATATGTATTCTCCTTCCTTATTACTAGCAGAACATATTCATGTTTTCTAGCAGAAGAGCACACAAACTATTTCTTTGTGTCACTAAAATAAACCCTCTGTAGAATTGTACTAAAAACTCTGTTTCAAATGTGCTATTTTCCTTGAGAAAGGGAAATTCTTGATTTGCTCATAACAAAAGTATAAGGACATTGAACTTTGTCAAGTATTTATTGGGCTGACCTAGAACTTACAGTAATTAAAATATTACACACTGATTACACAGGGAGCTAAAATTAAAACTTTACTGGAATAAATTATGTCATGTTAATAGAATCTGAAAAACACCACTGTCCAGGCAGATACACACATAGGCCAAAGGAAAGCAACAATGTGCGAGTCTACTGAAACTGAATAAATACGAGGGATTAAGGTGTAAGTATACAAGCTGTATAACATGCTAGTAACATGCAAATCCTGTAAAAAGGGTTTGAGGCAATGTTTTGTAAATGTAGGCTATGGAATAAGACGGTAACAGCAGGTAATTGTTTATTCAAGTATTTTTAAAATGCCTCCCTCTAAGAAATGAATCCTGGCTCTGATAGGGTTCAAACAAAGTCTCTGGTTTATAAATATATATGTCTGTTCCTAAATGTCAGATGACTGTCTACTAATGTAGGTGCTGGGAGAATGACAGGAAGTGTAGCCAGAAGCCCGTAGCAGACCAGGCAGAGCACTCTGTCTATGGGATTGTTGCATTCGTCTTGCTCAGTGTTTTGGCTGCTGGAAGCTGTGCACCCTTTTGATGCACTGACTGGCTCTGAGCCCTGATCAGCTGTGAGAAGTGTGGTGTCTTTCATCACTCTGCTCCCATTTTAGGTAGAGGCATTATATACCACTGAAACCGAACCTGGCTGGGGTTTTTTTTTACCTTACTTTAGCTACCATGACTTTTATTGGTTCAGATAGCAAAAAGCTAATACACCATGTGGACCTTCCTTGTAATTTGCACCCAGCCCACTCCATTCCTAGGTTCAGATTCCAACTTTCTCCAGCTGCATCCACTTTCAGCTGACAGCTCTTTTGAATGCCTCATCCCAAAAATGCCCCAGACAGCAAAAGTGCAGTAGCCACCCACGGGTTAGAACATGTTTCTGAAAATTTCACGCACCAGAGTGTTACACTGGCTTATTTTACATCAAATGGGAACCTTTCCTTTATGAGGGGAATGATTATTCTCTCCTTCTGACGTTCATTATAATCCCTCAAAATTGATTTTTCAATGTAATATTGAATATTCTTTTATTTGGCTGCTGAGGTTGTCCATTTGGAGGTAATCCTAGTTTGCACAGATGTTGAAGAGAAAGGAAGCTTCTCTGGCATATTCAGAAATCAAAACTAACTATCCTTCAGTTTCAAGTTGGTCATGAGAGCTTTCAGATTTCTGAAAAAAAAAATTGTACAGAAGACTAATACTAAAAGTGGCACCTTCTCTTTGATTAGAAAGAAAAAAAATTTTCTATAATATTTGGCAGGCACATTTCTTTACAAAACAACATCCGTTTTTAACAACAGGAGGACAAAATATGGAATGGGTTTGGATTAAAAAGTAACAAAAGAATAGGCTTTGAAATAAAGTTGAGGAACCTTAACCGGTAGCAAGAATAAAAAAATATAGTCTAAACATATTCCCTCAAGGGTGCCTCACGTAAGTAAAATATATTCAGACTTTGACAGAGGGAAGGACGGAAGAGCTGAGTGGTATGTATTTTGGAAAGTTTGAAACAAATTATTCAAGGCATAAAGTGTTTCTATAACAAGCTCATTGTTGTAATGACTTTGTTTCTGACATTTGTGGTAATGCTTTCCAAAATAAATATTTAGCTATAAAAAGGAGTTTCATTTTTAATTTATAGCAACTACTAAAAGTGTGTCTGTACATAGAATATACCGGTGGGGGGTTTTTTGCATTGTGTAAATGCAAGATGAATTTGGCAGAACTGCAGTTGTTTTAAATCTGACAGAATACAGCTCTATTGATTAGCTTTTTGAAAGAGGACTTTTAGTGTAAAATGGTAAAATAAGACAAAACCATTTTTTCTTTATTTGGAAGGAAACCACTGTTTGCTACAATTTTTATTTTTTTTTTAAAGAGATAAACCAGAAAACCTTTCAAAATATCAAAGTACTTTGCTAAACAGGCTGATAAACAAAATAAGAACAAGACCTAGCTGTTTTGGACCAGATCAAGAAGTATTTGTCTAAATGGGAATTAGGTATTTAAATATTTTTTTTCCATCTGGCTTCAGCAACTGTCTCAAAAAAAAAAAAGCAAAGCACTAGCTCCAGTTTTCACAACCACAGTGAGGCTAGGTATTACTGGTGCCTTTCTAGAAGTCAGTCTTCAACAGAAAATAATTGAGGTAATTCTCTGTAAAGAGTAGGCTGAAGACAAGGGCTTTAAATACATAGAGTTTGGCACGTTAACCCCATTTTCACTTGGAATGAAGTGCAATAGCTTTAGCAAAAAGGTTAGAGGACCCTTGGAGAAACCTCTAAGAATAGCAAGAAAAAAATACTTGAGCTGGTACTAGCACGGAAGGTAACTGTAGACCAGTTGGATTGTCCTCTTTATGACAGGATAATGTGTGAGGTAGGAGAAAGCAGCAGGTTTTTTTCTTCTCTACCCAGCACCACGACACATCTGATTTACATCCCAGACATTATAGTACACATTCTTTGCAGATCTAACAATGTGGGGGGTTCTGCTGACCTTCAAAAGTGAGAGATCTGACCCTATGTTTCTTTAAAATGTTTGGAGAGATAATGTTAACGTCTACTTTGAAGTCCATGTTCCATGGATGCTCTACATGTAGTCATGATGATGTCTGTATCGCTGACTTTCACTACCCCATGGCATGCCAGGTGAGTAGAGTTAAAGGCAGCGTAGTGTTCTGCAGAGAAAACAGCATCTGTGGGGTACAGCTGGAAATCTCCCTTACATTAGCCATGACTTAATTATCGCATCACTGTCTTCTGTTGTTTTGTCTAAGTCATAAATAAAAAGGGTCAGTTGCCTAGTCCTGAGGAGAAGTGATGCCGTATGGCTCATGTCCACATACCTAAACTCTTTTCCCCTGACTGAGGGTGGCCTGCTGTTCACTGAGTTTTAGGAACTGTCACTGGCTTGAGCTGTCTCCTGGGGCATCGCATGGCCACCCAGGGAGAAGAAAACAAACACAGTGGATGATTGCAGGCCAATGGTTGAGCCTGTGTCCTGACACTGATTTACCCATTGCCTCTATTCCCAAGCTTCTCTTTCTCAGTATTCTGGTTGTTTCCTGCCTCTTGGGTATTAGGGAATCTGACACATTAATTAATGTTGGCGTGGGATGCCCGAGTGCTGTGAATGCAGTGATCAAGAGCCGCCATTCAGACTTTAAAATATGTGCTTTGTTTCTTGCAAAGGAGATCAAATGCCATGCTTTTAACACTTTAATTGTAATCCTCATTCATTGTAATTAGAATGAGATAGGACATTAAGCCAAAGAAACCCATCTACTCCTTAGCTGCTTATCGTGAGGCTCTTCTATACCCATAGAAGGGAAGAGGCAGTTTTCTCAGCTCTAGTAGTTTCTGCCCTTTAAAGTCAATGATGAATTCTTATTATTGCTGTCATTCAGAGGGCTTCTCAGCTCAGGTTCCTCATGCTTTCAGTCCTGTTGCAAAGAGTGGGAGTGGTAGAAAGGTTGGGGTGAAGGGCAGGATGGAAAGTATATTCAAACGGGCAGTTTGGTTTCCTTGGGCAGAACTCGTCCCCAGGCACTATCCCATTGAATTGCCCATTGAATTTCCAGCCTCTGGCTCTCTCCATTTGTTGCATGTGCCTCTCTAAACACCCAGACTACTCCTTGTAAGAGTAGCAGGATCAGCAGGCTCGGTCATAATAAGGTGGGGAAGATTCCTCAGTACCTCTTAGTTTTGTTGAAGCTCCTATGAGCACACTCATCCAAGTTAGGGATTGCCAAATCCAGCAGCCCGACAGAGGCAAGGCTGACGCAGCGTGCTCCTGGGTCTGGCCAGCAACGAGGCTGAGCGTGTGCTCCCAGCCGCACACCTATACACCCCACACATACCGACACACAGCCAGCCACGCAGATAAACACACTCAGCGCTCACACAAACACAACAGCGCCTACAGCCTCATCCACTCGCCAGCACACACACACACACACCCCCCCGCTCCTGCTCCAGCTGCTGCCCCACCATGGACACAGCAGCTTCCGAGCCCTGGTCCCACTCCAGGGGCTGCACGCAGAGCCCCAGACACACACATGCACACATGTGCGAGAGCCCCACAGCCAGGAAAAGAGTTGGCAATGGAGTTTAATGAGAGGACAGGAACAGACTGTCCTGACCAGGTGCAGGGCATGGCCGGCCAAGAGTAGTAACCACCCACTGCTTACACATAGCAATCCCTTTTTAACCCGTTATTCCTCTGTTTTCCCATGCTCGTTCCTCTCCAAACTACCTTGATACCTCCTTTTCCCCACCTTTGGTTCCTCCACTAAACAGCCTGTAATAAGCAATTGGGAAATGCTCTTACCCTGCACCTCCTAACGAGTCCCACACCCTTAGGCAATGCACTTCCCCCCACCCCCCTGCCCCCCGGGTCCACAAGATGCTTTGGGGCTCCTGTTCACTCGCCGTGATGGGCACTGGGGCTGAGTCTTCCCTAGGACAGCTGGGGAGGACCAGGGCAGGGGCTTGTGTCTGACAGGATTATTGGGGTTCCCCCACCCAGCATATTGCCTCTGTGCTCCTTCGTGTCGTTTTCTTCGCTGCAAAAATAATTGGAATTTTAGTAAAAGTTTCTGTAATGGAATCTTTGAATCCTGGTGATTTTGCATCAATTGACTCTGTTGGTTTTTCATTTTACAACTCTCTATCCAGCAAAGAGGAAGTTTTCCTGTCCCCAGTGTGTTCTTCATTGCCTCATGTGTTTGCTTCCCTTCTTTTGCTACTCTGCTCTGTGAGTGGCAGAGGTAACTACCTCACGTATTTAAACTGCTACTTTGCTTTATGTTATCTGAAGTCTAAATCAAATAACTTTATTATGAACAGTGGGAGATCTTGAAGAACCTTGTGAATATCAGACCAGAGCGGGCATATTATGCACACAAGCAGTGCACAGTTAGCTACGCAAAAGCTGTGACGTGCACTCTTCAACTTTGATTTGACTCACTCGCTTGTGATACATCCTTCCACTTCATGACTGCATGCCACTTTTTCACGTGACTTTGCCTCAGGGTGCACAGAACAGGGATACAAAGTTCTTTCCTGGATACAGTCCTGAGAGTTATCAGTTGGAGTAACTTGGATCAGTGAGGGTTGTCCCAAGGCAGTTGTGTCAGGCGGAGTCTTCTTCCTTGGCACAAAGCGGGGAGGAACTATTCTTCCCTCTGTGCTGAGGCTTGGAGAGCCAAGCACCCTCTTCTTCAGCTCATGAAGCAGTGTGGTTTTCCTCCCTCAGCAGGATGCACGTGTGAAAATCTGGCAATACTTTGATTTATTTTCTTTGATCCATGTGTGGCACACTGCCACCTGTCATGCTCTGCCCCAAACCCTGGTACCAGGACGGGGACATTATTGCAGATTTTCCAATGCCTATGACAGATGGAGCATATGGACAATAGCATCCTTAACTATAGAGTTGCCCTCCCCATGAGCTTCTTCACCCCAGTCTGATCCCTACATGTCTCAACTGCATGATCCTTCTCCTCTCTATATGCACATCCTCTCTTTCCAGTTTTCACCTGGTCCTTCATCCCAGCCCACTGTCAGTAGCCTGTCTCTAATATCTCTCACTCTGGCTTTTCTGTCAGACAGTTGCCTTCTCCACCTTCACAGCAGGTAAGGAAGCACCCACACACATGGATTAGCAGAGCTTTGGCAGATCTGTGGCAGCTATGTGCTTTAACTAGGTACCAAGTACTTCCATCCCAAATGCTTTCTTGTGCAAGTGAGAAACATGTCTAGCAGCTTTGATTGTGGTAGCCTACCTGGCGTATTAAATATATAGAGAGTAAGAATTCCAACATTTGGGAGCAACTAGGAATGTAAACCTTTTTTAGCTTGCATACAAATTGAGCATACCATATTGGATTACTAGATGCTTTTGGTTTTACTGAGGCTTGCTACGCAGAAAGTACCCATGTGTGGAGAGCATACCAGAGTAATCTGAATATTCATCCAAAGCACAGTGTGTAAGCACAGAAGTGGAATAACAGGCTTGAGTGTTTTAATTGCCCTGATGTGTTTGCCTGTGGGTCAGGACTACATATTTTCCTTTTGCTTGCTGTTGAACCTCTACTGTAGCTCAGAAAGTATTTTGACAGCATGTTTTCATAGCTTGAGTTGACAGATTAAGCCACGATAAAAACTATAGGTTGAGTTACAATCTGTAATACAACTCAGTGGAGAATTATTCTTAGCCTGACACAGCCTCTCCCCGATAAACTAAGAACCATCCAATGCACCTGTCTTACACACTGCAGTACTCTTCTCCCTATGTCAAACTAATCTAATTTTTGAATGTACTTCAGTTACTTCTATTTCCAAATTATTCTTTGATTGCACAGAAAAATATGTGGATATAGTTTAATAATACTGTAGGTTTTTTGTGTACCACTTTTTGTCATCTTACAGACAACCATATATCTGCAAATTGAAAAACACAGCTTTACACTGTTTGCTGCAGGTCTACAAATTATTTCATGGTTGTCTCTTATAGTAATTTGTTGATTGAAGAAAGGATTATTAATCTATTGCATGAGTGAATGTGATACAAATGGAGAAAGAATTGTCCTGTCTCTTCTCCATTCTTGTTTTTATGCCTATGATAGATTTCTTTTGCTTCTTTTAGAGAAAGTCATCTGCCTTGTATTATCAATTACTCCAGTAAGGAAGATGGTAACTGGTTGACCTGGTAGATAGGTCCAAGGCAGTTTTAGAGTCTGAGACCAGGTGGAAAAAGGCAAACATCTTGCCATATTTGAGAAGAGTTTTGGGAAAAACTGGTAGTTCTTGGCTTGTTACACTCATTTATTTTTTTACTCTTAAAATTCTGATTTGGACTGACAAGAAAAGCAGGCTTGCAGCCTGGCCCTTCATGATATAAGGAAACCATAATGAAATAACTCTTTTTTTTCCAGACAAGAGTGGAATCATTATGCCTCCCCATTTGTAGTTAGACCTAACATCTCTCCACAGTATTTGCAGAAGAGATACAGAATAGCCAAGCATCACCCTTTTTTATGGCTGAGGCACTGTGATAGGACTTCAAATGGCTATTTCACTCCCCAAATGCTGAACTTGGATAGGACACTGCATTAATTCTTGAGCACAGGACAATGTTTTGTGCTAAGCTGTTCAGGGACAGGTGAGCTGTCCTGGGAATTAGGCTGGTTCCACTTGGTTCACGCCAGCCTCTCCTCCACAAAGAATGCTTCCCTTGGTGCTTCAGATCCTCTTAGTTATGGTGTAACTGAGCCAAAATAAACCACTGATCATCCTCAAGGAAGGTGAATAGTGACTGTCCTCAGGATTCCTGCAGCCCTTCCCAGGCAGCCATACAGCAACTGTACAAAGTATTTTGTGAATGAATTGACTGCTTCCAACAATCTCAGCCTCATACATAGGGTGGGGTTTTTTTATACTTATAATATGATACTGCAATTAATGTGCCAAAATATTTCAGCCTAATTTGTTTAGTTAAGCAGGTGGTTACTGGACTGGACTCTGCGTTATGGTTGAGTACAGTCAGTCTCAACAAGTAGCATGGAGAACGCTGTGTGAAACAAGGAGAGGTTTGCACATGAACAAGTGAACAGCTGCTTTCCAGAATAGTTCAGAAAATATCATAAACCTTGCTGTCTTTTCCTACACTATCTTCACCTACCAGAGTGATCATTTCTTCATTGTTGTCATAGTGAGTTCAAATTGGTGATAGCTCATGACTATCAAGAGCCATGCCAAAAGAAAAATTAAAATACCTCCAGTAACTACTTTAAGGGAAAAAAATCCTGCACACCTAGGTATGAGACATCCCTCTAGGGAAAGCCCTACAAATGAAACAGTGATATCAAAACCTTATAAAAGGACATAACAAAGAGAAAGCATTCAGTCCAACAAGTGGCATTCTAATCTTTGCACTAGCGAGACAGCCAAGCTGCTGTAACCAGAAATAGTCTTCAAAGGATATTTTTCCCTGGAGTGTTATCAGTGAAGCTCAGATCTTCAGAGGTGTAGAATTCCCATGTCCCCAAACCCCGTCACGCAGCCTGCCTGATGCTGCTGCCCTCTGAGATGCTGAGGGGCATAAAAACCAGCCCGGAGTCCAGGGCCAGTAGTTGTTCCACTCTAAACTCTTGACTAGCAAACCGTTGGCTCCTATAAATTGACAACATTGCAGGGATGAAGCCTACTTTGTAAAATATATTCCTCTGTCTTGTTTAAAATTGGATTTGTGCACAAGCAGCTACTTCCATAAATATGTGCCTCCTCACAAAACTTGGTTCAATCCGTGCTCACTCCATTACCCTGCAGGAGCAGAAGAGTTTGGTTTTTTTTCCCTGTAAACTATGAGGACTCATGATACCTAAAGCTAAAATTTACATTCATCATATTTATTTTTTTTTTTTACAGATCAGAATTATAACATGCCAAAAGTATATTTGAATACAGTTTAATGTGTCAGTACCTAAACAATAACTTTTCATGAAAATCTTCTCTCCACATCCATGCAGCTCAGAGGTGCCTGGAAATATATTTCAAGTAGAGCTGAGGGGAACATCTTTTAAAAAACTGTCATTTACAAATCTCAGGATCTCCCTTGGCAAGGGTTCTGTAACCTCCTAAAGTAACATATTCCACTACTTCATCCTTGCAGTTAGAAACTTTCCTTATATAACCTTTGCTGCAAATTAAAATGATTACTTTGTATTCTGCCACCAGTGATTAAAGAGGACAACTGATTTTGGATGGGTAAAAATTTATTCTATGGTGTAGTGGTTTAACCCCAGCCAGCAACTAAACACCATGAAGCTGCTTGCTCACTCTCCCCCAGTGGGATGGGGGAGAGAATCGGAAGGGTAAAAGTGAGAAAACTCATGGGTTGAGATAAAAACAGTTTAACAGGTAAGGCTAAAGCTGTGCACACAAGCAAAGAAAACCAAGGAATTCATTCCCCACTTCCCATGGCCAGGCAGGTGTTCAGCCATCTCCAGGAAAGCAGGGCTCCGTCACGCGTAACGGTTACTTGGGAAGACAAACACCATAGCTGTGAACATCCCCCCGCTTCATCCTCCTTCTTCCCCCAGTTTTTTTCTGAGCATGATATCACATGTTATGGAATATCCCTTTGGTCAACTGGGGTCAGCTGTCCTGGCTGTGCCCCCTCCCAACTTCTTGCCCACGCCCAGCCTACTTGCTGGCAGGGCAGCGTGAGAAACAGAAAAAAACTTGATGCACCATTTGGCAGTAGCTAAAACATCCCTCTGTTATTGTCCTGGTTTCAGCTGGGATAGTTAATTTTCTTCCTAGTAGCTGATATAATGCTGTGTTTTGGATTTAGGATGAGAATAATGTTGATAAAACACTGATATTTTAATTGTTGCTGAGCAGTGTTTACACTAAGGCAAAGACTTTTCAGCTTCTCATACTGGCTTGCCAGTGAGAAGGTGGGAGGTGCACAAGAAGCTGGGAGGGAACACAGCCAGGACAGCTGACCCCACCTGGCCAAAGGGATATTTCATACCATAGGACATCACACTGAACAAAAAAACCCAACAAACCCACGTCAGTGAAGCTGGCTGGGGAGGGTGGCAGATGCTGCTTGGGAACTGGCTGGGCATCGGTCAGCGGGTGGTGAGCAATTGCATTGTGCATCACTTGTTTTGTAAATTATCATTATTATTATTTATTATTATTCCTTCCTTTTCTGTCCTATTAAAGTGTCTTTATCTCAACCCACAAGTTTCACCTTTTTTTTTGATTCTCTCCTCCATCCACTGAGGAGTGGGGATTGAGCAAATGACTGGGTGGTGTTTAGCTGCCTGCCAGGTTAAACCACAACAGTTGTCAACACTGTTTTGGTCACAAATCCAAAGTATAGCACAATACAAGCTACTATGAAGAAAATTATCTCTGTCCCAACCAAACTCAATACATATGGGGAAGCCATTTCCTATCACCTTAACTTGTTTTAGTGAAAACACATAAAAAAAAACAAAACCAAAATTCTATCAATCTTCTTCATAGTTCAAATGTGTTGTATGTTGACCCCAGCCAGTGACTAGGGACCCACCAACTGATCACTCAGCACCCTGTGCAGCAGGATGGGGGATACATTTGGAAGAGAAAAGGCAAGAATAATTTCTAGGTTGAGATAAAGACAATTTAAAAAGTGAAGGGGAAAAAAAAGGGAAAAAACCCCAAGTGATGCAGTGGTAATTACTCAGCACCCCCCATCAGCAGACTGATACTGAGCCAGCCTCCATGCAATGGTGGCCTTGGAAAGACTACACCCAAGTTTTATTTCTGAGCATGGCATCATATGGTATGGAATATCCCTTTGGTCAGTTGGGGTCAGCTGTCCTGGCTGTGCCCCCTCCCAATGTCTTGCCCACCCCAGCCTGCTCACCAGGGGTCAGAGCGAGACCCAGAGAAGGCGCTGACACTGTGCAAGCACTACTCAGCAATGGCTAAAACATTGATGCATTATCAACACTGATTTGGTCACAAATCTAAAAGACGGCACTCTGCGGCTGGAGGGAAGATTAACTCCATCCCAGTCAGACCCAGTACAAAGTCTTCTAAAACTCACCTCCTTCTTGTAACCCTCTGCTCAAACCATGTTTTCCAAAACCGGGAAACAGAGTTACTGATGAGGTATGACCAACACCAACCGCGACAGCAGGATTACCCCCTGTTCCTTGTATATAACTCTCAAACGGGTTCAGTTGCAATTCTTAATGCCTGCGGGTTATGATTATAAGGAAATAGTCCCTATTATTTAGAGTTCTGTTTGACAGGAATAAATTTAAAATGCAATTTTAAAGGAGGGGAAGTCGGCTCTTTCAGTCCCAATAAATCTTTGTGAACAACTCAATAGTTACTTGAGGATTCTTTTTGCAACAGTATTATGTTGTTAATTCATACGCAGTTTATGAATCAGATCTTTTTCTGCGGTAGTGTTCTCTGGCCAATTGTATCTGTCCATCTGATTTCTCCTTCCAAATTGTTTTGAATTTCCTCAGGTTGAATTTGGACCATATGTCAAAATTATTTTGAATTCTGATCATGTCTTCCAAAGTGCTTATACTTCCCCTCAACTTGATGTCATTTGCTATTTATAAATGCAATTGCTATTCCATCATTGAATTTGTTAATGAGAAATTTGAACAGAACTGAATGTACAGTGGGGTATGCTTTGAGGTTCTGCTCCTAAAAAAAAATCCACTTTGATAATGTAGAGTTCATTTTTTCAAATAGCTGTGCACTCACCCGACAGGTATGTTATGTGGAAACAGTGTCTAAAGACTTAGTAAAGTCAAATTGTTTCATCGCTACTATTTCCTTTGTTCACTACATCGGTTACTCTGTCAGAAGAAATTAAACTAGTTTTATATGATGTGTCCTTGGCAAACAAATGTTGGCTGTTTCTTGTCATCATCTTATCCTCTAGTGCTTGTAAATTGACTATTTTTAGGGTGATGGTGTGAACCAGTGCAAAATTGCAAATTGACTAGAAGTTAAAATAAAAATAAAGCTGACCAGCCTTTTAATTTTCCAGAATGAATGAAGTACAGAAAGATAAGAATAAAAGATGAAAACTGTATTTGATTTTCAAAGTTCTTTCATTTCAAAATTCAGAATGAGGACGTTAGCACTGAAAAATGAAAATCAAGCTATGATATTGGGATGAAACTTACTCATTTGGTTAAAGCAAAGAATACTTTTCTGTGTATACACATAAGAGATTAAAAACTCCATTGAGCTGCATGCATCTAACAGTTTTCCTGCAAAATCCAGCCTCCAATGCCATAGCTCATGGGGAGAATGTGATAATTTCAAAGGTAGCAATAACATTACTTCATTTTAGAAATAACCTCCAGAAATTCTTGAAGTTCATCTATAAAATGTATATGCTATAAGCTTAAAACCCCACTAAATCCTACAGTTCTCATTTTGTTTCTGTTCACTTTGAATACAAAAACTCTCTGCAGAATATTTTTCTAGAAAAAGTTAAATGTTTTTATTGGTCTCTGCATTGCTGTTTCCACTGCTGCTAAAAACATGTTTGTTTTTCTCTCTAGATTGTTATCTTTTAGATTATTTTGCCATGTTATCCATTTTAATTCTTTCAAGTAACAAGTCAGAGTCAAAGCCAATGAAAACAGTGGTATCTTGTTGAAAATTATGATTTGTACATTATATCAATTTTCACTTGAAAGTTATTGGTCTCTGAATTGAATAGTATGTACTGTGACTCATTCAGAATGAGAGTAATTAAAGGTAGTCACAGTGGATTGGAATCAAAGTAGGCTGTAGTACTGATTCTTGGATTAGCAACTCGGCTTGGTACTCTCAGGTAAACAGGAGAAACACATTCAGGTACATAAACACTTTTTAAGATGGGATTGCAAGACAGGGCTACAAAGACTGGAGGAGAGGGGGGAGAAAGAGCTGGCAGAAAAGATAGATGAATAAAAGCCTCATGCTGCCAGCTTAAGCCGTATCCACATTAAGCTCAATTCGCCTGCATAATAAGATGTAATTCTGTAGATGAACGTTCCTTGTGTAGGCAAGGCCTTAATTAACAGGCTGAACTAAAAAATCCGGGTTTGAAAAGGTGCTCAGAGAGGGAATGAACATACAATTGCATGTCCTTATCTGAAGTTACCACTCTTCTGCTTGTCCAAATGCAAAGTAATGCAAAGCAGTAGAGACTATCTCCATGAGGTGGGATTTCATACTGTTTAACTGATCTACTGCTCCTGCATGCTGAGCTCCACTGGTTTGCTGAATAAAGCAAACAAGATTTCCATATCTGTAGACAAAGCCCTTTACGTGGAAAAAGCTTCATGCAAATTGCTAGTGGTTAAATTGTTCAGATAGGAAGTATCCTTTTTAATCTTCCACTTCAAATGTCCTGTGAAAGCTCGCTTCTGGTGTCAAGTCTGCAGGGAACCAGCAAAACAGTGTGTACATTGAAGGCAGAATAATATGGACATTATTTATGCTTCTTCACTAAACATGTCTAAAAACATTTTGAAACACAAGTTTTTCCATGCAGATGACTTGTATTATTACCGTCACTTTTGTTCTCTTTTATTGTAGACTGCTTTAGCTCACACGTTGTATCACTGTTTTATTTTAGAAATAATTTCTGTGAAAGGGATCGTCTTCTGTGTTAAAATACAATGCCTGACAGCTTAGGATCCTTCACCTGAGCCAATTGGTGTTACTGGAATATTAATAACACTAGCACTTTTATGCTGAGATATAGTTTTATAATTATTACATTTGCAGAAGGGAGGCAGACTCATGGTCTCACGATCATAGATGTTCATTTTCCACTAAAAGTTAAGCTGTGAGAGGAATGACACGGGCAATTTCTAGGCTGTATCTATTCACAGAAGAGCCTACTCCAAAACCAAGTAACTGTTGTAACACATGCCTCTTTCATTTTTGTTTTCCAAGAACAATTTTTCAAGTGTAGCTGATTAGAAACCTATTGCTACATTTAAATAGAAACCAGACTGCTCTGTCAGCCTGGATCTGAGAGACAGCACTAGGTGTACGCTGTTTTTCTAATAGGAAGTCTCCTGTTTCCTATAAATAGACATGTTTCAGTCCTGATTGTTCTGTACTGAAATAACTGGCTAGATGTCTAATTACTCTAAATAGAAAACACAAATAATGGCAGGCATTCAATCCCTCCTGAAAAATTGTTCCTAGCTGTTAACTGTTCTGTTTCCTGGGCACTGGCTGAGAAACACACTGGGTCTGAGGGCCCTTTTTCCTTTCTTCTTCTGCTCTTCGCTACATTCATATCGATCACTCTGCTGTGTCCTGAAGGCAAATGATACACAGTGCAGCGTATCCTTTGGAGTCAGGGATCAAATTCATGCCTGGCCAGGATGTGTAATAATAAACAAGGGAAGGAAATGAACTGCTTCTGAGAAATGGAGTTCCCTCCAGCTCCCTTTCAATTTGCACACAGCTAGGCATTGTGCTTTGTATATAATTATAATGATTTATTCAAAGGTGTTTACTAGTCAAAGGCATCACATCTTGCCAATCTGATAATTACATAGCCAATGAGGTCATGGAGTAGGTTGTTAACACTGTCAATCTTTTGCGCTAAAATGAAGTTTTTGCTTGTACATTTCTTTAATGTTTCATTTATTTGCTATCTGTGCCATTTTTATCTACCTGCAGTTTTTTGTTTTTTCTTTCACAAAGGAGCGTGTAGTGAATCTGTCTTGCCTAAATTTCACATGCCTTAGTTATTTTTATACCATAATACTGGTTCTCATAATGTGAAATTGAAGAATTCTTTACAGTAATGGATGCAGCATAACTGAAAATTCATCTCTTCAGCTTTGTCTCACTGCTTATAAAAAAGGTGATAGTTACTTTCATAGTCCTGGACCCATTCTACACAATCAGTTCATTACTGCCTTAATGTAAATTGAGTGTTAAATCTCCTTAAGTGAAATCTTCACCCTGCTTGGCATTTGTGATTGGGATTGGGCTAGGAAAAAATTACATTTTGGAGGGAGCAATCAGCCAAAATAAATATCTCTGTGGGCCATCAGTGGGACCAAATTTAGGGGGTAATCTAATAAAATTAGGAAGGTATCACAGATGGGTAGCACAAAATAGAATAAAATGCATGTAATCTTCTCAGCCTTGGGAAAAAGTACCAACCAACCAGCCACTGAAATAGCTGTCCTGCAAAGAGCTTTGACCTAATGCTATACCCTGCCTTGGATGCTGTACAGCTCCTCTGGCTGCCCTTTCTGTTTGGAAGTTCTTTATTTCCAATTGTCATCCTGTCACTGAAATGGTTTACCCTTTATTGAACATATTCATGGTGTCCTCAACAGATGTAGTGATTCTGTTAATCTTTTGAGAGATGCCACTATCTCTTACTAGTCCAAATTACAAAGGCTGTATAACAGAAGGAAACAAATAACCACCTGAGGGAGCTGACCAAGATCATTAGAAGCTACATTAGCATTTCTATACCACCTCACATGCTGTGACATGGGCAAACTCCAAGACCTATTTTTGTATCTTCTAATCCATAATGGTGTTTTAATTGGTGCAATTTAGTTTTTTCTCTTCTTCAAGCCATCTCTGATTCCGGTGTTGCTTGTTTCCTGATAGTAGAACCCCATGGTCTCACAGGTCAGCTTTGCCCCAGAAAGGAAGCATCAGAACTAGCTCTGAAGCTAGCTACTTGCTCAGAGCAACTTATTTCCCACTTGTACACCAGTTCTAGATGTTGGCAATCTGGTGTCTGATATTTAGGAAGCTGCTACACCAAAATTCAGGCTAGATATTCCTGTTGTTTGTAATAGCATGGCCAATATTATGTCCTGTAAAATTTACTTCCCAATAATGAAAGACCTCAGAAGATAACACTGCATAGAGTGGATGTGTGTTATAAGTGTGCATGTTGAGGAGTTCAGAAAAAAGAACAAATTAAAGCAGCACCATACTATTCAGCTTTTTTATTTCTGAATGCTAAACAGGTGACACACCAGGGGATGGGGCATCAGTAGGCAGGTATAAGAGGAGGTGCCAACTGTGAAATACCTAAATATAGTTCCAAAGCTCGAACTGTGGTAGTGAATATGTCTTTTTCCTTTCTGCCACCTGTAGCTGTTCTTATTCCTAGCACTCAATCCTTAGGATTTGGCTCTAAGTATTTTTTTTCAAATAGGAATTGTGTGCTATTTTCTTTCTCAGTATGCTTCTTTTCTTTCCTGATAGGTGGTACAAGCCCCTGGGATCTTTTGATCTGCTTATCTTCCAGAAAAAATGAAGGTACTGGCTGCATTCAAATAGAAGACTTGCATCATCTAGAGTTATTCCAGAAGGTACAAGATTATTGTGTTATCCTTTGTGGGAATGAGGACAGGGCTAGACCAAATTTTTAGCACTCAGTCATAAAAAGAAAAGTATCTAAAGCTTATTTTATACTGCAGCAGCATGGTTTAACAGCAATAAAAAGGTTTTTTCGAGTTTCCTGTCTACTGAGAAATACTTGTCAGGTACCAACATTTCATTCGTCTTTCAAAAGTGATCAAAAGCAATTTCTCATTTGGACATGGTATGTTATTTTGGATGCAAGTATTTCAGTGTAAATACTGAAAATTGTTACAAGTGAGTGTCAGGTTTTCCTTTTCTCTTCTTTGCTTGAACTTTTGTGTTCTTGACCACCCTCAACCAGCATGTCAGGCAGCAAAAGCATCACCAGAAGTCAAGGGAAAATTAAACAATTTACCCCATTGGAAAAAGAGAATTTAGAAATGGGGAGAAACACTAGCCAATGCATGCAATATTTCAGAATAATAGCATAAGCAGAAGATAAAGCTGGACTAATTTAGGTTTCACATCTTATATCAGTATTGAGTTTCATCTAATGTAATTGCTCCTTTGTAAACATAATTTAGGCACCTCTCCAAACAGTGACAGTGCTCCTACAATTGATAATGTGTGAGCTGGACTGGTGCCCTCCTCCAGGGCCTTCAAGGGAGTTCCTTACTCTGGCACTGCAATCTGTTTACTCACAGTGATGCCAATATTTTATGTATTTTCAGGACTTTTTATTTTTTTTTCACTTGAGTATGTTGTGGGCACAGTTTAGGTTACTGCGGGACTGGGAGAAATAGAGTGGCTTTTAAAAGGTGTTTAGTTCAGACAGGAAGTTCATGAGGTTGCAAAGAAACACTATGTGTCCACAGAAGTCCGAGCTAGGAGCATGTACGCTGGGGTTCCCTGGGACAGGATGCCTTATCTAAGTATATGCAAAGTGAAATTTTTATAGCAGTTCCAATTTGCTATACATGCTTTGGATTCAGGTCTCAGATCATAAAACATCCCAGGCTTCTGCAAACTGCTCTTTGCTCATTCTACCCATATTATCATATCTGAGACTCTTATACTGTACAATATGATAATCCTTACAGCACTTCGCAATGTCCAGAAGTTTCACACATGAATAACTGAGACATAAGGTGATCAAAGGAATTGTCCAAGTTCCCTCAGGAAGTCTGCAGCACAGTAGGGACTTAAACCAGATGGCCCATATCTCCGGATAACTTTAAATATTGGACTAACATTACTCGCTGCTGCCATGTCCATACCATGGTGCAACACAGTTCTTTGTTGCAGAGCCTGGATGTGGTTTAGCTGTGTTAGCTTACTGCTGCTCCCAAGCACAGCGATTCAAGAGGCATAGACTATTTCCATGCGGTGAGAGACAGTGATTGATAACTGGCAGAGAACAGAGAAGCTGCAGAAACTAAAAAGAGGGCAGGGAAGGGGTGAAAATTCAGCAGCCCGGAGGGGAGCCATAAGTCTAAAATTTTGATTTGTGATGGCTATGGAGGAAGAGCCCATACTTTAGCTTGATTATCTCACGTTGCAGGAATGGCAAAGTTGTAATTTGCTATTGACACTGAGAGGAGTTTTGCACATGAGGTGTGTCTGATAACTTAAGCACAACCCCATTGAAGGCTCCAGGAAAAAGAGCGCTTTTCTGAATGAAATCATTAAAGCTTATCTTTCTACCTACAGGTAAACCTCCTTCCAGAAATCCAGCATTTCCTTTGCAGAAAAGAGGGATTATGCCAGATAACAAAAGCCTTTTCAGGTAACCTAATTTTTCAAATCTGCATATATGATGATGGTCTTTTAATAGTTGTCATAAGAAGTCTCTGAAATGACACTGTCAGGCTTACAATTCCTTTTTATTTTTAGTCATGAATGCATAGGAAGAAAAAATGAAACAAGAATGATAATCCATTTCAGACACCTCTTAAATTACAGTTGTGCAGTATCTTTTCAGGTAAAGATACTGTGTTGGAACAGCTACCTCAGCCCCTAGACCACCTGCTGATGTGGAGACACCTAGATTAAAGAGACGGATTTTTATTTTTTTTTTAACCTTAAAACACTGCAGCTAATTTAGGTTCAAAATCTTTTTTACTGGTAACTGAAAGGCGAGGGGTAGTCTTTCTTCTATCTGGCAATTTTCAACAGCTAAAGTTGTTTAGCCATTGCATACTGCAGAAATAATTTGACCATAAGTGTCTTATTTTTGGACTGTTTTGTGTTGATATAGTGTATTGGTGTTTACACTTCAAAGCCCTGGGTTCGGTGTAATGTGTTTGTTCAGCTTTACAAAAATGTTGTGGCATGGAGAAGGAGTAGGAGTTGGGATTTGGTTCCCATCCAGACGTAGTTTACTGATAAAAAGCCTTTGTGTATTAAGATCATCAACCAGAAAAGTTTAAAGGTTACGGGCCAGTTGCCAGAGAATTCTAATTTACTATGGGTGAAATTCAGCTTTGAATAGAAACTGGAAGAAACTGTTGCGCACCATATTAGGTCTATTTAAACTACAGAGGGACACATTCTGGTCTCAGCTACACCACCAAATATCCAACATCAATGCTAATTTGGATTTATGATCTATCCCATATAAACTTTGCTTATAAGAAATCTTGTCTTTTTTTTTAATCCAGTAACAACCAACCCCACATTTATTCCATCAGTATTTGGGCTTATTTACAGACAAATATACAAGATTGATTGATTGGTCTTGTCTTCCTCTTCCTCTTCTCTTTCTTTTCACTTTTTATATATATGCTACATTTAGCACATAAGGAAAGGATTGATTATGTCTCATTTAACCATTTAGAAGTCAGGTATCTTCTGCACCAGTATTCTAGTCTTCCTCTTAAGCCAATGGAGAGAGAGGGGCACCTTCAAACACTACTTCATTTTATACTAAACTATGTGTTTAAAATAGGTGTGTTGAATTACCCTCTGCAGGTACTTACTACACAATTACCTCTCACCACTGACTGTAAGTGGAGCCTAGACAAGTAGTTTAGATTAAATACCTGACACTTGGACGCTTGACTAAAGCTGAGGTTAGGTAGTTTCTAACCTAAGCATTCCATATTTTCCCTTTTAATGTTTTTACTGTTTCATTTAAAGATTGATCAATATTTAAAACTTATATGAAGTGTTTCCCTTAAAGAACTGTATGTTGAGGGTCAGTTTAAATTGGACATTTCCATTTTCCTGGTGCGGTAAATTGTCAAAACTGGTCATAAGGAACATGCAGTATTAAGGAACATCTATCCAGGTCCCATGAGAGTCCTTTATTGTGAACTCATATTACACCAGTTATGTGATATATTCTGGTTTGGCTGAGTTTTAAATATGTCTTCAGTGATGCCTAGTGCCTTGATTCCCTTGCGCTGGGAAGTGAATTAGAAAGTATTCTGATATAGTACCAGTTTCAGACCAACCTGAGCAGATTTCTAAAAATTTCAGGGACTTCAGGAACTGATATTTCCTACTTATGTTGTAACAGACTGCCTTTAAAAAATATTGGTTTGCCCTCGTACTTGGAGAAAGGCCAATTGCAGTAGTTTTATTATTTTGCTACCACAAAACCACAAACACAAGAGGCACTCGCCACACACAGAGCTTTCCCCTTAAAATATGCATATTTTCACTGTTGTCCATAAACTGTGGTACAAGCCACTTTGTGTAAGTGGTCTGTCAAGCTGTCCAGTGTTCTCTCCTCTTTAGCGAAGGGCTATTTGTAAACATCTTATTCCATACTTATATTATTAGTGCTTTCCTGGCAAAGAGAAAAGCCCTTCTGACTGTTGCCGAAATCCCATTGAAATCAAAGTAGTATGCGTGCTTGGCAACAACAGTCTGAGTCCTACTCACCCAGTAACGGAGGATTATTTTAGCAGTCTGCTGAGGGACTGCCAGATAGAAAAAGGACTACCCCTTGCCTTTCAGTTACCAGTAAAAAAGATTTTGAACCTAAATTAGCTGCAGTGTTTTAAAGTTAAAAAAAAAAAAAAATAATCCATCTCTTTAATCTAGGTGTCTCCACATCAGCAGGTGGTCTAGGGGCTGAGGTAGCTGTTTCAACACAAGGGTCTCATGCCAGCTGAGATGTTATGGAGAGTCCAGGACGCCCAGAAGGATGGGCAGATTCGGCACAGAACCTATGTCTTTCTGGTCCAGCAGCTGGAGGCCCAGAGGGATATCCTATGGTGTCCTAGATGGCAATGTGTGAACACCTGAATTTAACACTTGCTATCTAAACTCCCAAAATTAACAGAAGTACAGTTCAGAGCGAGCAAGCCCAAAAGAGCATTTACTTTCGGCACAATTTAGGGTTAGCTGAATTGCTCCACACTGACTGTGTAGACTACACTAACGTCCACTGACAGGAATGGCAACTTAGATGGTGGCACACAGGGGTTCATCTTTGTATAGACCAGGCTTCAAAGTGTCTCAATCCGGAAATTAATCCCATTCAGTATCACTGGATATGTAACATCTAATTTACTATGAGTGAAGTTCACCCATAGAAGGTGAAATTAGAATCAGAAGGGTAATTAATTTGATTTCAGGTTAAGGGGACAAAAAGGCAAACTTAAAAAGTTAAAGCAAACTTCTATGTAGACCAAATATTTCAGATCCTCTGCTCCCTTTCCATTCATCTAATAAAGTCAGCTCCTTCCACTTCTTTCTTTTGCTTGCATCCTCTGACAGACTTTTCTTCCCAACAACAGCAAAGTTGCCAATTATTAAGATTTGTTTGACCCTCAATTTTAAAATTATTTGGGGAAAGAATGGTTTTCATCAGTATTTCCTCCACAGAAGAGTTTGTTTCCTTTCAAATCAGTCACGTACTTTCACTCTTGTGTGTTTGAGACAAGGCTTCTCTGCTATTCCGGTTGAAGAGGATCAGTTGGTTTGTTATTACTGTGTTTGTCATTTAGTCAGCCCCCCAAGGAGCCAAGCAATTTCCTGTAAAAGTGAAAACATAAAGTTGCTGTTCTAAGAATTGTGTGATCTAATTAAAGACACACTAAGTAGTAGAAAGACATATCAGGCAGCAAGGCTGAGATGATGGGATTACTGGATTTACTGTGGGGATGACAGTGTTGATATTGATAAGCAGTGGGTACGAGGGTAAAGGTTATTTTTAAAAATTCTATTTGTTGTTGTGCAACTCTTAAGCTGCTAGGTTTTGTATTTTAGAGAGCATGCCCCTTCTCATATCCCTGTTGTATCAATGTGGGAAAGAAAATGAATTGTAGAAAACATCAGGTCAGTGCTTGTTTCTTTGCTTTGTCTCTTTAATGGAAAATCTTTTTGTTACTCTGAAAATTCAGATTGGTTCTATCTGTATGGGGGAAAAAATTACACTCATGCAGTGATGACTCCTTTTTTAGGAGATAGGAGAGAAGCTGGGAAGAGGAAAAAAGTTCAGAAAGACAGAATAGAGGAAGAATTTAGAGGAGCAAAAAAAGGCAAAAAATATGTGATGTGTGTGAATAAATTGGATTAAGTAAGAGAAGGAAAGAGATGAAAGCAGTTGCTGGAGGATGGGCACATGTGGCAGTGGGTTTGTGATGAGGCATAAGAACGGTAATGGATCTTAAAATTCAACATGGAAGACACTGATAAGTTCTTGCTGCTCAGCCTGAGAAGATTGGCTTCACTCCTGCTTTTGCAGGGCATTTGGCCCAGTGTTTAATCAGGTGCCTGATGTCTGCTCCCTATGTGGGACTTGGGCCATGAAGAAGTTCTGGCATGGCTACCGACTAACCAAGGAAGGCTCCTGGCGCTTATTGCTCAGGTCAACAAAAGTTACGGCTGTTGCAGGGATCTGTGAAAGAAATCTTCCTGCAAGCAACCCAAACCTAGGAGCCCTCTGAGGTTAGAGAATGACTGGCAAAGAGATTTCAGGCACTTATACTCGATGTCTCATCACAGGTGGTGGTACAACTGGGCTTGGCTACCTCCTGGAACTACTCACAGCTAGGAGATGGAGAGGACTAAGGTCCGCAATGTCAGCAGAACTGCCCAGCCTCAGTTTAGGGCACAGGAAAGGCATCCTGATGTATGCACAACAAATACAGTCTTTGACAGGTTTTGTCTGGAAAAGTAGTGGGAACACTTACAGCATTGCCTCCCTGATTTTCCTGTTCCCCAAGCAGCCCAGGCTAGTCTGTCAGCATTTGTCTTGCTTCATCACTTCCAGGGCCCAGACTGTGCCATGCATAGCTGTTTTCTCTACCCACCCAGATCACTAATTCTTTTTAAAGTAATACTTCTGCTGTAGTCTCCCTTCTGCATTTCTTTTTATTAGTGTCACTAGTGCGGAGACTTTATGAGTGTCTACCAGCCTCGCGTGCCCACTTGGTCACCTGCGGGGCTGGCCAATGGTGTTAATCACACAGAAGGTCTCGGGATAGGCAAGACCCAAATGAAATTGGGTGGGAGGGAGAGCCAAGATAGTGCAGGTGTGTGACTGTGCTCTCACAATGTGATATGTTTACTGTCTGGTGCTAGACCCGCTCCAGCTTTCCTCTCCCCATGCCTAGCAAATCTGCCCTCTTTGTCCCCAGTGTCCCTGGCTGTGGGGGTGGTGGTCAGTGGGAAGGGTGATGAGGTGAGGGGAGGAAGCAAAGCCTTATT
This sequence comes from Grus americana, assembly GCF_028858705.1. NCBI lineage: Eukaryota > Metazoa > Chordata > Aves > Gruiformes > Gruidae > Grus > Grus americana. The sequence goes on along the minus strand of NC_072852.1, from coordinate 26,108,486 downwards.
GGGCCACCTATGTAAGAGAGCAATTATAGATTAGATTTATTTTCTGTTGTAATAATTCAACATCTCTGTGACAGGAACATGCTTCTTTATAAAGCGATGCATTTCTTTTGCCAGCTGGCCCCTATAAATATCTGCACACCAGTTGTGATCAGTTTTGTGCCCATTACCTTTCTGCTACTGAAGTTGCTAAGAGCCTCAAGAGTGGCCAATAAAATCAGCATCTGATTCTTTTGAGTTAATTTGATTATAAAGTATGTGGGGCAGGATTTTCTTTGTTTTACAGCAGGGTCATATCTCAAGACAAAAATGTGCTTCTGTAATAACAACAAATATGAGGACACTGAAAAGAATTAAAGCAGCTAAATGAATTTAATTACTTGGGCTATACTATTCTATATTCTGCCCTGTCACTAGTACACAATCGTAGCTGCGGCTCCAATAATGTAAGTCAGCCAGCATTTTCACTGAGATGCTTTTTCCAGAATTTTGTAGCTTATCTATAAATTTAAGTTCTAGTATGAAAGGTGCACACAGAAGAAGCAGCCCTTATGGAAAATATTGAAAAAAAATAACCCTATCTTTTAACTGTGAGGATGCTTTAGGAATGAAGAAACAAACACTGTATTTAATAAATATGGTTTGCCAAAACAGAGAAGCAGAAAACATAGTAAATGATTAATCTAAAGGGAAGCTGTATTTGCTACTGTTTTAGAGAGGAAAATAAACAGCACATACACTTCAAAATGATGCACTATCATGATTTTGTCTTTATAACTCTGAAATTTTACAGGTGTTTTTTGGTATGAATTTCAGTGCATTCCAACCCACAGTTTAAATTCTTTTCCCTCTAGATCTACTTTACTATAAACTTTTTTTTTTAATACTAAACAAATTTTAGATAGTTTAAATTTCTAGAAATGACTAATAGTTTGAAAATTCTGAATATTCAGAGTGGGTTGCTTTGAGATTAACTGTATTACAGAGGGAGGGATCACTCCATTTTTTGAATATGAAACCCTTTTAGGGACAGCCAGATCAATACTCAGTAGTGGGTGGGATATTGAACCTGCAGCAATGTGCACATCGCAAATGAAGCTTATAACACATGTCAAAACCATCACAAGAGTGTTAATTATCAAGCAAGAAATCATATTCCTGTGAAATCAATGGAAATTTTGCCAGGACTTCATGAGGCGGGGGGGGGCAGGATTGCTCCTAGTCTTCCTAGCATCCTTCAAATACTTGGCGTCTGCTTTGAGTTACACAGCCACCCTTTTCTAAATGCATAGGTTAGAAAACTGAGTGTTAAAGGTTTTCTTTCTTTCTTTAGCAACCTCAAGGCATAATCTGTAAACCGTAGGAGAGTACTAATCTTTGTTTCAGAGTCTTTTCATCCAATAGGTCAACTGGATAACAGAGGCAATTAAATGGAATACGTCTGCTTTCTGTGACAAGTCTGCAATGACCTCAAGGCATGTAGCAGCAGTAGTTCAACTGAAATCATCCATCCTCCAAAATCAACACTGAAAAATGAAAAAAATGCACTTTTAATGCTCATGACTTTCGTGGTTATACAGCTTAGAGCAGGTTGCTATACATGACTGAGCAAAAGGTACTGGATAGTAGACTTTATTTTGATCAAAATCCCCTAGTCTTGGAGGTGCTTGGAAGTCTGCCTAAGACTCTATGAAAGCTTTTTAAGCATCTCCTGATGTGAAGCAATCTTTGCAGCTGTTTAACACACCTTTCCAACCTACAAAGGCTGGAAAATTGCCCAGCTGTAAATACCAGAAGAGGACCAGGTTGTAGCAATGCAGTTTGCCCAGCCTGCTTCAGAAATAAGCTCTTTGTGTTCCAGCATCCCGCAGCAGTCAGGCAGATGGATGACCCCAGCAGAGGAGGCAATATGAAGTTCTTCAAAGTCACTGAGATGCCCTGTCAGAGAGCAAGCCTGCAAGGCAGGCAGAGAGGACCTCTTATCAGCCCTTCCTGAATACTGTGCTGCAGAAACTGCTGAGAAATGATGTGAGGTGACTCTCATTCTCCTTTTTTCCCATGTGAGAGAATTCAGGCTTCTGTTAGAGACAGACTACCACTATGAAAATGCAGGAAGAAGTTCAGAAGACTTCTGCGCAGATGGAAAGTCTCCTGTACGCTTTCAGGATTAATGTACTTTCATGTTCTGAAGTGACATTTTTCCTGCTAAAAAGAAAAGCAATTGGATGGAGACTCTGCAAGTACAAATATGCTGAGCTTACAATGTCCTTTATGGAAGAAATGAACAATGTGCTGAGCTCAGGATGAAGCACAGTACCTTAGTTGTGTTTCATCCCATCTCTAGCCTTGTGCTTCATGAAACAGCTATGAGCTCCCAAGGTGACTCAGTTGCTCTTGAAATGTTTCTAACACATCTGACAGTTGATGGGCACTTTAGAAACAAAATGACCTTTTTCTTACAGGCAATAGCCTTAATCGTTCCTTGCTCCATGTATGAAGTGTGTAAAATATAGCCTATTTCATCTTGAACAAAGTAAAAAAAAATTAACAAACAAAGCCATATCGTAACCCTCGTTGTAACAACAAAGGATAATATAAAAGGAAGGATAAAGAAGAGGACATATCCTCATTCATCTTCTGTTTCCTTTTCTTTCAGCTGAGTGTTACTCACTTAGTTCAACCAGTAGGTCCTTCTGCTGAATTCATTACCTTTGCAGATCGCCAGATGTTCATGTTAACCTAAGCATTCCATTTACCACCAGTCCACGTGTCCACAGCCGAGTCAACACTGACCTGGCTCTGCTCCAGGAAGTCTATTTGTCCAAATGTTCTTCTAGCTATTGGTAAACCTTTTGCTCAGCCACATGCCGTAACTCTTAAATCAGCTATTCTTTATTGCATATGGGTTGAATCTCATGTTACACTTCAGAACTCTGAGCCAAAGACAAGTAAATAACTTGGGAGCTGGAGATGGGGGGAGAGGGAGCAAGAAGTCATGGCTGTGTAAAATACTTGAAAGGCCTCATTAGATGTCAGTGTAGCTGCTGCGTTAGATGTCAGTTGTTGCTGTCAACTGATCTGTTTGACTCTCTGGTACTTTGAGAGATTGCAGTTGACAGAACAATATCTACCACCAGCTCATGTGACAAAGAGGTGCTTAATTTTTTTGATCTAGAGGTGTTGACTTGCTTTGGTGGATCTTATACCTCCCTTTCACATGTGTCCCCCAGCTGTTCCTACGTCTCAGATCTATGTTTTACCCGTTGCTGTGGTTAGAAGGCTAATGTGCGAATTCAGCTGAGAACTTGTAGTGGCTTCCTTACCCATCAAAATGGCATCGTGGAGAACACCCTAGGCAGAGGTGAAGTGGTGCTGTTTGTCAGTATTTTCAATGGGAACATTTCAGAGATGTCAGCGTAAGAAATCTTCTTCAAGCCAGAATTTCGAGGAAATGAAGTTTTGGGGTTTTTTTAAGTGAAAGCAGGTATGTGGCCTTAGGTCCTTTGCTGTACACTGGATCATCACAGGTGGCAGCAGCAAAAATACTTGAAGCAAAGCCTGCAGCTGCTCCTCAGGAAAACCAGCAGTTTGTGTAGCCTTTCCATTACTGCATAGCCACTTTAAAAGGGAAAATGTTCTTTTATAGTTTACATCTTTTATTTTTTTTTTTATCTTTAGAGTCTGATACAAAAATTACTGATATTAAGATCTGGATTTTTGAAAGAGGGGATGTAATCTGGACATGGCACTAGGATGCTGGGACTCTTTCTAACTTGGCTTCCCAAACTGCCTGACATATACCAACTGCTGAGCCTGCCTCACCTCTTCTATTATAAAATGTTGATGTTTTTTACGTACTTCAAAAAGACTGTTTAATTAACAACAGCTTGTAGAGTGATTTCAAGATGGAAAAACACAGCAATTACTGCAAACAGTAAAGGAACCTCAGGCTAATTTTCATTGATGATAATGTTGATTAACAAATTTACAGCTTTAATAAACACTGTTACTGCTTTTGAGTGCAAGAGCAGGTGAAGAGTTGCCATGAGAACCGATGCAGCTGAGTGTGCTGCAGTTCAGCGCTACCGATGTCTTTATTATTATGATAATTGTATTCATTGATTACTAGGAGTAGATTTACCAAAGTGAGGGACTGTCACTCCCTCATTAACTCTGCCTCATGGTGTACGTGCTGTGTATCATCTCAAAGGAGCGAGCGCCTTGTGACAGTCTCACTCCCCTTTCTCCTTCTTCCACCTTGTGATGGGCTCTCTCCCAGGTGTGATGGGCTCTCTCCCGGGTGGATGCTAGCACAAACCAACAGAGATCTGTAAGGCACCATACCAACAGGATGCTCTACAGCATGAGGAATAATTTATGAGCATTGCCCCTTCTTTGTTCTCGATGCTAATTGCCAACACACTGTATTTCTTTAACCTTCTCTTCTTAAAGAGTTTTCATTTTATTACGTTGAGGTATTTTGCAATGACTTAGGGCAATATTAAGTAGCTTCTACCCAGTAGTCTGAGAATTTCAGGACACCTCTTTTTCATCTGCCCCTACCCAGTTTTTTTGTTATGTCCAGCTCTAGTAAATGGTCCACTGGGTAGTGACAAATGAATTAATGTCAAAGTAATAATTTCTATTTCCCTAAAACAGCTAAAGCTCTCATTTAAGAGGGGTAAATATAGGTACAAACCTCATTACATTCTTTTCAAACTCTGCCTTGTGAGTTAATACCATATTGGTTACTTGTTGCCTTAGCAACACAATTAAAACCATATTTTAAAAAGGAAAAGAGACTTTCTAGTTTCTCTTGAGTAACAAGCTGAACAGCCCTTCTCTGCTGCCCTGTTCTTATTTTCAGTGAAAAATTGGCTTTCTTTTAAATAAGAAAATCATGTTTTGTGCATTTCCCTTTTCTCAACATTATGGTCATTTTAACTGAAGCAATTGCTGAAAAATGTGCATCTTTGACATAATTTGTCTTTCAGATAATCAGCTGAGAAGAGAACTGTCATTCTTGTCCTTTGCATGGTTCTGTTACTGTTGTCATGTAGCTATGGCCTAAGGTAAAAAGTGTATACGCTATAGGGAGCTTGGTCTGGAAGCACAGGTTCTGCCTCCTTTCAGCTGTGTGCTGTAGCCATCAAGGTAGGACAACCTCTCTCTTGTCTGCCCCGAGACAGCATTGGCAAGGGGGTAGCTTGGATTGCTGTCATGGGCTTCGTTGAGTTTTGTGTGACGTCTTTGATTCTATTCACGGTCAACAGATCAGTATCTTGCTGTTTGAAGATGTAGGCCATGAGATTTGAACTCCAGAGTCTGACGGTGCTGGGCTGTTCCTGATGGATGTGCTACAGTACCAAGATACAGGGGTACAGGGCTTGGCTCCAGAACTCCACAGATAGTTGCAACAGCTGAGGTCTGCGTCTTACCGTTTTACCAACATGATGATAAATCAGAAAAAGATTTCTAAAGTCATCTGTGCACTGTGGAGGGTCTTTATGTGTTTTAATAATTCTAGTTTTGCCTGAACACCAAAGCTGTATGATCAAACTCTATACTCTGGGAATTACTTGCATCTGCAAGTAAGTAGCTTAGTTTTCTTGCATAGTCAGTGAAAAAATACAGACCAGAAAAAAAAAAACAGAGGCCAGTTCAGAACCAGTATTTCCCTTAGTGCTCCAAGGACTGGTCTCTCTCTCTCTCTCTCTCTCTCTCTCCATAGCCTAAAGATGAAGCCTAAGAACACTATTTTGCTCATACAGGCACTTCAGTTAGGTAACTAAAACGATGCATAGGAGTAGTTGCAGTGGGACTATTGCAAATTGCCATGGTGGAATGCCATTGTCTCTTTATAGGGTGGAAATTGCCATTGTGAAATGCCATTGTGTCTTTACAAGGCAGATATGGAAAAAATAGCTCTTGATTTAGCAGATCTGCTATCTGTGCATATTTAGAAGCAAGTCTGGTAAATAAATGACTTAATGGGAATTTACTGGCTTATTCCTGTCATCACTGCACAGTCAAGTAGGCAGACAGTAGCCCGTTTTGTCTCTGCTCCATCAACAAACAGGTAGTCACAAAGTCCAAGTCAGTTATAATGCATAACACAACACAAAGATGCCAATGAGAGTATAATCTGAACATGAGGTGCTATATTAATAAGTGCCTGTTTTTCATTAGTAAAGCCTTTAATCCTGCTAAATGGTGCATATAAGGCAAAGGACCAGATTAATTTTAGATCCCAGTTGAGCTTGGAAGACTGAACTGAGCTGATCTGATGAACAGCTGATAAACAGAGACAATCACAATGTCATTTTAACAGGATCTGTATGAAAATTAATAGTTCTTTTCCTTGAATGGCTGCTCACAGCTCATCACCAGAAATACAACTTCAGTTTTATTTTTCATTTCATGTACCAAAGTAGAGAGTGCATGCTGTAAATGAGAAGCTATACAAATACATTCATAACATTTGCGCTGTGCAGTATGTAATTAAAAAGATAAGTAATAAGGTTTGGGAATAATGTGAACAGCTTGACTTTCCCTGACTGTTACTTAAGAACTTGAAATGTGAGGCGTGTTAGAGTTAATGAAAACCACCCTACATTAAATAATGATATAACGTAAGGGCTCTGTGCCTTTTTATCAGCACAGTAAAAGCAGAAAATACATACCACCCGTTGACTGATCTCACATCACAATATTTTGATTACTATTAATAGTCACATGCCTCAGTAATCTTGAGGACTCTCATATATCAGTCCTGCTCCCACTGTGTTCAGTGGCAGAACTAAGCCTCCCATAGATTTCAGGAACTACAAAATGTAGCCTTAAACGGTGAACCTAGAAACAAGGTTATGTGGTTATTTACTGAGCTGTCTGTGTGATTACAGTGGCAAAGTCCCTTGGTCCTTAGTCAAATAAATTTCTTATCCCCATTAATTGTAATTAGGGCTACGTGAGAAACAAAGTTTTGGCATTCTATATTTAGAAATAAAGGATTTCTATTTAGAAGAAGGGGGAAGAGGATGCTTTTTGTATGCAGCACTCGTGCACTCACCTATGAAGTGGGAGTTGCAGCTAAGCCTCTGGACTTGCAGCTGGAACGGGGTGCTTGGTGGGTGTAAAGCTCTCTGCTAGCAGATCCAAAAAGGATTATAGTCTCAGCACTTGTTATTTTACGTTTTCAGCTGACGCTGTCAGCTCCTCTCTACCTATTGTGTTTTACACACCCTTAACAGCAGGAGTCAACCGCTGCTTTCAATGCTCTGCTGACTTTCTCATCCCCTTGGTACTTTTTCAGACCTGCAGCTCCCTGTCATCTCCCCAGAGTGCTCCGGCCAGCCTGGGCTGTCAAGGGCCAGCGCCACCAGCAACGTGTCCCAGGGCAGCGAAAGCACTGACAAGACACGTACAGCCCATCTGCGGTACTGGTGGAAGCAGAGCGGGAGCTCAGAGCTGTAAGCTAATGACACCCCACCCTTGGAAACTGCGAGTGCTTCATTGTGCTTCTAGTTGGGAGTCAGGGATGCAGAAGGTAGCAAGAGAGGAGACCACAGCAGGTGGAGCACTTGGGTGTATTGCATCTCTTATACTTGCATAATGTTTGCTTCTGTACCAGCCAAGCTTGAATGTTTTGTGTGTGAACAGCTACGTCTTTATGTTAAGGGCATTGAAACACCTAGACAGATAAATACAGACCCAGAGACACCCCTGAATGTTTAGGTCTCATATTGGCTGAGCTATTTCTTCCTCCCATCCTTGCCTTGCCCCTAGTACAGACACACATATGTAGGTATTCCTATGCACAGAGACCCTCCCTAAAGTGAAGAACTAAGCAATATTTGAGAACTGGCTGTCCAAGTGCTCTTTCCTATGTTACAGTATCTCACAAATTTTATGCTCTGAGGCCCTACCATTCTGCAGAGGGGAGAAAAAGGTCTCTTTAAGATAGATATTATTAGACTCCCTTAACAGATAGCAAAATTGAGGTCTGGAAAGGCCACATATTGGCAAAAATTACACAGAAATGGGAGGAGAGCCCTATGTCTTTTGCCAGTAATCAGTCTTAGAGACCCGTAATTTGTATACTCATCTTATTGCATTTGCTATGAGGTAGATTGATGCTCAGAGATTTTAACAGGCAGAATAATAACCACATTTGTGAATATCCCCAAGTATAGCTCAGATTTTCCCAAGTAATAAGCTTTTAAATAGCGGATTTTTTTCCTTGGGTTTGTTTTTTTTTTTCTGTCCTGTTTCTGTGGCTGATTCTTTTTGTATGGACTGTAAGTGTTTAAGGCCAGGTCGGATGAGGCATTGAGCAACCTGGTGTAGTGGAGGGTGTCCCTGCCCATGGCAGGGGGGGTTGGAACTAGATGACCTTTGAGGTCCCTTCCAACCCAAACCATTCTATGATTCTATGATTCTATGACTATGGGAGCTGCAGGCCAGTATCTAGAAAGCCATGCCACTTCCTAGACAAAGTTAACTTGCATAATTATTCTATGTTTAGCTGATTTATTATGGGGTATTTCTAGGTGTCATTGCCACTCATAATATTTAGAATCATAGTTCATGGCTTTCATTAGGGAAAGCATGCAGTACCACATGCTTGTGTCCCTATATTGCATCGAAGAAAGTGCTAACAATAGTGCAGTCTTTCCATAGGTTAGGGGTATTTTTTCTGAATTCACTACAAATCAGTGTTAAATTTGGGTACCTGCGCTATGCACTTCTGTTATTTCTTTATTTTTTACCTTCACTCTGAATGTCCTGGGTTTGCAACAATTACAACATGCCCACAATGCATTTACCCACATGTACTCTGAAGCATAACTGCCTCCTAACATAGTTACTTTCTGTGTATGGAAATTCAGATTTTAAAATACTGAAAGCAATAAAAAGACTTGATATAAAGCTTTGTTCCAGCCTGCTTGACTTCATCTACTGTGGTGTTTAGCCTGGGTGGGCAGGGAGAGGCTAATTTCCTATTTCCACTAATTTCATTATTTCACTATTTTCTTAAAACTCATTTTCCTCATTTGCAAAAGCATTTCATTAATGCTATGTATTCTTATTACTTTCCAGAAATAAGGTATCAGGTTCACCAGACCACAAGGACGTCCTTAAAGCTCAAGACATTTCTGTCATCATAAAAGCATATGTACTTGTGACATCCTTAACACCGCTGCGGGCATTCATTCATTCAACCGCCACTGTCTGGCATCCACCCAAGAAGAAGCACTTTTCTGTAAAGGTAAAACATTTCATTTCCTAATTTTTCCCTTTTTCAGGCAAAGTAAAGAGACATTAAATGAGATAATATCTTTCTTCTTTTTTTACCCCTTCTTTATTTGCAGTCTCCAGCTGACATGTGAATATGCTCCTCATGTACAGCTTTCATTTCTCAGGACTGGGGTTTGGTTCATGAAGGAGGGAAGAGTTGCCCTGTGCAGTGGGGTTATGAAGGGCCCTGGGATTTGCTTGCTTCAGAGCCCAGTTTTATTGGTGACATTTGACAGCAGTTGCAAGGTTTTCTCTAAAGCACAGCAGTGGGGGTGCTGTCATGCAGTAACGTCTTTTGCCCGGATATTGACAGTGTTGTAAAAAAGGAAAGTAAATATTTAAAAAAGTTTGTTTAGATTTCTTTTTTAGGTGCAGTAAAACAGAATGGAGGAGGGTCAGGGCACTTCTAAATAGGGGGAAGGAAGTATACCATGCAGAGGGTGAGCCTCCCATGGTGTCTAGGTTTTATGAAGAAGGATGTTTTACATGTGCCTTAATTGGATTAGCTCTGGACATCTCCAAGTGCCTGGAGAGACCCCTCTCTCTCCACATCTAGTTTGCTCAGCAGTACTATGGATTTCCACATACGCTTTCCCATTCCTTTGTTCCTTCAGCAAGGAACTGTGCTTGCAACACAGCAGCTCTTCGTGAATGAACTACAGTTCTGTGGTTGCTCCTTTCCTTTTGAAGGAATAAGCCGACAAAGTAGCAGTGATTTCTTGAGGTCACGGAGATCAGCTCCTGCAGCAGCCATCTGAGGCTGGCACTTTGCTCATGTAGCCCTCTTGGGGTAGGAACAGGTCTTGGCTTTGGATTGGTCTGAGTGTTGTGGTGTCACTGTCAGGGCTTTTGATGATGCCAGCCATTTGGTATGTTCTACAATTTTAGCTCTCAAAGTTAAGTGGCTAGTCTAAGCTCATTATCTAATTCTAGTTATTGGAGAAACAGACACCTCTAGAGAACAAATCATCCCATCCAATTTAGACACTAATTTTGGAATGAGATGAGTTTCCTGCTAAAAGTGTCTGCTTCCTTCCATGGGCTATGACATTCTTAGAGAACATGCCAAATTGTAGATTGCCAAAACTAGGTGAGATGAACGTGCTTCTCTTTCTTTCCTCCTTTGGAAGCTATGGAAGCCCACAAAGATATAGTATTTTGCCATCTATTTTCCTCTGTTTACATTTAGGAAGACTAATGGTCACTCATTTCCAAACCATGGGGTTCAGCTTTGTTTTATGTTTATTAAAATAGCATGATGTCCAGCGGCATCACTATTGCAGTTGAAATAAGGGCTACTTTAAAGGCTAGCAGTCATTAGTAATTGTGATATGGCTCTGTAAAATAATTCCCACCGAGGGAAGTCTGCTGAATGAGGTGCCAGCCACCACTTACAGAGTATTTTTGCAACTGAAGAAGCAATAAAAATGATAGATAGAAGCAGCAGAACATCTACAGTAGTTCCAATCTGGTTAGTGCTGCTGTGGTGTTATATCTTCCACAGCTTTAGGCAGACTTGTCAAAATGGCAAGAAATAAACAAAAAATAGGCACCACGGAAAGCACATTTGTAGCGACGTATAGATTGAAATGCAAATTAACAAAATGATGGAAAGTGGGGCGTATAAGACTGTCTCTCAGCATAAACAGTGTGCCCTACAAAGAACCTGGGAGGAGTCAGGGAGCCTCCACAAGAAGTGAGACACTGGGAATTCACAGAGTGCCCAGAGAGCACTACTGGGAGAATCAGAGAGAGGCTTCTGTGCTTGGTGCAGAGGCATCAGGCAGGAGATCATCAGTCAGACAACAGTACTTGGGAGAAGGTTTGAATTCAATTGTTGATAGATTACATCAAGTTTCTTATAAACGTCACGGAGTCATCACTCGTTGCCAGTGGGAAGTACAATGCCAGCAGAGCAATCTCTCGCAAAGTAGCCAGTGAAGCTACACATATTTGTACCAGCCAGGGAACCTGATCCAGAAAGCTCCTAAGCTTTCAATTCCTGCCAACTCTGTTGTGTAGGAGGGAAAATTGTTTGTTACGTTGTGAAGCTCCAACCTGTCAATAGTCAAGAATGACAGAAAGGATCTCTAAGACCTGTTCTTCTGCTGATTGACAGAATATCCATTGGTGTCACTGGGGACTGAACATGCCTATGGAGGAGCCTTTGGTCTGGAAAAATTTACTAGTGTTTGATGTGTTTTTCCCCAAAAGCAGCTGACTGATTTTTTTTATTATTTTTTAATAAACAGATGAGAATAATTTTAAGCTGCTGCATTGCCATCATAGATGTGCTGCTTTCAGTAACATTGCACAATAATTTAGAGACCTCCTCAGTGTACATAGGCCTTTGGTCAGCAAATTTTCTCAAACCAGAATAAGCAAACTGTTATTGATGAGAAATTGATCCACAATTGTGATTAATTTGGTTACAACATTACTATCATAAACTCTGTATGTTAAGTTTAGAATTTGACCCCTATGTACAACAACCCTTTTTGGTTGCTAGAAGTAACCAGAATGTGCTATATATGAAGGACAGATTTTTAAGACTGGAGATGGGGTACCAGATGATATCAAATGATTAAGAGAAACTGTAAAGAAAAAACAGAAGTTTAATGAATAATACTGCATTCCCTACTGCTTCTTTGTTAGTAAACGATTATAAATGATTTTTACAACTCAGATTTACTTATCCTAATCATAGTGGCAAGGCTTCAGAATTACTCCTTGAATAAGCATTGGCCAAATGGCAGTTCAGGAAGAGTTCAAGTGTGTTTTGCTCACCAGCTGCCCGTTTTTCTCTGGATTATACGTATTTTAGTATCTCAGTTCAGAAAGCAAAGGAAGCTAATCCTGCACTGGCATGAGGATTTTGTGTGTAGTCAAGGAGTGGCAAAAGTGCGACTCTACATTTGGGTCCTGGCTGGGAAGATGCAGGAAATGCAGGGGAGAGAATGGCTTGCTGCCACACAAATGTTTTAATAAGAGACTTGCGTAATAGCCTTATTTCCTTGAGGAAATTTGGAAACCTCTTATTTAGACCATCTGTGCTTTGAAAAATTAATAATAAAATAGAAGCTTTCTGTTTTGCATATGGTACCAATTAAGGGATGGGTCTCTGTCAATGTATGCAATAACTCCCTTCGTGTTAATCGACATCATGCATGTGTTTTGAGCAGAAGGCTGGCCCCTGAATAATTTTCTGTTTTATAGAAGCTGATATACGAAACAGTCATTTATGATTAATTATCTCAAGGTTTAACATACTGTGAAGTGCTTCCTTTGCCCTGCCATTAACCTTTCCCAACCTGGTCCCAGTTCTTAATGAAGGGATGCACTTTTGTACACTTTAGTGGTGCCACATCCTGCATCACCTGGGAAGGTTCTTCTCTGCTGTGAGCAGCTTTGCACGGCCTCCGCTCTGGTTCACCGTCCCTTCGCTCATCCAAAATAGACAGTCAGGTGTCTCCTGGATTTGAATTTTTTGACTGGTGTGCTTGCATAACCCTCGATACCCTCAGCTGAAACTATGCTCTTAAGTGATTTTCCAGTTGTGCAGTGAAGTAAACATAATTTATTAAAGCAGTTTGCTGTTAAGCTTGCTGTGGTATAAATCACTGTAACTATCGCTGAAATTCTCTCTCTCTGTATTAAACATTTGAAAACTGGAATAAAAAGAAATAATTTTTGTACTTAACATATATGCAAATAAAACTAGACCCTCACCTACCCAGGAAATACATCTTTTAATAGGACGTGGAGGTCTGGCTTAGAGCTGAACACTGTGAAAATTAGGTTGTAGTATTGCCCTCAAGTGGCCAGTTTTGATACTGCTTCAAGTAATAGCCACAGATATTTAATGTGAAATAGAATGCAAACATACACTCAGATAAAGAGCAAAATGCTTAGAAACAGCAGAAAGGCTCAGGATTTTTCCTTTTCTTTTATTTTTGAATTCCATATTCTTGTCCTCGCACTTAGCAGAAGCAAATAAAAAAGAAAATTACCATTGACTCTTAATCAGTTAGATTGCGGGATTATTTGGGAATAAAATTAGATTTCTTCATTAGGTTCTGTAAGAACTTAGCATACGCATTTCACTGCTGCAAGTAGCCTGTGTAGAGAATCAAATTCTCCAATGCTTCTCTTCCTGGGAGGCTAAGCATAACATAAATGCCATCTCTGTTTTCTGTCCTCATAGCATCTACAGCCCTATCATTTCTCTTTTCGCTGATATAAGAACAAAAGTCTGTCTAGACTGAGTGACATCAAAGACATGCTTAGACATGTTTCTGGCAACAACCAGACAAAAAAGCATCCTGAAACTGTAACGGGGCAAGCAGAAAATGGTACTCGTCCTTAGGCAGACTATAGCTATTTCTGGCAACCTGCGAGGTAAGACACACAAAATTGGAAGCAGAATATATATCTTTAATAAGCTCCAGGGGACTTTTACACCGTGCAATTCTCTACTAGATTTTTTAATCCATTAATGCCTTTATTCTTCCCAACATCTTGCAGTAATGACAGTCTACAGATTATTTATGTGTTGCCTGAGAAAGAATGTTTGCTTTAAAACTTCTACCTAATTACTTAATTTCATATCCCTAATTCTTGTCTTAAGAGAAAGAATGAGTAATCATTCCTTCTTACCTTCTCCATGTCTGTGCCAATCTGTCATGCAGTGCAGAACCAAAGTTAAAATTCTGCCTGGAGTTCTTTTCTGCTCTTCTCATCATGAACATCCCAGTTTAGCTAGTAAGAGCTCTAGACTGATTATTCTTTATATGATGTGCATATGTTATAAGTAAGTCTTTACACTGTTATCCAGGCCCTTAGCTCTCTCCTTTTCTCCTGCACCACAGACCCTCTCACTCTGGCTGCTCAGCGCAGGCAGCTCTGTCAGCATGCCCTGCTGTGGCTCCCAGCTTTCCCAGACCTGCCTTCTGTTATCCTGATTCCTCTTTTCAGCTTTCTCTTTTTGCTTTCCAGCTTTCCTTAGTCAAGCTGATCCGCTTTTGATCCACAGAGAGCTGGGAAATGCTGTTAGTAAATCACCTTTACTTTTCCACTAAGAAGTCGATGCTGGGTTGGGAAACCACTCTTAGTTCAGTCTGTCAAAGGACCTAATTTAGTGGTTGCTGAAGCTAGTGAGTGGCCTTTTGTCTTTGGACTTAGTCTTAAGAGCAAGGATCTTTAGAGGAAACGTTTTTCAGATGGCTTTTCCTCCTCCAGGTAAGTAGTTACAAAAGTGTTAAGTGACAGGAGGTTTTTTTTGTCCTCAGCTATTAAATAACATCTCTCAAAAATCTTATGTAAAGAAAAAAAAATATGCATAAGTGGGAAATCTACTGTATAAAATAGCTGAATAATACTATGGCTTCCCCCTTCATCAAGTGCCATGTTAGAGCTGCAGAGAAATGGCACATCATAACAATAAATCAGGGGTGGAATAAACAGACCTACCTAAAGCTAACACTATAAACTTATGATAAATTACTGCACTGTTTTCTCTGTGATGTATTCTGGAATCATTGTTTTGATTATGGGTACATTTTTCTCCTGTTATATGTCTTATGATTTTTTCTATATACTGTGATCAGTGGAGAGGCCTGCCTGTGTTAGCAGGCAACATAGGAGATATAGCTTCATTGCAAAATATGTTTTTTCTGGTCTTCTGTGTGGAATCAGTCTGTATTCTTGCAGACACCTTAGATATTTAGATACCTCCATACATAAGGTGAAAGAGATTCTTGTTTGTGTGTCAAAGAGTATTTTTGTATCTATGAATGACTACTTACACTTGGTGAAGAAATTTCACTAAATACAGATCCAGTAAGAACAATGAATGTACAAAAATGAACTGACAGTACAGAGCCTATACCGAAAGCTATCAGAGATTGATTGAATTGATTCAAGCAAAAACATCCTCAGTTATTTTCAAGGGGAGGCAATTACATTAAGTCTTTTGAGACCCTGCAGATCCAATTGATCAGAAAGACTGCAGCAGCTCCAATGAATAGCAGAACAATCTGGAGAGGACACCGTTACTTCAAAAAGGGTCATTTCTTGAAACCAAAGGTCATGCTTTGGTTCCTCAGATGTAAACCTTGCTGTCAGATATGATCCCGATAACTTTGCCTGCCATCTAGTTTTGAAAGCTACAACTAGAAACCAGCAAGATCCTTTCAAAATCTATTCATACAAATCCTGTAAAATATGATGCACCAAATCCCAAAAGGTATTCCTCAAAATTACACTGAATTACTCAGTAGCCCAAATGGCCTCTTATCTTCTGTCTCCTTGCTTCTTGGGTAAGTTCAGAGCTCAGCTACACTTCCAAAGGTGAGATACTGTTGCAGGAGAAAATTGATGAGTTCCCATTGTTTAACCAAAGCCAGGATAGAAGTGGCTAATTGATGACATGTAATTAACTGGCAACCAGTAATAATAATAATAAAACACTCACTATCAATTTAAGTAACAGAACAGGTAAACCACGATACCAGACACTTCAAAAATGTTAATAAACATTCCACATTTCTAAACATCTTTCTATAAATGCCCCCTGAAGCTGTAGTCACACCCAGCCGCTCACCCACATTTACCCAGACCCTCTCTCACAGGCAGCACGGGTTGCAAACACAGCCCCAGCATCTACTGGGATGCAGCTTCCCTTCTTGCACGCACCTCTGCCTGGAGAAGTGGGGGCTCCAGCTCTGCCTGTACCCATTCAGGACCCATGCCCATCCTTTCACCCTAGTATTCCCTGCAGCCTCTGCAGAAGGTGTGATGCCAGTGGGCTGACTTCTGGCAGTGCCTGAGCAGGTTTTGACTGCTGCTGTTTCCACCCCAAAGTCTTCCCCCACACTGCAAATTTTCATGCTGCTTTTGTATTATTTCCCAAGCTGACTCCTTCCTAGTTTCAAAAGTCACTTTGTAATTTCCTGGTTACTGTTTAACCTCACTGATGGTTGCCTTCCTCTTTATCATGATAAGTTTGGGCAAACATCCTCCCAGACAGGTTCTGTATATTCCAGGCCCACAGGTTTTGCTGTCATGGGTGGGCTGTGCGAGCACTCTGGTGGTATATCTCCTAGCTGTCTTCAGTGTCTCGTTTAGATTCCCTGTACAGTCACTGGAGGAACAGAGCAGTTTTAGATTGCAATTAATGTCACCATTTTGAGATGTCTACCGTAGGATGGCATAAATCATGCTCTTGAAGCGTCTGTGTTCTGCAGTGAGGTATAAAAGGAACCCAGACATTTAGCTTGTACGCAGACGTAAGCCGTGTAGTCTTGTAGGGTGGGATTCCTCTACAGATTTTGACACCTGAGGGAATTGTCTTCACGTGAGCTGTGCCTCTGAACACCTATCACAATCAACAAAAAGATAATCAGTGCATTGAAGGCAGGCATTTTAAGTTTGCCTTTATTGCCATTCCTTAGGGTAGTCAAGAAAAATCTTTGTCATCTCATCAAGAGAGAAGACTCTGCTAGGACTGAGCTAGAAGGCAATCCCAGAAGGGTTGCTAAAGGGTTTTTTTTATTACAGTAAAATTAATTTACGTCTTCAGTGGAATGTTGGTATACAAGGCCCAGTGCACACAGTGTCTGGCTGTGTCTACTGCTCAATGCACTCTGAGCAGGCCCCTTAAAACAAGGGGCGGAGGTAGAAGGGGCTGGGACATGGCTGTCTAAATCAGTTTATACGCTTTTGCGGGGAAATCCTCAGTCGACCATTCAGCTAGCTGCCCCAGGCTGCCTCAGCATCTCTTCTAAGAAATTAATTTGCAGAAAAATTGCCAGAGGAAAATCCTCTCAAGGGAATTACTTCAGTCACCATCCAGCCCTGTGGATGGCACACACTCTTCCACTCTCCTCGAGTGTCCATGAGTCTGTGCATGAAGCTTGCAAATCGGAATTCCTTTGTCAATTAAATTGCATTTTTTCAGTGTGTCAGGCCTTTAACTGATGGTTCAGTGTATTTTTGAGGAGCCAAAGGGATCCATGTCACTGAGATCATAAACTTTATTTTAATGACTGCAGATTTTAAACAGTGGATGTCAAAGCGAGTAGAGAAAAAACATTGTAAAATTAATATTGAGTTAGTCAAATCTTTTTTTTCCCCAATGGCTTATCCTAAAGTGAAAGTTGTTATCAGTGAGCAAAAGGTCAATGAGTTAAAATTAATCTTAAGAATATTTCTAGTTCATTCCACCTTTAGAGAAAATGTGTGCTTGATCCATGTAATTTGACTGCATTTACACACTTTCTGAAAGGCATTACATAAATATGTGGAACATACCTCCAACTATATGCATCCAGCATGTGGATGAATGTCTTCAAGCTCCTGAGGAGTCTTGCGATTCTGTATACAATGGTGTCATTGTACAAAATTTTTGTGCATGTCTGCATTATGTTTTACAGCCTACTAAAATTTAAGCCATATTCCTCTGCTTAAAGATTTGCCAGCCAGAAGTCAGCTTTCTCCCAGACTAAATTCCTGTGATTGCCACCAGTTTTTCCTATTCTGTCCTCTTTTTCAAGGCTGCTTTTAATCACGGTCAACAATAATGAGATTGAATCTTGCTGGACAGGTAGTCTGTTTCCTCTGAAGGTGGGAGAACAAGCATTAGTGGTGATTATCTAAAGTAACCTTCAGCTCAGTGACTTTAATATTTTGCAGTTGAATACAGATATTTATAGAACTTTATTGGGCATGCTCAGAAGAACCTGAGGTTGCCACAGGTTTTCACACTTTATTACCCCTAATCCATATACTCTACTTTTTACCTACCAGTTGCTGAAAATCCTGTAGAATCCGTAGGAATCAAACCTAACCTGAAGTGGTTTAAACAGGATTTTTTTCATCAATTGGAATTTAACCTGAAGTATTCATCTCTTGTCTCTATTGGTCCTGAAACAGACTGACTAAATATTTATTTTCAGTCATTGGGTTAGACTAAACATTGTCCTAAAACCTGATATCCCCTAATGAGGACCTGTTGACCATTGTTTCTTTTCTAGTCTGGCTAAGGAGGGCTGTAACTAAAATGCAGTTCCTTGGAGAAGCCAGTTTTATTTTCACACCTGTTGCGTTGGAAACAATTTGCTGTTATAGCCAACAGCATGCTGTGAGTGCAAATAGGGCAAATCAGCCTGGTTTTCATCAATTCTGACTAGAAGTATAGGCATTGTATATCCTTTGTGTTGAGGTGCTTAGGGATTGATTTATGGTGAGTAGCGAATGAGCTAATGGGGCTTTTTCTGTCCTGCTTTCCCTTCCTTCCAGTAATCCCCACCTCTCTGTGGAAAATTCTGCAACTCCTTATCTTCCCTGTGTAGCAAAACAACACAGCTTCTGCTTAGCCCATCAATACACACTGCAGATTTAGGACATCAGAGAAAAGGTGCAAGCTAGTGTAGCAGGAATGTGAGTGATGTACAGGATCTTTTAGAGATGCTGGAAATAGTTGTCAAAGTCAGCTGAAGAACTACCATGTAGTCCCACCTTGGTGAGATGAGTCTTCATTTTAATTTTTTTATTTCATGTGAACAGTTTAATTAACTGGTTTTGCCCTGAACAAGGAACTGAAATGGGACAATTTCACTCAGAGAGGAATCTAAATCAGAACTGATTTGAAAAATGTGAAACTTCTTGTTCTTAATCTTTTTACTACTCTGTGGGAGAAAGACAGCTTTGGTGATCTTAGACTTTGGAAAGCACAGACTCCCTCTCAGCCTGTTGTGGCAATGAAATGGAGTGTGATCTGAGGATTTGCATAATCTTTTTCTAAATAGACGTTCCAGGGCTCTTTTGCCCTAGAGACTCATGGAATTGCAGTACACGTGGAAAACTTTCTACAGGGTAACAATAGTGTGATGTAATTCAAGATTCCAACATGACATGAATATCCAAAGGGCAGAGTTGAGGCTATATGTG
Organism: Grus americana; assembly: GCF_028858705.1. Lineage (NCBI taxonomy): Eukaryota > Metazoa > Chordata > Aves > Gruiformes > Gruidae > Grus > Grus americana. The sequence goes on along the minus strand of NC_072852.1, from coordinate 26,089,244 downwards.
CAACCTTTGCTTTACAATGTCCTAGCAGTCAGAGGTTTAATTTTATAACTTTAGGCATATATACTGTTGTCATTTTTTTTCTACCGGCATTTCAAATAACTTTATTGGAAACAGGAGAAAGAGTCCCAGGCATTGCAAACCATCAGCCCAGATCGGTGCATGGGACACATTTCTTTTAGTCAGTAAAGCTTGGGAAGGGAACCACTTGGTAGAATAAAACCAGAGGTAATAAGAACAGGAAGACAGGCAAACCAACTTCCTACCCACCAGTTATTTACCAGTGCAACAGAATGGAGTTACTGGAATTGAAGAGAGCATAAAGCAAAGCAGGATCAGCATTAGCTGCATACTTGAGTATTTCCCATGGCTGGCCGTAGACAATGATACAGTGATTTTTTTAAAGGAAAGTGGAAAATGCTTATTACATTTAACTGAAATATGCTGCCTGAAGAAACTGAAATCCATTCATCCATGCCAATGCAGACCAGCATGCTTGGCAGTATTCATGCTCACAAGAGGAGGCTCCAACACTGTCTAGAAAATTCTGTGGACTAGACTACACAGAAGTATGTTGTAAGGAGATCCAGTGTCAGCACAGAGAATGCATCATAACACATCGCCAGTAACTAGCAGTGTATGCCAGGGGTCCCTACTGGTTCCATTCCTGTTCAACACCTTCATTAGATGTCTGTGTGATAGGACAGACTGTAGTGTCTAATGACACAAACCCCGGAGGAGTGGCTGATATGACAGAGGGTTGTGCTGCCATCCAGAGGGACCTTGACATCTCTCCCCCATGGAGAAATGGGATGACAGGAACCTCATACAGTTCAACAAGGGAAGTGCAGAGTCCTGCCCTTCGGGAGGAACAATCTCACCAGTACATGCTGGGCACTGACCAGCTGAAAAACAACTTTGCAGAAAAGGCCCTGGGAGTCCTGGTGGACACCAAGTTGACCATGAGCCAGCAATGTGTCCTAGTGGCAAAGGCAGCAAATGGTATCCTGGGCTGCATTAGGAGTGCTGCCAGCAGGTCAAGGGAGGTGATCCTTCCCCTCTATTCAGCATTGTCAAGGCCACACCTGGAGTGCTGTGTTGGGTTTGCATGGCAAGGTTTTGGTAGCGGAGGGGCTACAGGGGTGGCTTCTGTGACAAGCTGCTAGAAGCTCCCCCTGTGTCTGATAGAGCCAATGCCAGCCAGCTCCAAGATGGATCCACCCCTGGCCAAGGCCAAGCCAATCAGCACCTCTGTGATAACATATTTAAGAAGGAAAAAAACCACTTAGAGGGAGCTTTTGCAGCTGGAGAGAGGAGTGAGAAGATGTAAGAAACTCTGCAGACACCAAGGTCAGTGCAGAAGGAGGGGGAGGAGGTGCTCCAGGTGCCGGAGCAGAGATCCCCCTGCAGCCTGTGGTGAAGACCATGGTGAAGCCCGCTGTCCCCCTGCAGCCCATGGAGGAAGGATGAGGGGGTGTAGAGATTCCACCTGCAGCCCGTGGAGGACCCCACGCCAGAGCAGGTGGAGGCACCTGAAGGAGGCTGTGACCCCGTGGGAAGCCCACGCTGGAGCAAGCTCCTGGCAGGACCTGTGGCCCCATGGAGAGAGGAGCCCATGCCAGAGCAGGTTTGCTGGCAGGGCTTGTTACCCCATGGGGGACCCCACGCTGGAGCAGTTTGCTCCTGAAGGTCTGCACCCCATGGGAGAGACCACGCTGGAGCAGTTTGTGAAGGACTGTAGCCCGTGGGAGGGACTCCATGCTGGAGCAGGGGAACGATGAGAGGAGTCCTCCCCCTGAGGATGAAGAAGCGGCAGAAACACCGTGTGCTGAACTGACCGTAACCCCCATTCCCCGTCCCCCTGTGCCGCTGAAGGGGGGAGGAGGTTGAAGCCGGGAGTGAAGTTGAGCCCGGGAAGATGGGAGGGGTGGGGGGAGGTGTTTTAAGATTTGATTTTATTTCTCATTCCTCTACTCTGTTTTGCTTAGTAATAAATTAGATGAATTCCCTCTCTAAGTTCAGTCTGTTTTGCTCGTGACGATAATTAGTGAGTGATCTCTCCCTGTCCTTATCTCGACCCACAAGCTTTTCGTTGTACTTTTTCTCCCCTGTTTAGTGAATGAGGGGAGTGAGAGAGCGGCTCTGGTGGGCACCTGGCCCCCAGCCGAGGTCAACCCACCACAAGTGCTGTGTCCAGGCCTGGAGTCCCCAGTACAAGAGGCATGTGGAGCTACTGGATAGAGTCCAGCAAAAGGCCGCTAAAATGATTAAGGGACTGGAACATCTCACATATGAGGAAAGACTGAGAGCTGCGACTGTGGAGCCTGGAGAAGAGAAAGCTCAGGGGGATCTCATCAATATGTGCGAATATCTGAACAGAGGCTGTAAAGAAGACAGAGTGAGGCTCTTTTCAGTGGTGCCCAGTGTCAGGACAAGAGGCAATGGCCACAAACTGAAAGACAGAAGGTTCCATCTGAACATCAGGAAACACTTTTTTGCTGTGAGGGTGACTGAACATTGGAAGAGGTTACCCAGGAAGATTTTGGAGTGTCCATCCTTGGAGGCATTCAAAAGCTGTCTGGACATAGTCCTTTGTAACTGGCACTAGGTAGCCCTTTTTGAGCGGGAGTTTGGACAAGATGACCTCCAGAGGTCCCTGCCAAAGTCAACCATTCGGTCGTTCTGTGAATCTCTGATCATGCTTTAGACCCAAAATATCAGTAAGCCTTGTTACAGACTTCTGCTAAAGGCCAAGCTTTGTTAACCCATCTGCAATGAATGATCATGACTGTGGTCAAAGGCAGCTAGAGAGATGCCAACCACATCAGTCCCCAGTGGGGTTGTCTACAGAAGCCTGCATGCTTCAGTCATGTTACCCTAGTGCGTCATGTAGGATAAGTGAAAATAGAAAATATATAATTGCATTTCTAGGTCAATTTAGTAGAGAAATTCCTAGAAATAATCAAATATTTTTTTTCTTTTCTGAATATCGATACAAAACATGTTCTGTGTATACTTTATGTGCCTTATCTCTGAAGACAATGCTTTTATACTATATAAATGTATCTGGTAGTACAGGACTACTAAATTATCTAATAGTTTTACATGGTCCAGACATTAATTGAGTTCTGTGCAGTGTGATAATATAGTTCAAAGGCAGCCCTTTTCTTAGCACAAAGAACTCTGATGCAACAAAACCTGCCTGTGTCCTACTCTTCACTGGGGCTCTGTGTTACTCCAGTTCTGTTTTGCTGAATCCCTGTCTGAAGTGATGAGATGGGTGAATTCTCATGAGTGATGAAAGAAACCGAGAGGACAGTGTTAGGCAGGCCAGAGGATATGCAACTGGGAGGATTCATGAGTCTAAAATCCTCAGGATGTGCAAGAGTCCAGTCAAAACACAGGCTGTGGTGGCTGATAATTTTTTTCAACATCTCTCTTCTATATTCTATTTAAAATTTGTTAACCTGGAATAAGGATTCATAGTCAAGGTCAAGTGGGATAGTACTTGTCACGGTATGGTAACAGGAGAAAAGGCTTTTACTTTGAGTGTGCTATTACCTACTGCTGAAGAAATAAGTGTTTGTGGTTTCTGTTGCCTAGAACCAGTCGACAGCAAAAAGTTTTATCAAAGTAAGCTTAGACTGTGAGCAATGGTTTTTAAAACCGTTAATACAGAGTTCATCTCTGATATACTTATTGTGAAAAAAAGAATCCTTCTCTACTAGTATACTGCATGGAGCTTTTCGTGCCTCTTTTCTTTACTGTGCAAATGAATAAGAACTGAAGTTTACATTCTAAGGCAATTTTTACTTGTACCAGCCTTTTAATTTATGATCTTAAGCATTGAATTACTATAAATGTTAAAAAAAAGTGTAATCTCTTCACAGCTGCAAAGTTTTTTTGAGATATTCTTCAAAAGCAGTTCTCCCCAACAAGCCTTCAACAACATGAAGGAAGCTATAAGCAAACTTCTACTTATAACTGAGGTCTTCAGTGAATCATCTGCCTCAGGACCAAAGTATTTCAGTCAGTAAGTGACTCGCAGTGGTCATTGCTATGCTATTGTCAAGATAACACCTTAGAAAAGAATGAAAATTGTAGAGGATACATGACTCCTGAAATAATGAAATCCTCTCTATTTCATACTTCCTTATAGAGTGAGGATGTGCTGCATTTAGGGAGTAAAACTCTTCAATATCCACAGTGTTTCTAGTTTGCAAAAAGGTTATGATCAATACCTAGGACGAGATGCTGTGTTCTGATGGAGTGTTTCAGGCAGTACAAATAAACAGAAATCCCTCACAACTGGGCTAGTCCTACCATATATAAAGCCGTATTTCCCTTCAGTGAGCCCTCTGTCATATGTCAAATATTTAGAGTAGCCCAGATGGTTCAGAGCTGGCTGCAGCAGGCAATCTGAACAAGAGACACTGTAGAACACTTTATGAAATGTACCGTATGAAATATACCTACGCAGTAACAGTCACTTTTCTATGGGTGTTAAATCACTGTAATCACTTCTATTTGAGTGTTACAGTTCTTACACATAAATCAACATTTATTATGTAATATTTTATTAATTAAAATTAGTATTTGTTCTATATATGTTATGTCACATCCCTGACATTTTTATGGTAAATAGTAAATAAGTTACTATTTATGACATTTATATGTTTTATAAGCTATTTGAGAACCCAGGTGTTTTAGTAGCAGTAATATAAAGCTCATTATTTGACTTATGCAAGTTGGGAATAAAGCTCACATTGTGAGTGGAGAGGGTAGCGAGGAGGGGAGGACTGTAACAGGGATGGAGCTTTTTTGACAGTGGTCCAAACATTTTTTTTACCAATGGGATGGATATCTCTTGTTTATATATCCCAAGACTTGCTTAGAGCTCCTGGCCCATGCCTTCAAACATCCCCATAGCTGCAGCACAACTCTTTGGCTTCAATGAGGCCACAGAGTTTTGCCATCTGTTGCCCTCCAAATGTCTTCAGAGCTTTTGCAGGACCTCATTCTCATCAATAGGCATTTCCTCCTCCAATGTAGTTCACCTCCCTCACTGGTTTAAAAGTCAACCATATAAATACACATTAATCTAGCACTGTTTTCATCAGCTCGCAGTCTGACTCTATGTTTAATGCTGCTGGCTCTTCTTAGAAATTTTATTTAGTCTATATCGCATGCTCCTCTTGACCTATGTCTGTACGTTCTTGTGTACGTTCTCTGGACCTCTGCGTGTATGTCATCGTAGCATATATTTCACAATACCTAACCTCACCAAATGTCATTCCTGTTATATTGTATTTCAGATGCAGACAATGTTTTCAAATGCTAACCTTTGACATTGGATTTGGTACCTCCATATACCCAGTAGTTCTTGAGGTGAGAAAATTACACAAATTATTGCTTGTCCCACAAAACTTACACCAAAAAGAACACAGCAGAGAACCCTCTCTGACAGTTGCCCTCAAACCTCTGACAAATGTCCAAATACATTAATATTAATTTTGCCTGACAATGAAGAGTTGCTGTGGGAGAAACCAGTTTTTAAGGGACAGAGTTCCTGTGATGAAGTTCAGCACACCACTGACGTGTGCAAACCTGTCAGTTTTAGCATTACGGAACTATCACCCCAGCTGAATATCAGCTAAGCAAAATCCATAGGAAGCATTACATGCAAGTGGAGTTGGGTATTAACTGTGTCAGAACAAAGAGGAAGGGAGGAAGTTAAAGTACCACAACTGGCTTTTAATACAAGTTAAAGCTCTCCATGAATTACATCGTACTTCTTCAATTCATCACCTGCGTTGACCTCCACTGTGCTGCCTTCTTCCTGGATGGTCCTCAAGGCCCTCAAAACCAGGGAAATGTGACTTGTGGCATAAACTCCCTGTGCCAGTCATGTACCACTCCTGCCTCAGAACAGCCTGCCAGAAACGAAAATTGTACTGCTTTCCAGCTGCTTCTCATTACCCCTGTATATACATACAAATGTGTATGTACCGAGGTATATTCACAGAATCACAGAACAGTAGGAGTTAGTTGGAAGGGACCTCTGGAGATCATCTGGTCCAACTGCCCTGCTAGAGCAGGATCACCTAGAGCAGGTTTCACAGGATGGCGTCCAGGCGGGTTTTGAATATCTCCAGAGAAGGAGATATATATATAAAATCTTTGTCCATATTTATGTTACACAAAAAGAAAAAAAAAATTAGTAAATATATCCTGGGAAATTAGAGAACACTTTTAAAATTCATCCTCAGTTAAAATCTGTTCAAGTTCCTAGTAACAACAGTGCAGTCAATCTCTCCATCCTTCACAAAACAAAGATCCTTTAAACACAAAGGAAAAATGGACATGTGAAAGAAAGTTTGCACAGTTTTAAAAATCCATGAAGACAACATCCTTAATTAGTCTGACAAGACTTGTTTAGCTAGTATAAGAAATGTGACATGTCATAAAAATTTTAATAATTGTTTATGAAGCTGTAAAAAAAATCTCCCAGGAGTTGCTTAAAAATCTAAACTAAACATAAAGCATAATGTCTACCTGCCTGTGTAGTAGTCTCAGCCATCAGCCATAATCCATAAACGTACAGTAAACAGTAAACCACAAGTGTTTAATAGTTTCTTAGGAAAATACAAATTACTCTAAAAAATAATGGTTGATAATTACTATGACATTTGACTTTGAACAGTAGCCCTTGGAAGCTGTATTATGCACACACCCCATGCAGCTTGAAGTTATATTTGTGTTTATGCTAAAATACTAATTTATTCATATTTTATAAACATGAGTTTATTCACTGTGTTTATATATTGTAAAATTTATACCTTCATATGCAGTAAGTTGTAAATACCTGAGAGACTTGTCTTAACACGTAAGCTGATATTTTATTTCTTTAATCAAATTTCAAATCAAACACGGAAAAAAAAGCTCTCACATGTGAATGCAATATTGTACTCTGTCCACTGGAGGTCAGCAAACATTGTGGTGTGTAGTTCTGACAGAAGATGTGCTACAGTATTTGCTATATTATAATCCTGTCTTTTATTAGTATTATTCTGACTTTTTTTTAAATAAATAGTTCCAGTTTGGTATATGTGGTTATGAGAAGACTGGACTTGATATTCAAACTATAAATTCTTATATTGTTTTCCAACAGGTGCATGAAAACTTTGACTTCCAAGATGAGGACGAATCAAATATTCAGGACCAAACTTTCAAAGAATTACTTTTTGAAGATACTTTTAAATTTCTCTTATCTAATGAATCTTCAACATCCAGTTTCATAGAAGCTTTACAAAAAATATATGGATCAGCTGTGAGCAAGGTAGTTCATTCCACCTTTTTCTTATTATTAACTATTTTAAAATATTTCATTCTAAGTTGTATGCCTTTCTGAAACTGTTGGTGCTAACATGTAGAATGAAGGATTTATTTAATCAAAACTGTCTGTTACTGAAGTCTAGGGAAGTCATGAATAAAACTGTAATTATATTGAATAATCAAATTTTCTTTAACAAAAATTCTACTCTCAAATTATGTTATTCCCCAAAGTACAGTACTTTAAAGATATTTTTTAAACTTTAACAAAGTAATTTCCCCACCATTTTTTTAAGTGATCTTTTTTAATATACAGGATTGTATGTTTTCATAAATCTATAGCTGATTAACTCAAACAAGTAGATTCATGAGCATCAGAATTAAATTTTGTTTCCTACAACTTTGTGTCTTATACTGAATGCAAAATCTGGGTCTGTATGAAGTTTGCATCACTTGTGAAAACTGTTTCTGTCAAGCTGGGAACTCCTTTAGCGGTATTTCTCTCAGCCTGGGCACTTGTGAAGGGGCGTTTCTGAGCAGCTCCCTGCTTGCAAGACTTACAGGGACTACACTATCCCTGCAACTTCTGCCTCTCAGGCAGGTGTGACGAAAACAGGGTCATGGTTTCTAAGTTTGCCACAGGGTAAAGTAGGAAGCCACAGACATATGCACACATATGATACCATTGCCTAAGTCTGTTTTCCGTAGGAGACCAGACCACATTTCAAACTGCCCACTTCATTGTCTATACTTTATGCAGTCTCTTCCCATGGTACTTTCTGTGGGTTCTTTTCTACACAAAGCTAATGCACAGTCTACTGTATTATAGACCGAGAAATGGGAAGAGTTATCAAGGAGCTAGCTTGATGTGACTTTGGATGAGGTTAGGGCAAGTTGAGAGCTGTTGTAACTTGTTCCTTTGATCACCAAAGGGATTGGGGTCTAATGAAAGCACATCGCTTTCCATGTGATTTCACCAGAATATGCTGCCCTTTCCTTCACAGGATGGAACTTACCACAAAGAAGATGAGCAATGTTTGTCTTTAGAAGAGATAAATTCAATGATTACTTTCATAAAGGAGCTGAAGAGTCTTGGACAATTTGAGCTGGTAAAATAAACAGTGTTTTATTAGATACATATTTTATGTATATCTCTTAACATTTCTTCTTCATTATAATTCTTCACTGTCTGGCACATGCATTAGGCTGGATGAACGGGGAAGCAGGGAGATAGAGGTTATTCTGATTTTATTTTGGAGGATTTTTGGAATTTAAATTAAAAGAGATAAAGAAATAAAACAGAATTTGAGTTGAGGATTCATTGAAAAGGACAGTGTTGTGGTTTAACCCCAGCTGGCAACTAAGCACCATGCAGCCGCTTGCTCACTCCCCCCTGGTGAGATGGGGGAGAGAATTGAAAAAGTGAAAGTGAGAAAACTCAGGGGTTGAGATAAAACTGGTTTCATAGGTAAAGCAAAAGCTGCACACACAATCAAAGCAAAACAAGGAAGTCATTCACCACTTCCCATCAGCAGGCAGGTGTTCAGCCATCTCCAGGAAAGCAGGGCTCCATCACACGTAATGGTTACTTGGGAAGACAAATGCCATCACTTCGAACGTCCCCCCCTTCCTTCTCCCTCCAGCTTTATATGCTGAGCATGACATCATATGGTACGGAATATCATAGAATCACAGAATGGTTTGGGTTGGAAGGGACCTCAAAGATCACCTAGTTCCAACCCCCCTGCCATGGGCAGGGACACCCTCCACTAGACCACGTTGCCCAAAGCCTCATCCAACCTGGTCTTAAACACTTCCAGGGATGGAGCACCCACAACCTCTCTGGGCAACCTGTTCCAGTGCCTCACCACCCTCACAGTAAAGAATTTCTTCCTAACATCTAATCTAAATCGACCCTCCTTCAGCTCAAACCCATTACCCCTTGTCCTATCACTACACTCCCTGATAAACAGTCCCTCACCATCTTTCCTGTAGGCCCCTTCAGGTACTGGAAGACCACAATTAGATCTCCCTGGAGCCTTCTCTTCTCCAGGCTGAACAATCCCGACTCTCTCAGCCTGTCCTCATAGGAGAGGTGCTTCAGCCCTTTGATTGGCTTCGTGGCCCTCCTCTGGACTCGCTCCAACAGCTCCATGTCTTTCTTGTACTGGGGCCCCCAGAGCTGGATGCAGGACTCCAGGTGGGGTCTCACAAGCGTGGAGTAGAGGGGCAGAATCACCTCCCTCGACCTTGGGAGGTGATCCCTTGGGTCAGCTGGGATCAGCTGTCCCAGCTGTGTCCCCTCCCAACTCCTTGTGCACCCCCAGCCTCCTTGCTGGTGGGGTTGTGTGAGGAGCAGAAAAGGCCTTGGCTCTGTGTCAGCACTGCTCAGCAGGAACGAAAACATCCCTGGGTTATCAGCACTGTTTTCAGCACAGATCCAAACCACAGCCCCATACAAGCTACTATGAAGAAAATGAATTCTATCCCGGCCAAAACCAGCACAGCTAAAGCAGAAACAGAGATCAGAAAATAGAATAAAAGGAAAAGGAGGAAAATTATGCAAATGACTAATGAGTTGGTAAGAAAATAGAATTATAATTCAGCAAAGCAGGTGTGAATGGGAGAACTGGAGAGAGCACAACACTGAGATCATGACCAGAGAATACATATAAATGAAAGAGTGGCAAAAAAAGCAGGTGGAATATGTAATATGTCATCATCTTCACACTTGAAGTGAGTTCATGGAGGAATAAGCATCAGTGTCTGTGAATAGGCATGGCAGTTAATGAGGGAAATGACAAGTATTGGGGAAATAAAAGATCTGCAACTGGATCTGTTGTTCAGAAAGTCTGCATGATATCAGGATTTCTTCTAGACCTCCTGGATGAGTATCAGGGCTGGAGATTAATGAGGCTTTGAGTTGAATAGATCTGAAAGTTGAATCAGAGGCAAAGGAGTTAGACTTCCATGTCAGTACTAGTAATCCTGATTTGCAAGTCTGGGCAAGACAGTCATTTCCTACACATGTGGGAACGACCATTAATATAAATCAATCCATATGCTATATACTCTGTGTTCTGATCATTTCTCATTTCTTTGCATTGTACAAATATTATAACATGTAGTTGCTAATCAGTGTCTCTCTTCTCAGCTTTTCCCTTCCACTGCACCTGAGATTCAAACTTTACTGCACGACCTTTATCACATGGTAGACCCAATGAGGCGGCTTGGTTCAGTCCTGACTGTGCATTGGTTGCTTTCCAGTTTACTTGAACAGTTCCAGTTCATGACTAAAGAGGCACATACAAATCTTTCCGAATGGTAAGATAGCTATATGATATATTCAGGAGTAGTTTCTGAAATTATATTAATTGCAATAGCTCCAGTGAGCACCTTAAAACTTAATCCTTCAGTAGATGTAGGTGTACTTAAAGCAGTTATGATGAAGATCCATCATCCCATCATGGTGCCCTGTCAGCCATTCTGCCATTAGAGTTGCAGCTAGCTTTCTACATAGGATGGTTTTGCTCATTAATAGAGAGGGCTCTGGGTTAAAAACTTAATTGAAGCTACAGTAAATTTTTTTCTAAGAAATACGAAGAGAATAAAGTAGGTTGTTTCTGCACAACTGTAAACTCAAAATTAGGAGTGCTTCCCGTGGTTAAGAGCATCTTTTAATTTATTCACCAATTAGAAGCAAAACTGCAAAGAAAATATAAAATTTTAAGTGAAGGTTTTTCCAAAAGGGACTTATAATTTTAAGTGGTTCTAAATTTTCTGTCCAATAAGAGACAGGTCTAAGAATACCATACTCTGTGATCCTCGTTCTAACTGTTTTTGAAAAGCTGGAAAAATATTGTAATGACAAGTTGTATCCATTGAGCTTCTGGCAGGAGATTTTAACTTTCATAAGGAGGGAGGGAGGGAAGGAGGGAGGGAGGAAGGAAAGAAAAGAGGGAGTAAGGAATTAATGAAGGGATGGAGAAAAGTTGTGGTATACTAAATGTTTAGTATAAAATTTGTAAAAAATGTGTTTTCTGTGCTCATTCTGTCCTGGCTAATGACATTTCATACATGTGTATGCCATACTTCTTTACTGACTACAGGCATATATTATTTTTCAAACAAGGGCTTGGGAACAGAAGCACATTAGAAAATGTGTGTGCTCAGTTCCACTGAGTCTCAAGTAAAATGGGCAAATGACATTATTTTGTACATTTTGCTTAGACAATACCATAGTGATTATATACGGCATCTGTAAGATTTCTTAAGTTTTAATTTTGTTCCTCATTGAATTGAGTGTGGCTTTCAGCAAGTCAATCGTCATCTATATCTTTGTTTGCTTAGCTATAAAGCGAAGCTTATACTTTACCACTGTGCTAGGTAACTGTTTATTAGTGTTTTGGAAATACACAGTTCCATGAACGTGCTAAGTATTATTGTTGTTACTGCAGGCCACTCCATGAAAAGTAACTCAAAGATGCAGCTGCTTGCATTCATGTGTAAGCCTTTGCCCTTTTGCCAAAATATTTAGGTTTGCATATCAAAGCATACCGATCTTTAGCAGCTTTCTGTTCTAATCTAAGCTGTGCCACTCACTCACTTTGAGCAAGCCCCTTGGCCCCTTTTTTTTTCTTCAAGCTGAACTTTATTGTATGTGTATAACTATGTAGAAGTACCATGACCTTTCTCTAGGGCATAGGCCAGTCTGCTTCTTTGCACTGTATTTTTCTGCAATGGCTAAGCTAATAACACCATTCTGTTCATTCACTGTATAAAACCCCATGTGTTTTGACATTGCTAAATCGTAATCTTCCACTCCTATAGCTACATGCATATGATGGTGATACATGTGTCAGATATGCATGTAATTATACTTAATTGCAAGGAAGAAAGAGCTTAGTGGAGCTTACTCCCCAAATAACTCAGGTATGCATTTTCTTTGAGCTTTGATTAATCTTTTTTGAGATTCCCAGCTTTGATGAGTTTGTATATCAGAACACTTTTCCTGAATTTCTTCAGTTAAGGCCAGGTTGTTCCACTGATTTATTTAACAGTTCTTATTTCTCTGACTATGCAAAATTGGTATTTCCATTTACAAAATTCAGTGATTTGCATAGCTGACTGTCCAACCAGACAAGCATGGGAAAAATAATAACTTCTGACTTAGGTCCTGTGCAGTTAATGCTGTTCACTGATCATGAATCCATCCATAGCACGGAGACAGGATTTGAAGAACGTTCCAGGTGTACTTTTCTTAACCCATTTGATCCATAGGATTAGTATTGAAACTTTAAATGGTATTAGTGAACTCTCTGAATTCCTTCCACAGGAGAAGCAAGAAGAACTCTAGAAACATATCTCAAACTATAATGAAATGGTTACAGCCTAGGTGAGAATGACCATCTCAGATATATTGGTATAACATATGACAAAGTTCTTTGAAAGTGATGGAGTAGTACTACCTAACATGTACACTGTAATAAGTTCTCTGCATTGATTGTGCACTGTTTTTAAATCTGCAGTTTCAACTTGTGATATGACTAAGACATACATCATTACTGTCTTTTAGAATACAGGCTATGAAGTACTGTGGCAAGTATGTTTGGCTGTGTCAGACAGCCGAGTAGCATGGGGGAATCCAGTTAGTGAGAAAAGCTAACCCTTTTGCATTTGCATGAGACAAAAGTGTAAGCAGATCAACAAAGTTGCAAATGCTTTTATGAAATCAACTGATATAGTTGGAGAAGCGTTACTAGCTTCCCATATGCAAGTCCTTTTTTAGGTCAAAACAGAAGCAGCAGCCCTCAAATTGAATTTGGGTTGAAAGTAATTTCTTGGAGTTTAACTCGGTCATACTCATCACCTGGGCAGACTGAGAAACAAACATGGTTTGGACTATGAAGCAGAAGAAGACAACAGCAAAGAAGTCGGGAGTAAGATCACTGATCTGCAATGGGAAGAATGAGAGACAGAGGGAAGGAAGGAAGGAAGGAAGGAAGGAAGGAAGGAAGGAAGGAAGGAAGGCAGGCAGGCAGGCAGGCAGGCAGGCAAGACATAGTTGGGATTGACTGCCACTCTGGAGTATGCAATTTTATATTTCTCTTTTGATCAGCACAAGATACTTCATTCAGTGAACCAAATGCCCTCATGGAAACTCTGTGACTGAAGCCAACCAAGCACTCTACAAAACAGAGCGCTCACACTGCCAATTAATCAAACAGAAGAAAAATTGCTAGTGATCATGTTTCAGAAAATTACCTGTGGTGGCTCCTCATTTTCAAGAGACACCTACAAAGCACCATTTAAAGAAATAAAATTCATGACTCTGCTAAATACTGAAATATGATCTCAACATTGACTTTATGACCCATTAAAAATTGCACCAGAGGCCCCAAAAGTGACCAGATTTTTACCTTTTTATGTTTTAATCTTACAAAAGATTAAAAAGATTACCCATTTCTATACATCCTTCATTGCTTATGTCTCTGATTTCTTAGACCATCATAGCTACATTACTATTGCTGCTGTCAATCCTTTCGCTTGTTCATTTGCTGAATTAGAGAGATTCCTAAAGGACAGGTTCTCTGTCAATAGTTTGTGATGTACATAGTGGGGATCTCTCATAAGGTACATTCACGAGCAATCATTTGCCTAGGGTAATGACATATAGTCATTAGTTTCATTAGAGCTAATTGCAAAGTGTGTAGGCAATGCGCACATCTGTGCTTGATAGCTCCTCTGAGATACTAAGTAAATAAGAGGTCGCTCATACAGATGAAGGTCCCTCCTTGAGTAACAGCGCGTGAAGGAAAGGACTCTGCAGACTCCAGGATCTCAGCCACTCTCTGCCTGAGGAAGAGCTTCATAACTGCATCATTCCTCAGTCCTGCTGGCTGCAAGGAGTTTGGACAAAGGAAAACTTAATGATGCTGATGATCAAAAAGTCCAGTCTTCAGCAGAGATAAATACAGTAATCTGAGTATCTTGCTGTAGTATCAGTTCTAAATATTGCATTCTGATAACCTGCTGTAATTAGAAAGAGTTATTGTATGTCTCAATGTTTGATGATAATCGCCATCTCTTTACAGAATTGACATGTGCAGGTCATACAGTTTCTCTGGGAGCCGAGGCCTTGCACTGGTGGTGGCTGCCACACTCCTCAGGTGTCCTCTGGCTAAACAAAAGTCTGGCATTTTATAGAGTTAAGACATCTTGTTTTCACCTTACAATAGGGTTTGTGACTGGGCAATGCAAAAAGGAACAGTGGAGGGAAAAAATGTATTTGACAGGTGTTAGCCATTACCTCCTTGGCAAGCAGAAAGAGGGGTGAAAAATGACTTATAACTTGGAAAACAAACTCTCTACTAGTTTGTTAAGTGCCTCCTTTGAAGGAGGTTATGAATGTGCATGAAATTAGGGCGGTGCAAGCTCAAAACTACATGTTCATGCACACACAGACACACAGAGATCTGCCAGCTGCTTCTTTCCTTATCTCAGTGAGATAATGCGGAAATCTCTGTTTTATTATTGGGACAGTTTACCCTTTACCATGATTGACTTCGCTGTTGCTTTCAGCAGCTCCTGTTGAAACATTAGCGATGACTGATTGCACAGAACAATATTGCCACCTCCCTTCCTTGGCACAGACAGTGACTTTGTGTCTTTCAAAACCCAGGCTGAATGCGCAGCAGTATCTGGGAAGAAGCTGCTTTATGAGCACTTTGAGGGAAAACACTGGGAGGAAAAAATGTGAAAGCTTCAAGAAATGCTAATGGACCTCTGAAAAGGTCTTATCAGCTAGTACCTGGATTGGAGAGGAGCCTACTGCCTTTCTTCTTCTAAATGCTATATGAAAGAAACTCTGCAGAGTCAGCAATATGGAGACACCACTACTATGTTAATGAATTATTGCAACTGACTTGTCTTTTTTCACGGAGGATTTATATATATATTCTGTATGTTGATCATGTGATTTGTTTTGAATTAGCAAACAAATCAAAACACATAGATGTTCCTTTATATAAATTCATGCTAACCTCAGCACAGATAATCACCATGACACAGGCTTAATTTATATTTAAATCTTTTTGAACAAAGTCTAGCTTTAACATCAAATATATATAAAAAAACCAGCATACAAACAGTTAAGAGATATTATTTGGATTATTTTATTATTGGCTATATCCACTCTTCCCAGCAATTCAGCTATGTTTTGAAATTTATTTCTGGTTTTCTTTTTTTTTTCATGTTATATGCTACTGTTTGTTATGGAATGTGTGTTTTCTGTCATGTTCATTCAGGTAACATTGCTAATGCTGGGAACATGAATCCAGAAGGTTCATCTTCCCATGGAGAATATTAAAATACCATGTGCCATGGGCTACTGTATAGAAATTTTTGAAAAACATTCCATGGATTCTATTTCTTCCATTCATGTAAAAATATGTCTGCTATTGAATTGACAGGAATTCTTCTCAAGAAAATGCGAGTCGTAGGCAAAATGTTCCTTCTGACTTCAGGAAGAATCATGAAGGTAAGGAATCAGAGTATGATCTTTCATATACGGTATGTCTTTCCGATTTGCACTACTTCTGATAACGTGTATGATTTAGATTACATTGTTTTGCATTCCAGCTGGAAGGTCTTGGCTTACTACATATAAAAGACTAATTTCTTCCTTATCTGTGTAAGTTGTTCTGCTGAGCCCGTGAGCGCTGTTCATGATCCTAAAGCAAAGATCTCACACTGAAAAGAATAAAAATACACTGTATTTTTTATAATTAACACAATGAGGATTCCTTCTCCTATGTGATTGTGAATCAGGCTTAGAGCAAATAATTATTAATTATTTCCATTTATCTTTCAGCATTGCATTATTCCAGTAAGACTAAAGAAAGACAATGCAGTTATGGTAAGTCAAGGTCTTTCTAGTCCATTAAGAGGGAAGAAGAGAGATTACTTGAACAAATTTATTGAGTTTTACTACATAACCTTTCAGTGAATGGAGTGCCTATGGGCTATCATGTTAAAAAAAGGATTTTTAAGTAGCAAGAATGTTTATGAATCACTCAATAATTGGGCTATTATGTTAAATAAGCCTCAAGCACAAAGTTAAACATTGCTATGCGTGCATATTAATATGAGTATTCCAGCACTCATTGATCCCTTGCAGCTCTTCAATAGACTTTTGCCCCTTATTTCCAAGAACTTCAGCATACATTTGTTCTTGTGGAATAACCTTTAAACTTGTATGGAGTTTAATCAGCCTTGTATGAGGCCAGTTCTTCAGCTCAGTGATGGCATTTTAAAGAGCTGCTTAAGAGATGAAGAGTTTTTCTAAAATATCTGCTTGTAGGAATATTTAAAGTATATTTAAAGATTTGTAAAGATTTAAAGTATATTTGTCTTTGGTGGGAGCAATGCTTTCTGCTGCCTTCCTCATTGACACGTTATCTTAGGGGTCACTTTATAAACGTGAAACAATTGCTCTGTGACAGAAAGGCGTTTCTACCCATTAAGCCTCATTTCCCCCCTGTTACTGAACCCTGAGTGCCTCCAGGAACTCCTCTGCGTCAATCAGAGGCTAGAAATGCTCCTGGGCTGGCGGACTGGCATCACCATTCCGTTTATATCCTATGTTATTTTGAAAATAACTCAATTAATTTTATTTTGAAAATTCCTCCTCATTTTTAAGCTAGTAGTGAGATAACTTGAAAGGCACACAGGATCTGGAGAACTGTTTATACTGATCTGCAGGATTTTTTTAAATGGCTTCTGTGTGTCAAGTTACTAGCCTCTATTCCCCTACAAATCTAGTCCAAATTCTGCTCTTCCACTGGAATAACCTCCTTTACATTTTAATCTATGCAAGAGAGTGCTGATATTGCCCTGTTTTGTTTCTCAAGGCAGATAATTCGAGGTGGAAAAGGCCCACATAGAACTGTTTGCATCCTTTATGACCTTTTTAAGCCATGTTTTAAGCCACAAGATTTTTTGGATATTATAGTAAAAGAATTTCTTGGCTGGTGTATTTTCTGAAGTTCCCAGTTTTAAACACATACTATGTGGAAAGCAAGTTTTGAATGTGTAATTATACTGTAAATCTGAATCCAATCTGGTTGGATTAAAATATTTGTCATAAGTGGGTTGCCAGCAAATAATTATTCTCATGAGTCATCTGGCAAACACTACAAAATAAAGGATACATTTGAGCAAATAGGATTTGATTGTGGAGATTTCATACACAGGGAAGGAGCTGGAATTTGTTGATTTAGGAATTTTAATAAATCATTCTTCCAGCTGTACTGCAAATGACCCCATGGATCTAGATATCTCCATGTGACTTGTTCTTATGAACAGTAAGAGTGTGTCTAACTTATTTTGATTTTTATTGGCAATTACACATGTACATAAACCCTGTACACAGGCTGGTACCTAAGTAGGCTATGAATTTTGGCCTAACTCTTCTTTAAGTTTCAGTTAACCAACTGGAGACAGGATCTCCCAGACCTAATCCTTGCATTTTCAAAGGCTTACTCAGACTTTGAGTTTTGTGACTCTGACTAGAGTCATTGGGCACTGAATGATTAAAATCCCTCCAGGGTCTGAAAATTTCTCTCAAGTGCCAATGCAAACTCCATTAAGACCTTACAGCAGGATTGTCAGTCTCAGAGTGACCAGGCATTAAAAATCTTGCCACTGTACATGTTATCAATCTGCCAGAAGTTGCATGTTACTTGAAAATGTTCATACATTTCACAGTTTTTTCTTTGATGCCTTCTTGGAACAGATAAAGATACCCTATCTCATATCAGGCAGATCTTCACCAGTCCACAGCTGGACTTGAATCCTCAGTTTAACCCAAAGATCAAGGAATACTATGCAGAAGTCCCATTTGACATGGTGACAGTGAAGATAGGAGCAGAACCCTCTAACTGTCAATGCCAAGTACACCTTGATGAGAAGAAAGGACCAAGGTATGAGCAACAAAATATCACTGTAAAAACTAAAAGTATTCTTAACTTTGGAAATACGTCAGAATATTACAAAATTGGTTTGAGTTTCCAAAAGCAGAGAATGCCTATAGATGAGTCACAGGAAAGGCAGGGGTAGTTCAACATTTGGAAGTTTGCATTTATTTGTCAATGTCCTAGAGGCAATGGTGATATGTTGTCAAGCCATAATTAACTCTAGCTTTACAGACTGCACAGTTGCTAGCATCTCCCCCGGCTTCTCCGGTCACTCACAGCATCAGAGCTGGGTGGGAACAGACCATCATTACACTGCACACAGCAGGGCAGCAATGAATTTGAGCTTTCGTATCCAGGCCTTGATTCTGCACTGTGGCCTAAGCTACTGTCCCACTGGGCTTTGTCCCTCAGCCAGCAGTCTGCTGATGTGGGTCAGAACAGGGCAGTTGGGACCAAAAGAAGAAATAAATTCATAGAATCATAGAATCACAGAATGGTTTGGGTTGGAAGGGACCTTAAAGATCATCTAGTTCCAACCCCCCTGCTGCGGGCAGGGACACCCTCCACTAGACCACGTTGCCCAAAGCCTCGTCCAACCTGGTCTTAAACAATTCCAGGGATGGGGCATCCACAACCTCTCTGGGCAACCTGTTCCAGTACCTCACCACCCTCACAGTAAAGAATTTCTTTCTAACATCTCATCTAAATCAACCCTCGTTCAGCTTAAACCCATTACCCCTTGTCCTGTCACTACACTCCCTGATAAACAGTCCCTCACCATCTTTCCTGTAGGACCCTTCAGGTACTGGTAAGCTGCAAAGTTCAAGTTTACTTATTCAGAATGATCCATTTTCATCAGAATTATATTATAAGGGATTGTCAGCAGCAAGAGTCCCAGCTTATCTGATCTTTTAGAGAAGTATAAGCCTGGAGGATAGGGGAGAGAGCAAAGTCATCAGTAAACATCAGGTCTGAGCACTGACCCACAATCATCCATGATGTTTAATTGCTACTATGATCCCTGGCACAGTTTTTGCTTTCCCAACCAGCTCTTTCATCGACAGCAGCATGTGCCGGGGATTGTTCCAAATACTCATTTTGGGCATGGCCTGGTTTAGGATGTTGGGAGGGACAAACATGTTTATTTACCTGGGTCAGGTACCTCAAAACCAAGAGCTGACCTATTTACTTAGCCATCAGTAACTTGATAAAAGATTTCCTTGCTGACCTCTGGATATTTCAAAGGGAGGGCAGGGACAACGATTCGGTTGGGAGGAAGCATCCTTAACCATTACAGAACTAGCTTTGCTCCGTGGTATGATGTGCCTATGCAACCCACAATCTTTCGACTGACTATGAAGCAGATACTTTGACCTGGAACACCTGCTAATAACCAGACAGTCTGTATGGTTGTTACTGATCTAATGCCTAATATGCTTCCTGTATTTTCAATAAGAAATTAGTCTTGATTTATCATTTCAAAAGAATCTCCCACAAAGTTCTTCTACCCAACTTTTTAGTGTTTTCATGTTAATCGTCTTGGCAGTCAACACAGATATGTGTGAAAAACTTAAGAGATTTCTTCCTTGTAAAAGGAAAACAGAATAACAATATGTCCTTTACACTGAAAAGTAAAAGCCCTGGATTTGCAGGTTCTGTGTCTTTTGGCATTTCTCATTTCCCTGCCAAGGGAAGGAGAGCACAGTCCAGCTTTGCTCCTGTCTGTCACTCTGACCAGTTTGTCTGGGACTCCAGCACATTTGGCTAGTGGACAATTTCAACAGCTAGCTGACACCTCTGATCTTGTTTGTCTCCCTATCGACTTCACCACAAACTTGGACCTGCCAGGAATTATTGTCCCTAGTGGCTTCATTCACAGGTTTCATGTCAGAATTGTTGCCACTGCCACTGAAACTGTTTTCACTAAGTTTCACTGTCAGTATTTTGTCTTCCTGAAAGAACTGTAAATTGTTTTTACAAATCTTATTTTACATGTATTTTTTATTTAAAATCATATGTATTTTGTAAGAGAAAGAAAATATTAGAAATAGAAACCTCAAGGAGCAAGTAAAATTTAACTGCCATAGGCAAAGCAGTGTAAATCTTCATTTCTTTAGTGTTTATTCCACTTCTTTCCCGTTTTGCCTTGCAGCATTGCTAACTACCCACTTGGCCTTGGATTGAACAGAGTCATTGTTCTCGTAACAGATGATTCACAACCCAAACCTCAAGTTGTGAGCAGCTACAAAATCACAATTTTTAGAGAGGACCGCCCTAGCCTGCCTTTGTTTGATGACTATATGATGTGTGGGTTTGTGCAGGTATTGTCTCTATTTTCTTTTGCTATACAAATTAATAGTGAATTTCACTGTTTTCTGTTCATACAGTGGTATAAATTAGGGTACATGGGCCAAAGCTGGGGTAGAGTCAGTTTTGGTGAGATTAGAATCTGAGTTCTAAATGCTGTAATTGTATGAAATACAGCATTTACACAACTTTTTGGCTAGAAAGAGTAAGACCTGCATAAATACCTGTTACAGTTACCATGCATTTGAGAAGTCCAGGCTAAGTAATCCTTACTTTGGTCAGCCAAAATCTTACCCATCGGAGAGCTGTTTGCTTGTGAGAAACAGTCCCTCAGTACCACGCGGTGAGCAGACTGCAGTTTTTGTAACTCTCTATCTATGACATTGGAACCATGGAAATTCTTTTACCAGGAAAGATATTTATTATGATGGTGTGTTTATCGCTGTTCAAGAGAAATGCTGCTAGATAATTTATGAATGAAAAATGTTTATTCTAGAAGACCAACAAACACAATGGAAACAAATCACTGATGCTTCCAAAGGAAGGGATGATTATCACTTAGATCACATTTAGCCGAATGTAAGTCTGGGGATGCAAATAAATTACTCCCAACAAATAACAGTCCTTGAGAAGCAGTGGGTCTCTTGAATGCAAAAAGGTGACAATCTGTCCCATAGGGCTTAGGAGGGGATTTTAGGGGGAAAGGGGCCTCCGGCTGAATTAAACACAAAATTGGAAGTAAGATAATGAAAAAAAGGAACAGTGAAGCTTTCAGTTAGTGAAACTCTGATGATAAAGATACTTCTCCTAAGATAGAAAACTTGCGATGCAGGCTGGAGCAGAGCTGTTTGGATCCTGATGTTGGAGGACTAAAAGTTGGTATTTGATATGGTGGGCAAAGATAAGCCAGTCAATTCAAAGAGGGAAGTGACATGGTAAATCATAAGCAAGGGCAGTGCTTTTGCCGGTGGGATTTTAGACAGGTTCAAAGGTTTGGTGGGTTCATTCTAAATAATACAGCCTCCAGGAGGAATAGTTTCACTGCAATTAATTCTGCAACCAGGAAGCAGGATTTTCAAAACCATAGAGTTGAAATTGTTATCTGTGTCCATGTCAAGTGTCTAATCCTATCTTATTTATCTTCTTTGTGAAGGTCTTCATATATTGATATATCCTTTCCATAAAACTTATTTCCCTTCTCCGATTCCTTTCTATATACTTGGGAGACCAGGGTGGGAGAAGGCAGAGCATTTTACATGATGGGACAGATCAAGAGGGATTTTTTTTTACTGTGGAGAAATAAACACTGGGGCTTACAACAGGAGCCAAAGAGATTATAAATGTTGATAGCAGATTGCATGTCGACAATAATTATCTCAATCTGCAAATCAGAACTGTCAGAGAAAATGTATGTAGTAGTCATAGCCTACTGACTGCTGATCTGAATACCTGATTATGGTGCTGTCTGGCACTCTACCTATTTGCTGTCTCTTCTCTTACACTTATCTTACAAGCTCGAAAGGTCAAGGACCATCTTCTTGCTCTTTGTACTGGCTCAGCACTAGATCTGCTAGTTGCTACAGTAATACAAACAAGAATAAAACCATATAAGACCCAAGATTTTAGTTCAGGTATACAGCAATTAGCCTGACACCTTAGGTGTGAATTAGTATGAAAAGGAGAGCAGTAGTAGGTTCAGCTGGTGTTATACTACCAGGAAAACACACTGGCTGGGAAGATGTGAGGAAAGGTCCTCTTGTCACCCAATTTAGGGCATGTATCTGGATGTAGGAACAGGAATTCAACCTCATACACATCCTCCCACACTAGAGTTCACACTGTTGTTAATGTTTTATGGTAGCATTTATAAGACTGAGTATGAATCTTTGAAGCACTGTGAAGGCAAAGAGATCTAGAATGATAAAAATGAAATGTGTTTTAGAAGTTTATTTTGATTGAGCTCAGTTTTCTGCTCATCTGTGAAAAACTGCTCTCTAATTAATATAATTGTTCAGAGCTAGGGAGGACTTCAGGAGTTTTGAGTAAAAATGAGATGAAAAGCATTCTTGTGGTATCTAATGAGGGCTGTGAAGATACAGTATGAGATTCTAAACCAACATTTTTTTTAGAAATGTTAAAGGCAAACTTATCAGAGAGTGCATTTCAAAAACAAACAAAAGCTGGAGCTGGAGATAGAAATGGCATTCTAAAACACTCAAAAGCCTGCATTTTTTTTCCCTTTTCCCTATTTGCTAGAAGATAATTTATTAAATTTTGCTTAGAGTGATGGTTTTTATCAATACAAAACTCAGGTCTTAAATAGCATTCTTACATTCCGCTTTTCATACCAGAGAACATTATGCGCTCTTGAAGGGTGGGTTAATACACCCTGAGCAATGGCACAAATGCTTGTTCTCTTAGTAACAAGACACCTGTTTTAGGAGCAAAAGGATAAATACAGTGTGAACTGATGGAGTCTCCTTTGGACACTTGACTAGGCACAACTGGGATCATGCATGGGGAGAGAAAGGTCACGGACAGTAGTGTGGTCTTTCTCACAGAAGGCTTCAGTTAAAATTCTAATCCAGTGACTTTTTTTCCTGACTTTCTTTTATGTTTAATCCCATTAGGATATTCAGGTTTCACTGCAAGATGATACTATAAGGACGGTTACAATAAAAAGACAGAGCGCGGGATGTCGTTTCCAGTCCTCTAACAATTCTCATGCAGTTGAATAATCCTGGATTAATTTCAAGGCTATTGAGTTAAAAAGTGTATGGTTCCAAGCCTTGCAGCCCCTAAAAGGGGAAAAATATTGTCCTCTCTACTTTTTTGATAGCAGCTATAATATCCTCATTAAGACCAAATTAGTAGGGGGTAAACTGTGGCATCACCATAGCACCTACAGCAGCTTTGGTCGCCCTTCATTGTGTGCTCTGCATTCTGACAGTATTGCTTGAACTGCAGATGGAGAGGTTATTGGTTTGTGCTTTAACTTAATTTTGTGTAATTATTGACAATATTCAAAGTAGGTGTTCTTGAGAGAACTGGTGCCATTTCATTATCCCCTGTGAAGCCATGATACCAAGATAGGCAGAATGCAAAGCAAGCAGCAAAAATCAATGAGCTCATAAGACAGGGGTATCAGCATTACCCTCAAGTGAAAGATCCCAGACTACCTACACACTGTCATAAAGCACAGAATATTTTATACATTCTTGCAGTGCCCATTATCTTTAAAATGCAAAAAGATTTATCCATGTCTCAAAATGTGTGGATGCTACCTCTTTATCGTTAATCTTTGCCTCATTGCAGTCATAGAAAGTAACTGGTAACTGAAACTTAGGGAACCATGTTTCACACTGTGAACTTTTGTACCTATAGTGTCCTGCAGCCACATATGTTTTTGTGGGTTTTATAATTTTTTTTTATTTTAGTAATACAGTTATTTATTTAGTTTTGCATTGTGAGTAATGGATAGCTAATATTATATTTTATAGCCATAGTGTGTATGTGTTTGTCTGTGCATTTGCACAAAACATGAAAACGTACTTTCCAGAATCAGTACAGTGCAGTGGGCTGATGCTCTGGCTGTCCTACAGCTTTCTCAAGTCTGAGACAACAGACTTACAGAAGTACAGCTTTAAAAACTTCCCTGATTTTTATAGAAGACCTTATTTTTAAGTACTATTATCTCTTATATTTTTATAAACCCTTTTATCATACTCATTTGCTAGAGTGCAGATGGCATAAGAAGTCCAACAGAGCCAATGATGAGATACTGGTATAGCGTTGCTGACTGCGTAACATCAAATGGCTGCAATGCAGCTGGCAACAAGATGCCAGCAACAAGATGTTGATTTCTCTTCCTGTCTGCTAAAATTCCATTGATGAAAAAGCAATTAAGACCTAGGCCTAATAAAATAGCTATATTTAACTTTACTGTAATCTTTGACGTGTAGAGATGAGAAAACCCTTTACAAAGGAAGAAGCTTTTAAAAAAAAAATCAAAGTAATTTCACTTTTTTTGTTATGAAAGGTATGAGAATACTTATATTTTTTTTCAGCTCAAGTTATAAATTTCCAAAGGAAAATGAAATGTTTTTACTTCATTTTAAACTGCATGCTATTACAATTACAATGCCTTTCACACCAGATAGTACAAGTAAAAACTGTCAATTATCGAAACATGAATTAGTCTTTGCCTAGTGCTTTCATGCAAAGATTTTAAAGAACCTTGCAAATATTAAATAAGGTCCATAAAGTAAAAATTTAAAAAAGCTTAGGAGAGAAACAAAGAGCTTGTCCTATAGTAGAACAGGCTTGAAGCACACTGTATTCCCCATTAGCTGCATTAGATTCGGTGTGACCCCCATTACAATCCACCCGTCTCTTCAGTCCTGAGAACACTGCGGGTGCCACGTGCAGACTCTTAGGTTTCTCAGTGCTCGTTGTAGCAGCAGCTAACCTTCCTGGCAGCGCTGGGTTTGAGTGCCTTGCTTGAAAACACACAGAGAGTGCATCTCTGGCACTGAATATACAGCCTAATTATATCAGCAACCAGATTCTGTCTTATCTGCAAAGTTAACTTCCCTTCCAGAGAATAAAAGAATATCCATTATAGGAGCAATCATGCATTGCATTCTTTAGTCTTCTCAGATCTGAAACTGGTGAGAATTTTTTTAGTGGTTTTGAATTTTTCAGAAAACAACAAAAATGCCCCAAACTTAAAAAAAATAGTTTCAGTCATTTTTTTTTTATTTTTCTGTTTTTTAAAGCTTTCTGATTACGGAAAAAATGTAAAGAAAAACATATGCTTTCTTCAAAAGAAGATGTTTTGATTCAAAGAGAGTTATTTGACTAAAAGAGATTAAAATTCAAAATTTATATTGGCATAACTGTTAAATTAGAGATTTTAGCTATTGTGCAGTCCAGAGTGCTAACTCTGTTTTCAGGGAGGGAGTGGCTGGGACAAGCAAGAAGCCCACTCATTATTAGATCTGAAATAACTCAAGCTTATATTTTAAATTTGCTTTAGAAACACTGGTGAGAGCATAGTATGACAGTAATTTTTTCCAGGAGCAATGCCAACTTAAGCATCCCTCTCCCTGCCTGCAGCTACTCATGAACCAGATGGGAGAACTTTTTTTTTTTTTTAATGGACTAGTTTCTAGGATAAGGTTCCCAATCTTTCTGTGTTAACACAAGGGAAGGGGTAGGTGCAGGGGCAGGAATGAGCAGCTGAGCACGTAAGAGTGGAGGTGGGTGCTTAAAGCAGCTTTTTCTTCCTTCATGAAAGAAATTCACATCAAGATTGGGTTTAAAGCACTTGCGAGTGAATAGTTATAGCTGTAGAGAGAAAACCTGAGACCTGGTTTTCAGTAAGCAGGAGCTTCATGTCCAGAAATTGTAGAAGTGGTTTACAGGTGAAAACACACAAAATACTAGCAGTACTTTTGCATTGCTATTAATCTATTAAATAAAGCATAAAATATTTTGGGGGTTGTGTGCCTGCAACCCACTCACCAGGAAAGACAATGCAGTGTTCACATAACCTTGAGGAGCAAATATGTGGAAACTGATTGTTAAACTGGAGGCATCATTTCAGATGAAAGCCACAAAATGTTTAGGGAGCTAGTACAGAGACTGCCATAGAAATAAAGGTGAGAGCTTATATCTTCAACTGCTGTACATCAACATGGTTCAATTAATTTCAGGGGAGCAATTCCAAATTACACTGATGGAGTACCTGTCCTGACAGAAACATATGGCTAAATTCTCTTCCATTATATACGCCAAGTAATGTTAGTGAGCGGATTCATTTGCATAAAACTGCTGAAATTGTTAGAAATTTTCCTAAATACTCATGGTCAAACTGGAGCTCAGGAAATCCTAAAAACTATTTGAAGTATTTAAAGATCAAGACATGTAAAATCAGCATTCACTGTAGGTATAAAATGAACAAGTACCTAAATCTAATAGCACAATTTGATGCTTCTAAAAAGTATATTTATGGAGGTATAAAAGTTAGAGATGTCAATAATAAATACATTGAGCTAATTTGTAAGTAGAGGGTTAATTTCTGTGCGTATCTCAGAACAAAATGGTTTGTTAAGTCAGCATATTCTGGCTTTGTCAACATCTCTGCCATTGGGGAGAGAATGTTTGCCACATTTTCTTAATTATAAGAAAACTTTTGTGATGATTTAAAGCATTGCTTTGTAGATGAGTCAGAGGAACAATTAACCATTATGATGGATCTTCGCTACATTTATGCTGTTCTGTGCTGAACTCCTTTTGGATCTCAGCAGAGATGTAGCTGTTAGGTTGGTATCTCGATCAGTGGCCAGTATCTGCTGCTTTAAGGAAAGGTCTCAAAAGCTCAACAGAGCACAGATCTGCCCTTTGGGGCAATTAATGTAACACTCTGGGTTTTCTCTAGAAATCAAACACAGTTCTTTCACCTACACAGTTGACTTCATACGTAGTGTGCACTATTGTCTGGTAATCATGAGTTCTTATAATCACTGTTCACTGTCAGATATCTGTGGGACTCTGAACAGGCCATAGAGAGAAAATGGGCACGACTAGGGCATAAGCTGGGAAGAAACAGCGAAAGGAGGAGTTTGGTTGTGCTTCTACTTAGGCATCTCTTTCTCTAAGCATGGAATTAGAGTGTGCTTTACAGTTTCATCCTGTATCTCCAGTAGGCTGTGCCTGACTAGAACCATCATCATACTCTCCAGCATTTTGGAGGTGCCATGCTGCAGAGCCCAAACTTTGAAGCTCAACTCCATCTTGGGTTCAGCTGCCTGGAGAAAAGCATATAGTCTTCTAGTTTACTGCATTTTGCTTACACTCCTAATTTTACATTAGTTGTGCTTAGTCTTCTCTGTATAGCTAAGTTTCCTGTTTAACATGTGATGCAAGATTAATACCAGATACCCTCCAGGAAAGGTCTCCAGAAGTATCAGGCAGAGACTGAAGAGAGCGGATATTTCCATGCAGCAGCCACATTTGTCATTATTACAATGCATTGTACACGGGAAATGGTGTGTTACACAGATCACTGATGGATAACTTGGCACCAGTGCCTTGAGACAATGCATGTGAATGCTGATTCAGTGATTCAACAATTTTAAGCCAATAATGACAGAGATGACACCAATGAACTCATTTTGTTTCTCATCATTAGCCAGAGGAGATATATTAGGTTGCTATAATAATTAGCCCCTGAAGAGATAAATTTTTTTAAGCAGCTTTCAGCCTTCATTTTTCCTCTGCTCCCTTTGGGCAGCACTCTTGCAGTTAAGAAGTTCCTAAATCAGGAATGATAACATTCTTCACCACCACTGAATTTATTGATACCAGATAGTGTTGTTCGTAGCACCTCCTATCTCTAGCAATGGAAAATTTAGTATATCCTTTCCCTCTTCTCTATGTTTGCAGGTTAGCACAGTCTTACTAGGAACATCCCACTATCCTAGACACTCAGGTGACTCCTGACTTGAAGGGTTATTTTGCTATTATGCTGCCGTAGAAAATTGTCATTAGTATATCATTATGTAAGGAACAAAACCGTAAAAAAGAAGCATCAACACCCTAACAGAGCAATTCCACTCTTTTGTGTGTTCAAGCTGTTCTCCCCCTTCATACAATTACTTATGTCATCCCATGGGTGTGCATGACCCATTAAAGATATAGAAGATGAAGATCTGCCCGGGAGTTAGCCAAGCAGAAACTCATAATTGCATAACTAAAAATGTTAGGGAGTCAAATTATGACCCATATGATTGCAACTGGTGAACAAGATCCCACCCTGGTGGGGTGTATGGTTGGACATTTCAGCCTGACAGATGCCTTGCAATACCTGCTCCCTAGGGTGCTGCAGGACGGGGAGATGCTGAGACACATACAGGGCTATGGATGCAGATTCTGTAGATACAGTGCTATCTCTGACCCTATCGAGGACTACTAGTACAGACTGGACTAGACCCAGGTTTTCCTGATTCCTTGCCTTTAACCATAGGATTGAAACGCCTTTTTAAATAATAGCAGTGAACCATTGTGGGTGGCTGTGAAAGGAGACAGACAACAGTAAACACTGGGTAAGCAATTCAGCTCCTGGGAGAACACTGTTCTCTGGAAAAGCTTCTCAGAAAAGCTGCTTTTATATAATTCTTGTTAGCTATGGGGTTTTTGTTTGTGTTATCAGGCAATCATCCCACATATTTAGAATAGATTTTCACTTATGCTTCTTTTTTGCTCTTATTTTGGATGAATTCAATATAACACAGGCCCTGTAACACCAGTGGAATCAATTACATTTTTCTAGAGAACTGGTAGCAGTAACTTCTGCAGAAGACTCCACACAGCACTGACTTTTTTTGTGCTTATTCTTGTTTCCTCTCCCTGCCCTCCACAGTAACTCCTCCATGCATTTCTGCATTGTGGCCCAGCTTGGCCAGGAGAGGTACAGCTTGATGGACTGATGGTTAGAGCCCTCTAGGGAAAAGAGGGAGCCATGAATCGCCTCAGCCCGAGGCCATCCTAGAGGCTGGGTGCCTGGGGGATCCTGACTAACCACGGAAAGGTTTGTTCTGCTGGATGCCCCTGCCTACAAGAGGGCACCGCTGGAGCCAGGCTCCGGGCAGAGGCAGCTCCCAGCCCTGAGACAGGTGCTCTTGAGATGTACCCTGTGTGCCGTACTAATAATTATCAGCTGGCTCTGGGTACCCTCGTCCCCGGTGTTGGGGAACACTGAGTCACCTTGTGAAGGCACCTGAGATCTCTGGAGAGAAGCAGATCATTCACTCAGGGACTCTCAGTGACTCATTAGCAGCTGATGTTTTTCCTTGATTCCACAGGAAAACCTAGCTTAGGCCATCTCAATCACCCTGGTGGGCCACGCTCTTGCTTTTCAGGCTTTGCATTGCCTACACTTGGTGCTTACAATTTTTCTATGCTTCCGTTTCTAACTGTGCAATACCAGGATATAAGCATTAACACCCCAGTAAAGTGTAAAGTCTTACAAGGATGAGCCATGTAAGCATGAGAACTGCAAAGTATGACTTAAGCAGTTCTCCTTTAAGAGCCCCAGGAAGTGCAAGGACACGTTTAAAAGTACAATAATAGAATGGGGTGGGGAGGAAGAAAAGGTCATCCAAAGTTTCTGAAGCCTCACTGAAATATTTACCTTATGTTTTGGGTAAATAGCTGTGTCAGTGTTTGCATTCTGTCAATGTACCTGATTCATGGAGAGAAAGTTCATTAATTAGAAATAACTTACACTGTGTGACAGCACACAAAATGTCGCAAACGTGATCAGACTGCCAGTTTAGAAGTCGCAGACAAATCAGTACATGAATATGGGCAAAGTATTTGCAAAATGTATGTTGCGTGTGCATCTAGTTCTGGGGGGTTTTTATAAACGGTCATTGCAGTTTGTACTGGAGCAAAAGTTATGGTTATAAGGTTAAACTTCAGTAGCTTTGTGTGACACACCAGGGCTCTGTGGTGCCTCAGCTACATTTTTTTGTGAATGGTGGCATCTGTTAAATTGCTGACATGACAGTAGATTGCTGTGGAGCTACTTGTAGTGGCTGTGAGCAAGCTGGTGCGAGTACAGGGAGCAAACAAGGTGCCACTGCCGCATGGCACCCAGGCCAGCCCAGCTCCATGTCAATGTGGTGTCATGGTTTCTGAGCTTATTCTGTCTGCAAGACTTTCTGTCATGCTCATAGACATATCATCAGGGGTGCGTGGTAAAACTGTTTAGGGCCAAGTTTGGGGCACACAAAAGTTGCACCTTGCTTAGTGCACAGTTGTGCAAGTACACCTCAGCTCTTCCAGTTCTGAGATTCTCCAAGCAGACTGTCATTTGGATTTAGTAACAGCTTCTGTACCCATTTTTGTGATGTCTATAATAGTAAAAGAAGAGAAAAATATCCTTACTCCAAGCCCTTTGAACAGGGAAAAGACTCCCATTAACTTCAATGTAATTTGGATCTAACTAGACTTATTTTGTTAGCATGTGGAGTCAAAAAAATGAGTCTGCAGAAAAGAAAGTATGCCTACCATTGCATCTCCAGAAATAATAACTGTGCTTTGATCATCTCAGCATTTGATGCTAGTGGAAATTATTGGTGACATTTTGCCGTTAGAAAGCTGTAATGTGAAGTAGGGAGTATAGGTTGTGACGAAGATGATATAAGGGGAGGACTAATGAGTCATAGTAATGACTCCATAACTCTTCTTAGTAATTTGTCTGGTCTTTTAATGATAACTTATAATTCCAATTTGGTAAAATAAAAGCAAAAAGGGCAGTTCTGCAAGTCAGCCATATGGTACAGTAGAACAATAGAGATTGAAGTGATTTATTGCTTCACTGTGTAAAGGCTATCACCTCTTCCAGCTATATGCTCACAATGCATAATTGAAATTCAGATTGTTTTCCCTGTGGATTATGTTGGTAAAGAGGATGTGACATGACTGAAATCCTGCTGTGGGTTTGACCATTTTTATTTTCATTGAAAGAGCCAAGGGTGCTGTGGCACCAAGAGTGAGTAACTTACTCAGGCTGCCACACGAAAGCCGGGAAATGGGATAATCCCATCTCTCAGTGAATACTTGAAACAAAACTGAGACCTGAAGGTTTTATCAAAATATGGGGCAGTCCTTGCATTCTGGGCCTGTCCCAGAGAAAGTGGAAAATTTGGTCACCTTTGTTTAGAAGCTTGAGAAATGGTGTGCTTCGTGGACTGGAAAATTATAAAAGTATTTAGCCTAATTCATGTCTCTAACATCAGTCAGAAGTAGTTGTACCTAGGTCACAAAGCCATAGATGTTTCATAGTTTCATCAAGTCAAAATCCAACTTCCTTTCTCAAAGGTCAAAAAGCAAATAAGGAAATCAGTGTTCTTGATTATTTTACTTTGTTCCGCGGTAGTTTCTTCTTGCACAATGTTCTTAATTGAGATCCAAAACAGAAAGTTGTTTAACTACTTAGCTGGTTAGTTTCTTTTCTGTCTAGATTTATAAATATATGAAACAGTTTTTACTGTTTTAAAGAGTGCTGGTATTTGCCTATGTTACACCTAAGTAAGACAGTGAAAGCTTATTGCATGGATATTCATAGTTTTAATTGGCCTGGTTTTGCTCTTGATAAAGAGCAGTAAAATGAGTCAGTGAGAGGTATTTACTACGCAAGATGAGCCTAACAGCAGAAGGACAAGGTCCTGCCAAAGTCAGGAAGCCAGTCTTCACTGCTCTTGTTCCTTTTGGAATCAAGGTAGATACAAAACACAACCGCCAATATAAGAAAAAAGGAGACTCATATTTGATGCAATTCACTTTGTAAGTATCTTCACTGAGAAAATGGAGTTCACAGTACATATCCATTGCTATTTCTGTAGCTGTAAAATTGTCTGTATCCTAAAGAGAACTGTTATTCTCTCTACCTATCCTTGTACAGTTTGTGTTTCAAAGCTGAAATCCAGGGTATTCACAATTGACAGTTCAATTACTGTATGCTTTTCAGTTCACCTCATACACTGCTCTCAAATTCATCAGAAAATGTGAAATAGCCTGTTGAATTTTCCCCTTGATGATAGCACAATAGATCTGAAAGAAGAGCCTTCAGTATGAGGCTTCCTAAGTGTTAACAGATCATGAAAATTGGCAACAACTGTTGTGCCGAGTATCATAATCTGCAAGAGGAAGGCCAGCAATTCCACAGTGATGAGAGGAGAGCGCTCGGTGTTTGAGCTGTGGTCACATTTGCCTTTCAAGTCATTTGGGCCTCCGTAACACACTTTGTGGGAGAAGAAAGCTAATGCAGCTGCCTTTGCTAATCAGTCAGTATGACCCAGCCCCTCGGGGAGGCAGGCAAAGGCAGATACATACTGAGACACACAATCCTTGCTGATTAACAGTGAAAGCTGGTAAAGTTACTCTCTAAGCCTGTCTGGCCCATCAGCTCCAGAAATGTAATTTAGATGATTATCTACATGCCCATTAAACCTTGTGACCCATCGCTAGTCTGTTTGAAGTTTGCCTGCTTAAACTTGCTAATAGGGAGAATAGAAGGATTGACTCAGAGGTCATGAAATAAGAGAGCAGCAAAGAAGATGACAAAAGAGCAGAGGAAAACTTCCTACTGCATGTATTTGGTAAGGAGAAAGAACTACCATACCACGATCATCTCCACAGATACTGCTACTTTATGGAGCAAGCGAGCCAACTGGAATTCAGGCCATTTAATACATTTTTGTGCGCTTTCAACCTATTTTGTTTAGCTGCACAAATAAAATGTGCTACCTGTGTGATAAATGTTGTCAAGTTAGATGTTTACAGAACATAACACAACCTATTGTAAAAGAGCAGGAATGACTGATGTATGATAGGTGTTTCTGATTTTGCTCAGGGTTACAGGGTGTAGATATAACCAAGGAAGCACTTAATTTAAATCAGTCACATCAGAGTAGTTGCAATCAGGTCAGAATCAAGGCCAGCCTTGTTCCCTTTAGGGTAAGAACTTCTAGCCATTACAGGTGCTTGTGAACTTAAAGATTATCAATGAAAAGCTTACATGGTGAATCTGTTTTTTAATTACTCAAATTGAAATAAGTATAAACATTTAGAATGATCTACATAAATTAGTCACAGGATGTCACAGTAAAAATGGTGACCGGTTAAAACTAAATTTGTAGAGAAAAGGTGGGATTCATTGCAGAAAACAGAATGGAATACATGAGTACCTCAATAAGGGTGTCCCGGCGGTCTGACTAGTTACTGGAAGAAAATGAGCTTTAACTTTAAATGGAGTCTGAAGGTCATTTACCTACTTTTGCATATGCTACCAGCCTTGGAATGAATCCTTGCCCTTTTGCTAAAGACACGGTCAACCTACTTGTGGAAAAACATTGGTTGGGGGCATATTTCACTGTATTTCAAAGAAGACAAAACCATTTCACTAGTGTTATGTCTGGATCCCTAGGTTTTGCAGTATGAGATCTCTTTATAGAGAATTATTGTGGTCTACTTTGCAATACTTTTGGTACATTTATTTATTTATTTATGTGCTTTGTGTTGATATAGTTATGATTAAATATAGTTCTGTTTATCATTTTATTATGTTGAATCAAGCATATTTTCCAGCTGGAGTCTCTGTATATCTCAGACTCCTTTCATTTACATGCACAACTCTGTATGAGAGAGACAGTAATATGCTGGTGGGGAAAAAAATAGAACAGTATTCAGTGCTGGGGCAATTCATTTTAGAACTTGAGACTTTTATTTTTTTCAGTGTTCTTAGTAATTTTTTTTTTGTGGCTGATACTGGAAACTCAGATACTTGCTGCTCTGAAGCTGCTGCCTGTACTTTGTAATAAAATGCATCAATTTTAAAATTCCACTGTAAGCATCACGCTGAAGCTGCCTTGCACCTTAATCTGGTTAAAAGTATTCAACATTAGTATTAACCACAGTTGGGCTCTTCAGTCTGAAACTATTATCCTTTGTGTGTTGACCACTGGCACTGGTTCTCACCTTGAAGAATATATTTTCCCAAAAGTTTTAGAAAGGAAACAAACTACTGTTGCTGATCCTCAGTCTTCCATTGAGTGGCATGTGCTCAGCTGCTTGCAGCCAGACAGCTTCAGAGGACAGAAGTTATTCATAAATCTCATTCTGTCGGTGTTGTCTGAAAAATAAAGTAGATGCCAATATCTGCTGGGAAGCCTTTTAGAAAACAGATCAAAGGCCTCTGGAGTTTATTTAAGAAGGACCAGTTGTGAGTGGCTTAATGTCTGAGCATGGCATGAAAAGTGAAACAGCCATGACAATGAGCCACCATACACAGAAGTCCTCTGTGCTTCAGCAAAGAATTTGGGTAATATGTGGTACAGGTGGGCTGATGTCTCACCCTGTCATTCTGTTATTCCTTTGCCTCTAAATGAGCATTGCCCTCTCTGTCTAACCCTCTGAAAAAGGGAAAAAATTCTTCTCAAAGAGATTGCAGAATAGAGCCCTCTTCACTTACACATAGTGAAGTTTTCTTCTCATGGTCCTTAGGTTTAAAGGGTCTGTGAATCTGTGTAATTCACTTAACCTGTGGTCCGCGTTCTGGCTAGCATTTTTACTTTGAGAGTTTCTCAAAATGAATCACACCCTTCAGTGTATCCCTGTTCCAGGTGTGAGAAACTGGCTTATTTTGCATTAGAATTATCTGTTTTATTTATGTCTACCCCTCTTATGTCCTGCAGGATGCCTTGATTTATAAAATACTTGGAGACAGCTGCAACATCCCTCAGTTCTTACCAGTGACAGGTCGGAATACAAATAGTGCCTGTGCTTTCCTACGGAACCATCACACTCATGTTTTAGGGATTTCTCTTCTATTCATTTTTGTCCAATTATTTTCTTCTTCCTTCAGACATTCCCCGTGTGACTACGTTTTCAGCATGGATGGCAAGTACAACAGAAAGAACAAAAAAAACTTAGAAGAACCCCCAAAAGGGTTAAAATTTTAGAGAAGTGGTTATCTGGCACCTCAGGGTGGGCTCTACTCCTTAGGCAGCTCTCTGTTTGTTGATCTCAATGGGATGCAAAGGCACAAGTCCTTTCCTGGCCATACCATCCTCTGCTGGGAGAAGGGTTTAGGACTACTTCCAGTCACTCAGACCTCTTAGCCTAATTTCATCCAAGGAAGGGAAATGCTTCAGCAAGGAAGTTCCCAACTATTGCTTCTTTAGCAATGAAATCACTTTAGAAAAAGGTCAAGGAACCTACTAGGAACTGCCATGTAGAAAGGATCTGAAGAGAAAGGAGCAGGGATCAGTTGCCCTGATATGTACTTCTTGTCACATCAGAAACTCAGGATCACATCTCACCCCAGGCTGCTGATCCCAAAGAGACCGGGACTGTGCATACTTGTCAGTTCTGTGTGAGTGCTTAGTATGCTGAATATAATTTTTACACCTTAATGCACCCACGTGGTACTAGATACCTGTGTTTCAGTACCTGTACCAAACCCTGAATGGTTTTGGCTGATCACCTGATGGGTTAAGATAATTCCCATGACTTTATGAATTTCTTCTATGAAGTATGTTGTCACACCTCAAAAACCCTACTGATACTCCTTCTGATACCTGGCTCCATTGTGCTATACCTTTCCTAGTCCAATAGCCTAGTGTTTTTCATCGTATTAAGCTACAGATGAAAATGAAAAAAAAAAAAAAAGAGATTGGAAAAAAATTGCTTGAGGATTTATCTTCTTTTAATCAAAATAAAAACTTTCCTAAGTAAAGTTATTATGCAGTTTGCCATAATAGCATTATCAACGGATGCAATGCTTGACAGAAACACAATTTTTGTTTAGTGGTTGCTGCTGCTTTTTTTTTGAGACAGATGTTTGACACTTCAGAATTCTATTCTGCAAGAGGGTGGATGTGATGGAAATTGGTTATGATGTTACCAGAAATCTCTAGGATCTGCCAAGTAAATTCTAGGCAAAAGGGAACGCTAATAGAATCCAGGAACTGAACAACAATATGGTGACAGCAAAAAGACACAGAAAATACTTGAGGAGAGCTCTAATCCCCATGGCTTGATGAGGTTTCAGAGGGAAAACATGAAGATTTAGTGCATTTTTCTGCAAAGAGGTACGCGCACTTAACTCACACACTGTGGACATTTCCACTGAAGTCAGTGGGATAACTTGTTCTGAATAATACCATATGTCTCCATCTTTGCAGGCCCAAAGTCTTAAGCAGAATTTATTAAGTTTGGGATGTGTATAATTGTATCCATGTTCACATTTGTCCAGTGCTAAAACAGGACAGTCAGTACTTATTTATTCCTAAAACAGAAACATATCTTTAGTGCCTATTAATGCTCGTGACTTTTGTCTTTTAATTCTTTTTGCTCTTTTTCGTGGTGACATGCTTTGATATTTATGAAAAATGACCCTGTTCTTTAGATAGGAAAAAGTAAATGCTCTATTTCAATTTTATGTGAATTATTACATTAGTAATTCAGAGAAGCAGAGTCATTAATTACACAGAGCCATTGATAAGTATCAAGGAGTTTCCTATATATATATGGGGCCTGAATCCTCTCTTCTGAACTAGTTTTACACTGGGATTTCCTGGAGTCTTTACAAATTGATGGAATATAATAATCTGCTAGAATAATCAGAACTAGCAAAGAAAGAATATATCCTCTTATTCTTTCAGTCTTTCAGTCTTTCTTTCTGTCTATATGCCTATCAGTAACACTTGGTCGCTTTCTTTGGGCAAATGTTTGTGGCAAATGTCTGTTAGGTCCACTATTGATGTCCATGACACAATTAAAAAAATGCTAGTCTTCATTGGCTGGTAAAATAATAAAGTTTGAGCAAATGTTTTGGGTAAAAACAAGTCAAAGACATGTAATTTCAGAAAGTACCTCTAATGAATTTACAGTGTGTGTGTGTCCTCAATTCCCACCGGGCTAGAGCCTTGGTAAGTAGGACTAGTAATCAAAGGAGAAAGAGAAAATTGAATTTGTATATTTTGTGCTGGAGTGACTGAGCTTTTATCTTGTAAGCATCATAGAGTAACTATTCAGACCTCAGGTTGTGAATATCTTTTCCACTTATTTATGACCAGAGTAAAAAAGTACTCAACTAGCTATAGTGACCTTGCATGTACCATTAAAATTTCTCCCTAAAAATATTTTGCCAGCAGTGTTGAATCAAATGCTTTCAAGTATTCTGTAGCTGTTTTACTCAAGACAAAAAAAGTATATTAAATGAAAGCTTTACCTGATCAAGTCATAACTGAAGCATTTTTTATTTTTAATAGTAAAATGCCTTAAAATATTATACAGTGCACATTATGTATTTTGGCAAATATGATTTTATGTTCTTCCTTTTCTAAGTTCGTTGGTCAACACAGAGCTTTCATTTGTCAGAAATCTGCAAGATACTAATTTTTGTTACCAAATCAACCACTCCCCTTACTGTTCCTTTTTGTTTGCAATTAAATATATTAAGTTTTCCCTCTGCCAAACCTTTGTATTCTTTCACGGCATGAGTTGACAAGCCTAACCTAGGAGTAAACGCAACACCTGAAATCCTCTAGCTGATTGAGCAATGAGAGCAGAGGCTAAACTGAGGTCTTCATGAGGATCTGGAAATCCCACAATACAATTTGAGAAAACAATATGGAGGAAGAATTCCGTATTTGTAATTGATCTTAGGAAAACGTCAAAAAGTGCAGACACACAATACAGGACTGTCTTTTAGTCCTCCCATTAAAATCTTAAGACACGACTTTTCCATTCTTTGAAGGGTGTGGAAAAATTTAGAGGAGTGTTTTGTTGTGGACTGTTTTGGGATTTTTAAAGCTAAAATTCAAATCTTGTGGCTGAAAACTTGAAATCTAAATGAAAGCTATAGGCAGTGCCAGTCACGAGCAGAGTCCCTGCCTATGGATGTACAGGATAGGTCTCTGCAGTACACATACTGTATACCACTAAACAAATGGCAGGAACATGTGACTGAAGAATTTATTTGTGTTTCAGTAACCTTGAGATCAAAATACTCTAGATGGGTTACAGTGACCAAAGGAAAGTACTACAGTTGTCTCTACAAGCAGCAAATTCACTGAACAAAATAGCCATGTGAGAACACTTACAGCAGTAGATCTCTGTCCCTGGCAGGTGCACTTACACTGGTATTTCAGTATTTTATTTCTGGTATTCAAAGCCTCTTGTATGTGATAACCTCTGCCACTGCTGCTCCCTATTCATTTGTGCGTTCATTCTTCCATTGTAATATTTTGACTGCTACAGAGGGCTGGAGAAACTAAAGCTGAGAGCAAAACTAACAAAATAAAATTTTGTTAGTACAAGATTATGGTACTTTATTTCTCCTGCCTGAAGTTTTATAGGACTTAAATTTTCTTCTCTCTTTCTCCTTCCTTTTTCCTTTCACCTTTCTCACTTTTCTCATTTCCTTTGAGACTTCTGCTGTATCTTGTTAGGAGGATGTATATAGGTTGAGGGAATAAGGTTGCAACTTGCTCTGAATGAGCTGAAGCTCCCAGCCATCCACCTCCCCTTCGGGAACAAGTACAACATCTGTCAGCTCAGTCACTGGGTAAGTTCATGCATAAGTTTTACTCTCATGAATCTTCCAGTTCCCCAGTTGTAAGAGGAAAGTAGGTGTCAGGAAAACTTTCAAATTTGCAAATAAATTGGGTATGTCCCAAGCAGAACTGGAAGATGAGTACAAAAGACTGTAAGGCCATCTAGGTCAGGTGGTGAAGCCCAGAACAGAGTGAACACCTGCACTGATGTCCTTTTCCCCTGGTTGCAAACAGGGTTACTGCACTGTTAAATATTGCAGCAAATCACCGAGCACTTTAGGGGCTGTTGGTGAACTGCATACCAAGGACTTTGAGGGCCAGGATGTAAGGACACGGTCTGTGAATCCATGGCTGGGCAGATACATTTGTCGTCCGCTTCGCTGGATGGTGCAGAAAGTGTTTGGACAGAGGGAGCTGTTCTGCTTCCTTGCACCCGAGCCCGGGGCGGGCTTTCCTCAGTTTGTCTGGCAGGGTGCTAAGACTCAGCATTTTGTCCCAGGCCCACTCTTTCCTGATAAAGAAAATGCACCGTAAGCTTTTAGAAATAGACAGTTCCCAATGTTGCTTACTCTCACTTACAGACAGCAGCTGGTGTTACAAGGCACTGCTACCTGCCAAAAAAACCTTTCAGAGGAAAATGTAAAAGACGTCTATATTGAAGGCATGAGCTAAACAGCAAGCAACGCATTGTAGATCACAGTGGGAGAAACTTGCATTATGTATCGCTATTAGCAGTTCTTAACTTGCAGTAGGCAGGATAAAATGCCTGAAAAGAGTTTGTGCTGAGGGATGAGAGGGTGCTTGGCTCACAGAACCCCAACCCTCTTCAGTCCCTACTTTTGCATACACTGATTTCAATTCTGCACTTTCAAAACTCAGCTGTTGCTGTGCCAGTCTGGCGTAACCCCAC
The DNA here is from genome assembly GCF_028858705.1 of Grus americana. Taxonomy (NCBI): domain Eukaryota; kingdom Metazoa; phylum Chordata; class Aves; order Gruiformes; family Gruidae; genus Grus; species Grus americana. The sequence goes on along the minus strand of NC_072852.1, from coordinate 26,049,591 downwards.
CAAAATAACTGAAGCTATTGTAACTGAGTACAGACTGTAGGCTTGTGTATTTTGCAAAGCATCTGGAAACTTTGGTGGATCAGAGCCAAAATCATAACTCATTGTTATTGCTCTGATTATGTGATGATTTTATGACATATAATATCCCATTTTCTTAACAGCAGTCTTTTAAATGCAAACCTCTGGGAACTGATATATTTCTGTCTCTAACTTTTGTTTGTTGCTAGCTTGGGTAAGGGTGTTATGCTGAAGACCAAGTAAAATGTATTTGTTAGACTTTGAATCTAATGCTCGAGTATGACGAACTTTTAACACATTACATAAGCAGTTCAGGCATTCAAGTCAGCTGCCAAAACAGGACTGGGGGCATCATAACACACCTGACCTTAAGTCAGAAAAAATCATGAAGGACCAAACCATTCATTCACTGTCTGAAAGACTGAGATACTCCCCTTAATAACATAATTTGCCTGGGAACCTCAGAATTCCCATTTGAAATGAGCACAGCAGAAAAATTGAATGAAACAAGTTGAATAACCTCTTTTATACCTCTGGCTGTCTTTAGGAGTATAAAGAAACTTAACAGATATTTGCTGCTTTGAATGTTTGCAGTGTTAACCCTAGGTCTGAGACAGGATCATTTATTTTTATTTGATAGGTATTTTTTTGGTACTTGCATTTTCAGAAATACTCCGCCAAATTTTACATTTGAATCATTGTATATAACTAAATATTCTCTTAAAGCAAACAGAGACTAAAGCAAAATAGGGGTTCAATGGAAGGCATAAAGGTCTTTTATTATCACCTTGGCAAGTTCTACAATAAAATGTGAATAATTTCTTTGGAAATTAGTTGATGCATGTGATAATTAAGTTCAGAAATACTGATTTGTTGTCTGTTCAGGCCTTCAGTTTTTCTACCCCTATGTTGGCTATCAGATGGCCAAAGAGACTTTTTTTTTTGAAGGCTGGTTCAACAGATTGGAAATTGAGCAAGTTGGTGGTTTTTTTTCATAAAATGAACCTTCAACCCAAAACTTCCTTCTGCTTTGCCAAGTCGTACCCCAAATTGAAAAGAGTAGCAGCTCCCAGCTTCTTTGTCTTCTGCCTCCGCCCCACTGGTTTCCTGTCTTCCTTATTCTGAATGGCCTTCTCCAGTTGTTCCAAATCTGCTCCAGGTTCTTCTCTCTATATATCAAAATAGAGATATTTTTCCTCATAAAATTATTTTCTCTGATGGGAGAGGAGAATTGGCTTCCTGGCCTGTAGTTTACCTAATATTTCATTGGTGAGGTGACGTTCAGATGGCCTGAACGCATGATGAGTGTTCTTGTGCCCTCCTCCTGGCTGGCTGTTGCCCTTGATGAGAAGTGTGACACCACCTTAAATAATTCTGGTAACTCCTGCTGGTGGCCTTAATGATTCCATCTGAATCATATTCCAGTGATCATCCTGGATCAAAATATGTGACTAGTCAGTTATCAGAGAAGCTTTCTATTATTGGTTTATAGAACTAAGTTCTCCACAGTCCCAAGTCAATATAGATGTCCTAAGGCAACAGTGTCTGTAGTTTGATCTCTTATATAACTGGATGATGGATTGATGTACAAAAAGATGATTCTCTCTTACCTTAAATATCATACAAGTTTAACTTCCCAGTCAAGGAAAATTCCACTCATTTGGGATTTTATCCAAGACAAAATATTTGCAACATCAAGCAGATGTTAAAATTTGAAATTATCTTTTGGGGTAAACTGTCAGTGAAGGACATTGATCACAGATGGAGACTCCAAGAAGAAACATCAGACAAAACTGGATTACTGAGAAGGTTCTGCAGCTTGTTCATTCCAGAAGTTCAAACCTTTCACTAGGACACCTTTGACTAGAGGTGTGTTAACCAGACGGTGGGATACACCAGCTCTCTGCTCTATCACTTTCAGTTGCTGCTGGTCAGCTGTTTGGTACTGGCTTCTCAGCAGAGGTGCAGTCACTTCTTGTATAAATGCTTGTCGACTATTTCAAAATAAAATTAACCAGGTTTGCTCATACGGGTTAGTTTAGCAGAGAAGAGGGAGCACATTCACTAATATTGTTTTTCTATTCTTACACATTTTCTTTCTTTAGCATTCTTATTTACAGTTATGTAAACCTCTGTTTATGTCCATCACATTCAAATAAAAAACTCATCTTGCTTCTCTACCATTACTCTGACATTTTGAAGGACAGAGTTCACTGAGGTCCAAAGGATACCATATATTCCTTCATTTCATGTTTAATCAAAACCTCCGCTCAGAATTTGACTTGTAGTCATATTCACTTAAAAGTAACAGGGATTAGTAATCAATATCTTATATGAATTCATATTTTGTAACATTTTAATTGAAATGAGCATAAATAATCTGGAGTTTTCTGTTATCAGGTCTTTTGGTTAAATATCCCTTTTTGTTTAAAATTCTGGATTCACTTTTTTCTGAATCCTTCTTGTGCTTGAAGGAAAACTCATTCATGCCAGTGTCTCTTCTCTATTGCACTGGTTTTAATTAACTTTATAGTTGCAGATCTGTAGAGAATTGCTTTTTGCCCTGTGAATTAATTCCTTTTTAATAACAGTTAGTTATAGATCCATCTATGAAACAAAGGAAAGTCCTATAAAGAAGAAATAATAAATGGAAAACAGATATTTGGCAAAGAACATTATTGCTCATTCCTTTCACCCATCGCTGTTTCTTAGCATTTCATGAGTAATAGACTATGTGGCTTCTCCCAGGTTTTTTTTAGCTATGTTGTGGAATGCCCTTCACTGGAAGATTTTAAGTGAGATTAGTAAAACTGCTGGTAAACTTGGTCTTCCCTCAGTATGGGAGGATGAACTAGATGACTTCATGGTTTTCTTTGCTCACGGGTTTCTTTCCTGCTTTGTGTGTATGTGATTCTCACAACTCGGACTCTTTTAGTAAAAAGCTGTGCTGTGCCGCATTTAGTTTAGCCTGAACTGGAAATGAAATAAAACTGCTAATGATTTGCTCTGTCTATATTTCACATATCTGAGCTTAAGAACTTCTTCTCTTTCCATTGAGTTGTAAAGCAGTGAAACAAGAGAGAAGTATAATTTAGAGACTTCTTATTGCCAGAAATCTTGCTCACAAATGCTTTGTTCTCTAAAGATAAAGGTCAAGAGGGTTTTAAACCAGGATGTTCTTTGCCAACTGAGCAATTTAGGAAGCAGTTATTTGTAGCTAATACGGTTTGGGATGGATGCCATCATTAGAACAATGAGACTTTTGCCTTGTTTTTGATCCAGTAAGCATTCTGTTACAGAGCTATGTAACCATACATGTGGGCATTAGGGAAATGAAGGCAGAATTTGAAAAAGGAAGTCACTGAATTGAAGACAAACTCATGATGCAGATTTTAACTCAAAATGAAGCTGGGCTCAAGAATAAAGGCTTCATTTATGATTGCTGAAGAATTATGAGGTTGTTGGAGATCAACAGAAATGTGGCGTTATGATCTACATAAAAGTATAAAAATAAAGAAAGCAATTACTTTAATCCATTGTTCAAAGAAAGCTATTATGTCTACCTAGTTTAAATTAATGAATTGTGATGTAGTAGAAAACAAAGACTTTTCAAACACATATTTTACTTGCTAGCAAAGTGATCTCAAACTATATATTGCTGCTCTAATGCTTTTCCAGAAATTCAGCTTAATCAATAATCAATAAATTTTCCAGAAATGTTTTTCTATATCAGGTTCATAACGCCAAATTGAGAAGATATAGACAAAAGCATTTTATTTGAAATGCCTTTTTCTATCTGAAGATAATTGCTGTGTACAAGTATGAGAAGCTATATTTTGTCACAAGAGGTAAAGTTCTAACGTAACTTCTTTTTTACAGCACAGTCATAGGAAGCATTTAACACTTTTTCTGCAGTTCTGGTCAATTGTGCACAATGAAAGCAAATTATTAATATTTTTCCTGTTCAGATAAATTCTTTCCTCTGATATTGGTGGCAATTCCAACTGAAAGGAAGATACATTTGCTGAACAAAACACGTGTTAGCCACACAGCTCCTATTGTATCTCAGAGTCCTATGGAATGGCCAGTGTCCAAGGACACAAAAAGAGGTAAAACATCTGTTCCAAAATAAATATGGAAAACTACTTTAGGGGACATTTATGTCTATTAACATCAGCTGTGTCACATATGTTAAACTTATACTAAGCTCTAGTGTGCTGAACAAAGCCAGAGTATGTAAAGCTCTGTTCTTTGGAAACAACAGAACAGAAATAGGACAGAAATGAAACAGTAAAAAAGCAGCTGCAAAAAGAAGACCTGTGACCACATGCAAATACTAAAAAGATTACATTTTTTCAATTTTAATGATGCTACATTCCTCATCTCCGAAACATGTATTAACACATAGGTACCAGAAGAGCTGAACATAGCTTGTCAAGATGTTTGTTAATTTATTAGAAGCAGAATCTATCTGGTTGTTTCTGAAAATAAAATTTGGAGTGTGGTTCCATACATACTTGTGCATCACTAAGCAGGAGTATTTTAGGCTGCCTTTTTTCCTCTTGTAATACTATGTTAGAGATTTTACCTACACGCACTCCACTCTGCCTTACTGATGCTTTAACACAGTGAGGGAAGGCTCAACGCTTCCTTAGTTGTAACAAGTAAAAGATCAAACAGTCTCAATTATTGAGACTATGTTTGGTCTAGCCACCAAAAATATTGATTTTAATGATAAAAATCGTGTATCATATTTTAAGCATAGATAAGACTTCAAAAATAACCAGAGAAATCTAAAAATATCAGCTCAGTCCTTCTGTGTGGGAAGACCCTGATGGCAAAAGCTATGGAAGGCCAAAATGGCAGTAGGCTTTATTATGCAACTTTGGTGTTTGGTCCAGATGGGCGAAATTGCGGCGTCTTTAGCCAAGGGAAGTTTTCAGTGACCTCTTCCAGGCACAAACCCAGAAAAACACAGTCAATATGTCACCTGCATCTTCTTTAATATTTCTTTCCACTGGGGCTTAGGTTGGGAAAGAAACTCTTTATTCCTTGTTCTGTAGGTTTGCCAGAGTTTGAATGCCTGGCAGGCCAAATTAAGGTGAGGCATTATAGACCAAGCTCTGTCTGAAAGGTTCATTAATAAAGACAGAGACCTCTGCTAGAAAGAACAGTGTTTCAGAAAAAGAAAATGGAGCATTGTAGTTGTTTTGTTCTAGTTTGATAATTCTGTGTTTTGTGGCGGTTTTCAGCAAAGAACAGATGGAAAACTGAGTCATGGATTAAAGGTATACCACACTCAATAGGAATTTGATTATTTATTTTCTGTTTTACAAAAAATTAAATGAATAATCATCAGCTTTAGACAGGAGCCCATAAAAATAAGAAAAACAACCGAAAAAGAAATGTGAAAGAGTATAATTTCTTCAGAATGCTTTTTGTTGTTCCTTTTGAAAGCAAGATATTGAAAATAGTACAGTTTTAGTTTAGCCTTAAAGCTCTGTTTTTCATTATTGTGGCTTATTGCCCACTATTAACTGTTTCCAAAGCCCATTTGTAGCTCATATGTTCTTTGACTGCTTCTGCTACAGATTGTGAGAGAAACTGCTGTATATTGTGGCCCATTAAGTTTTATATTTGGTTTGCTGTAGAAAAAATATTAACAGTATCTTCTACCGCCTACCCTTTTGACAGTAGGAAAGATGAGGACAGTAGTGTGGATTCCCTCTGTGCTTTGTAGAAGTCTTAAAAGAAATTTGTTTGATGATGAGTTGCCAGAGAGCTGGCGTGGTACCCGAAGAGCTACTGTGTGCATTTCTAAAGGGTGCTCTGGTACCTGACAGCTTATACTGACCCCCTGTACCAAATAGTTTGCTCAGTCCCCACTCTCTGCAAAAATGAAAATATGGTGGTATGATGGCGGCGAAAGCCTTCAGTGACCCAAGTAGTTTTCTCAGTCTGTACAGCGTGGATGGGATCTGTCTCACCTGACTTCTGTTTTCAGCAATCTAGAGCTCTACAGCAGAGCTTGTTCCTTTGGATGCCTTTATAATCAACTGGGAAAAATCAGCGGATTTAACGCACAATTCAGCGGATCTGTTTTTGAATATCTATTTTAGTTGTCTGAATGGCTTAACTATAAAGATGTAGTGTCTGTGTTTCAGCTGTTAGTATTTGATCAGATGAAACCTATCCTGTGTAACTTGCACCCTGAGCAATCCTGCTAAAATATGTGTGACAATTCATGCATGCAAAGTTACATGAGTCTTGTGTTCACAGGAGGCAGGGAATGTGGTGCAAACTCCTTTAGCAGGATGTTGGTTGCGTCCACCAGCATGTGAGATAGATAGAGTTCAAACTTGCTGTCATAACTGTGGTGCCACTTTGTGCCTGCTGAGTAGCTGAAGATGGATGTGATGTTCAGAAGGTAAAAACTCGTGGGGTGCTGGATATTCTGTATACATATATTTCAGCAGAATGAAAGCATATGTTCCTAAATCATTTGGTCTATGTCAGATCTGACTCTTTATCCACTGAAAATTCCTAAAACTCTTACCAATACAGGGTCAAGCCATTATAAAGGTAATGTGATTTTTTTGCATAAAGGTTTGTTTTGGAAAAGGAAGTGAAAGAAGAGAAAAGGGGGGAAAAAAAAAAGACTGGTGATGAAGGAAATTAAACAGCAAAACCACTTTTCCCATAATAATTTTATTTGAAAGTATAAATTTGTGGGGTTTTTTTTTACTTTTTCTTTATATGCCTTGAGGCTTTACCCTTCATCCAGGGTTTTATCATCTGTTAGGAATGCAATTTATAATTTAAATAAACAATACAGAAATAAACGCACTAGTGATAAGACTGAAGGCTCCGTCTTTAGTCTCTATGAAATAAAAATTCAAAGTGTTCACCCCTCACCTTATGAAATTATAAAGCTTTGCTCCAGTCACATACTTTTGTGACTGTTCCTTACCTATAGGTGTGAAACACTTTGTAACATGTTCAAAAACAGTTGAAATATATAAGCTGATCTGTAAATATTACGATTTGCTTTTATTATTTTGTAATATACTAATATGAACAGCACAGCAAATTAACATACAGTGTATAGGTTAAAAAAATGCACTTTTTTTTTCTTTTCATTCTTTTGAGTTCTCAAGTCCCAGCCTGCCAGTCTGGGCTTTTTCAAAAGTGTTCCTTAACCTACAAATACGAGCTTGAAAGGAGGTAAGGACCATCTGGAAAAGTCTTCTCCCTGGAAAGAAGAAAGAAATGGATGATGTCTAAGTCTTAGGGGTAGGTGTCCATCAAGACAGAAAGAGCACATCAAACACTTAATTTTGGATGTGGTTTTCACCATCTCACTTGCTGAGCAAGTGCTGGACTTTAAGAAGCTTGGAAACTTAAGTCGTAGTGCTAAAGACCTGGATTAATTCCATTGCTCTTGACAGGAGCATTGACTTTGCATTAACTTTTCATGGGAGCATCTGTATTAAGGGGATAATTACAGTGAGTCCCCTTTGTGGCAAGTGGGCACTCTTTGGGTTCCTCCAGAAGGCTGTTAACTTTGGCATGATCCAAATCAACTTCTGGAGCTGCTGCTCTCCATCCTTTGAATAAAGATGGCTTTAGCTGCTGTCTCATAACTTACAGAACACTTTTAAACAGGAATATGGCACAAAACATCCATTTACGTGCCGAGATATGAATGATACAATACTCTTGTGTCGATAGCTAGTCTCTGTCATAAAATGTTATTGTTAAAAAATTTAAGACAACTCTGGATTTCATAGTCCTCCAGGGAGGGAGTTGGAGAACCTAACCCATGCCATTCAGACATTACAGAAAACAGCTCTTCTCAAAGTCAATAGCAGCCCTATTCTTCCCCTTCTCAAGGATAAGAGATGATGATCACTTTTAAAACCAGAAACATAGTTTAGGTGATGATGAGAAAAAAGATGTTTGGTAAGCTTGTACTCTGCCTTACCACAATCTTTGCAAACTGTCTTGCAGCTCAGAAAAGACTTGTGAGTTTCCTGGCTATTATTTGTGAAAGCTGATATAAATGAATACGTATTTTGAGTTCTGTATTGCTAAAAATATCTTGTCTTTATAGACCAGAACTGTGACTGATACCCAGACTTAATTGCAAACTGCAAGTAAGTGCTAAATTACAGCTTCTTGTTTAGTTGAAGCTGCAAATTATCTAAATAGGAGTTAAAATACTAGTAACATCAAATAGATGACTTGTCAACCTTGCAATCATTCAAATAAAACTTCATTACAACAGGTATAGTGCATCTGGTTAAATTAGGAATTCTCTTTACAGCTCATAGTAAAAATAATTTGATTGTGGGTTGTTTTCATGTATGACACAGTTGCCTAAAGTGGAGCAGAATCTCCATGCCAGATGAACCTCTACTTTAGTCTCTGCTTACCCCACTGGAGATTTTTTCCTTAAACCACTAACTGAACTCCCATCAATCAGTAGATAAAGGATTTGAACTTTCATCTCCTACATCTCAGCACTACTCATTAGGCTCCTGGAGATTACAGAGATCTGTTAGCTGTGTTTTCCGCTGGGCTTAGTCTGACATACACATTTGCAGAATATTTACTAATCAGCCTCTTCTGAGAAAATTAGAGGAATACCTACTTCTGCCTTGAATCTCAGCACCGTCAGGTCCGGGGTAGTTGTGTGCATGCCAAACTACAGCATAAAAAGCCCTTAGGGGGCACATTTGACCTGCAGCATTTGCCTTCTGAGGGGAGGCTGAGGGAGATGGTCTTTTTTAACCCAGAGAGCAAAAGGTTTCAGGCAGAGTTAATAGCAGCCTTCCAGTATCTAAGAGGAGATTGCCAAGAAGAGGGAGCCAGGCTTTTTATGAAGGAAGTGCACAGCGGAACAAAAGCCGATGGTCATGAATTGAAACAGGGCAGTTTCTGGCTGGGAACATGTAAGGGAACATTTCTCACTTTGAGGACAGTCAAGTGATGCAGACTGCAGAGGGGGGGTTTGCAGGCTCTGTCCTTGGAGGTTTTCGAGACCAGAACAGACAAAGCAACCAGAGCAACCTAGTCTGTCTGATCTCATATCTGAGTCTGCGTGGAGCAAGAGGCTAGATTAGAGACCTCCTGAGGTTCTTTCCAACTGGAATGATTTTGTGACTCTGTGATTCTGTGAACTGTATGGAAGAAGATGCACATTTTTGAGAGGTATAAAACAAATCAGATGTGCTCTTTGACTGTGGCAAATCATTATGATGTGAAAGATTCAAAGCTATATATATGTTAGTTTATATTAATAATTAGAAGTGCCGTTTTGAAATTCTATCATTTGACATCTGAAGTAACTAATATACTTTACAAAATATGAAGCATGTTACAACTGTAACATATAAAACACAGATGAACATACCGTAGGCTCAAGGTAACCCATTTCTTGCTTTATAAGTCAGAAATACTTGTGGGAGTATCATAATATTCCAGAGTGCTACACTGTGCACACAGATCTCTGCTCTTAGTTGACAGATGTGGAGCAAAAACATGTGGTCAGGCAACCCCTTAAACACTGCACATGTGGATGTTGCAAGTGGCAAGTTATTCCAGATAAAATCACTATAAAGTTATGAGTTAAGGTCAGCATGCTTTCACTCCATTTATCAGTTTTCTGACAGTGTATCATGATTTGACATTGTATTTTTTGATACCGTTACTGTCTGTGTGAGGAAGGCTTTGGATAAGGAGCGTGTACTGCAGAAAAGAAGGACAAAGAGATTTGAAGAGTTGCTCTGTTGGAAAAAACTTATGTATGTGAGCTGTCTCTGGTAGGGTACAAAAATGAGCATTCGGAGAACTTACGCCTTGCATTAGTTCCTGGCATTTGAGGCATTCACTATTAAGCATTGTGAAAGGCTAAAGATTACTTTTGGAACTCATATTTGCTGTGGAGAGGTACTCATTAGCCTCGTGGTGTTTGAGATAATTGCACTCAACAATTGCCACTGAGGTCAATCAGAAAACAGGAAAAAATATCTTGGGAAATGTCCAACTTCTTGTAAAAACTGGTTATGAACAGCATACTGCCAGTAGACCGCCAGCACTCATAAATAATGATAACACCTCTGTCGTTTGGCTTTAAGTCGGAACTAACTTCACAACTTCAGTCAAGGCTGAGAAAGGCAGAAGAGGGCTGGGACAGCTTTTTTGCTTTACAAGTACTGTCTTACAGCACATCAAAGTCTCATTTACATGAAGCTTCACTTCTGCACTTTGGTACAGTGAAAGGGCTTATACTGTTTTACCAGGAGAAAGCGGAGTCATCTCCAAGCCATTGAATTTGGCAATGTGAAGGCCATTTGGAGCCTCTGTGCGTCTGGGTTTTCATAGCTGCATTGAGGTAATTTGCTGGACCTGCGTACCTTTTCATTCCCTAGCATGCTAGACGCTGAAGTTCATCAGCCTAGAAGAAGGAGCTTATTTAATCACCATAATCTCTGTGTGGTGCAAAATTGTAAGCTGGAGTTTATCTACTACGTGGTTTTTTAGTGCACTCTATATGAAATCAGTAATACAGTGTTTTCAAACTAGCGTTCAACCTTGAGTTGTTTCCTCCTGTGTAATGCTTTCAACACAACAGAAGGCAGATTCAATATTGCAAAATAGAGGAATTTCAAAGTATTTGCTAATATTTTTTAGCAATTGCCAACAATTATTTAAGTAATTCTATTCAGTTGTCATAACATGGCACATCTAGACAGCCATGTACCCTAAGAAACTCATTTACCATTTATTTAACTAATATCCTTCTCTTTTCCCTTTCCTCCTTCTGATCTTCCCTAAAGCTTTCTCATTTTCTTCTTCATGTGAGTAATATGAAAAGAAAATAACTGAAAAGAAATAGGTTATCAAACATAAATACTTTTCTAGAAGTATCCTCCCCTGATTCAGTCATGCAGAATTGCCATTTTCGTGAGAGAAAGGGGTATTAGCTGCTGAAGTGTAAAGATCTGTATGGTAGAATCAGCACAGCAAGATTACTCTACATCTGTGTATTTCTATAAAAAAAGACTGTAAAGTTTATACAATCTCTACTGTTGTCAAATGATAAAAAGGCTGTAGAAAGAATGTGGAAGGAGGGAATTAAAAAGAAGTAAAAGCAAGACAACAACATCCTTGCACTAATATTTAATTTAACTTCTGTTAAATTACTATCGTATATCTAATATAGATTACAATATACTGTATATAATGATCTCTAATGTATGCTATATCATAATATACTGTATTCTAATATTTGCTGGAATAGGTCCCTTCCACTATCTCAGTCCTTTTGTCTGTAGTACATCCTCTAAGTCTGATTCGAACTGGAAATGCTTCAGTTTTCTGCAACAGCCGAGCCTGCAGCAAGGCCAGGGTCTCGGTGTCCACGGGTAGGTTCTGGGCACCCTTTGCCGCACAGGAGAGAGCTTGCGTGGGAGGGAATGTGGGCTCTGGCTTTGGTTCAGGAGTTGTAAGGGTTTTGCTGAGTTACTACTGGGAACACACTCTGAGCAAAATTCCTGTTGCAAGATATCCAGTATCTTACTGAGGAAGAGTAAGAATGTGAAAAATAGCTGGTTAACAACCAGGAGTATGGGCAGGCCAAGAGCATCCAGTCCGCTAGGCTGTTCATCTGTCTAGGCAAAAATATTTAAACAATAAGATAATATTCAATCCCTGGATTCAGAGCTGCTCAGGGGGCATTGCCTGTAACCAAATAATCCTATCAGTCAGAAAAACAATGTGAGTTATAACGTGGGAGGCTTTGCTACGGGATGTGAATGTATCCATGCCTACTTTGCTGAAGGAAAAAACTTGTTCCACATCTCCACAAGCCTGATTTTACAGCAATTCATTTTATTAGCAGACACGAGAAAGTTAAACACAAAACACCTCGTAGGCTGACTCAAAATATATACGAAAGGTGGAGGAGTCCTTAGCTCTACACAGAGTTATTTCTTTGAAGTGCTGAGTCTTGGCGAGTGTAGGTTGGGTCACCGCCTGGGCCTGGAACATTGCCCAGATCCAAGTGTAGCCTCTGTCCTTGCAAGAAAAAGAGTAGTTAACATGTTTCTGACATTTTGGGGGAACAACCGGAGTCACTCTGAATCACTTAGGTTCGTAGTGCTGCGCTGGCTGCATTATCTGTCTCCTCATTGCTCCCCAGACCTGAAGTGAATCACAGAAATTTTCCAGACTTCTGGCTATTAGGGAGAGTAAATTGCTGTATAAAGCTATTTCTGTAGGTCAGGGGAACTTAAGTGATTAATAAGCTGTAATTAACTGCCTTTATATATTGTTGAGGGAGCCTAAATTTCAAATTTTAAGGTTTTGTTTTTATTTCCACTGTGCTCCATCTCTGTGCTGCTGTCATCTCAGTATTGACCAAAGCAAGGCTTCAGCTCAGCATCACTTATCATGCCTTGTGCAGTAAAATAAACATCGTCACTAAGCACATTATTCAGTTTTCAAAAGTAATTAGTTGGTTTTTGTGAGGGGTGCCTTGTTCAACTAGTGACTGCTTGATTACTTTAGCTGAATGAAAAGGACATGCAGTAGTAAATTACTGCGAGCAGGCTGTTGGAGAAAGCAGGGTGAATTCTAACATCAATCTGCTCATTTGGCACTAACTGCGTGCAATCTGTTTCTGTCCATGTGTGAAAGCTACCTGCATGCAGTCTGCTGTTCAGTAAACCATCAAGCTGTAAGGACACTGCATTTTCAGTCTGCTCTGCACCAGAAGGCAAACCTTTAATCAGTATCTTTTGAAAAAGATCATGATTAATAAAAATCCGTGAAATTCACTTCTGTGATTATAGCAGCAAGTGTGCTGCAAGTTCATTAGAGTCAATTTTGACCCCATTATAGTTTAGAAAATAAATTACTACATGGCCAGATTTGTAGGTGTTCTAGGAAAGCAGATTTGCCTGTCTTACTCCTGTCTCCCAGCTGTGTATATGAAACGAGTGTCTGGGGATATGTAAAATTTAGTGCTGGACATAGCTATTAGACAGCAAGGAAAATATTCTAGCTCAAAGGTTCTTTTGAATGAAACGTATATTGATTTTCAAAGGCAAATCAGTCCTTCATTACTTCATTCTTTTCATGGTAAGCCACAGTGCGGTAAAATGGAAGTATAAATGATAACCAGACACTGTCTATAAATACATTTATCTTTTCTGCTTTGATACAGTCTTCATTGTGTGCATTGTCCAAGAAACTTTAATCTCCAATGATGCTGACTGATTTCCTTTTAAATATTGTATTTTCACTGAAGCTTTTCACTGAAGAGGAAGAAAGGGGGAAAAAAAAAGCCCCATCACTTCTTAAATCTTCACATTCTCTCACTCTCTTTCATACATACAGAGTAAAAGTCATTGTCTTCCCTTCTGCACTACCGTAGGCTTATACAGCACCTACCGAATAGAAGTAGCTTCAATCTGAGTTATAGATAGTGTGGAATGGAGACCTATCCATGTGCCCTGGACACAGAGACTTTCTCTAGTGTCATTTACACATGTTTAGTTTTAGCCCTCGCATTTCTTTGTGTATACAATGAGACTCTAAACTTTACATCTGCAATAGATTTTTCATAAAATATTTGCTGATTACAGTTAGAAAGATTTACGTATGTGCTCTCTTTCTAAAAAAACACAGTCTCAAGATCTTTGAACCTGTATCTTGGCTCACTTAAGCAAACAGCCTGATGTCTTAATAAGAGAAGAGTCTGATATTTGGCCAGAAAAGCCTCAGAGATGAACCCTTTATCAGAGGTGGGTCCTTCATCGAAGGCCACTCTAAAAAGAGAGCTGAATACAGAACGGTCAGGCTGCTGGTTGTGGGGCTGCCAGCCGCTATGACCGGCCTCCCACTGAGCTGCTGGGAGAGCACAAGGTGTTTGGGAGGAGAGCAAGCATGGGTCCTTTCACCAGGGGTATTGCTTTTTGAAGAGGGGTGCATCCGGCTCTTGGGAGTTGGCCTGAGTGACTCGGGTGTTCAGCGCAGCTGCTCTCTCGATCTGGCCCTGTGTGTTCCCTGGGACACCGGTAAAGACAGCCGACATCAAAGTGCACGGCTGCATGAAGCTGGCCGTGTGCTCGGGCTCTTCGAACATGTGCGTCAGTGCAGACTGTAAATATGTAAAGGGAAATACCTCCTGTTGTCCACCAGATACAAGCGTGCTTTCCATTAAAGTGAAGGCTCCACACATATGTAGACTCTGTCTTTACATGAAAGGCAGGAACTCACTGGGTTTTTGGCATTGTCTAGGAAAACAGTTTCAAACATCTTCCACTTGGTGTTTCTGAGTCTGTATTAGTGGCTTCCTCAATACTCCCCAGACCGTGCATAGCTCTGAAATATATTCCAAAACCCAGTATGCCACAGAGAACAATTTCTGTATAAAACAGTGTGTGCAGTAATTCCTTAAACAAAAACCATTTTAATTCACCCTGCAACTGACATAACATAAAGTCATAAAAATTTTTTTTGTTTTTTAATGAATATATTTATTCCATTCAAATATTATCTCCATAGATGTGTTTTTGTCTACTTTTCCAAATTAACAAAGCTCTTGAAATCTTGCTGTCAGTCTATCCATGGCTTGCTAATGCCTTTTCAATCCTTTGGGCCAATTTAAGCTCAATTTAGACTAAGAAAGGAAATCTCAAAGTTCCTTTTTTTTTTTAATGGGAAAAAAACAGAAGCAAAATCAGTGTTCCTATTGAACTGGAGTTGCAGAACTTAGTCCTTTTGCATCCTGTTTGACAGTCACCAGCTTGCTATTCATCATGAATATTTTGCTGAAAAAAAATCAGTATTACATTCCTTTTCTCATGCCCAGGGTATGTCTAGGAGAATCCAGGGGAATAGGTTGGGAAGACAGGTTTAAGCATCCTGATGTCTAGCGAAACAAAAAATGTCCAAGCTCCTTATGCATTGCACAGGGAGTGTTAGTGAGGTAAAGCTTGCAGGGAAAGGTTTAATATTTTTTAGTAGGATAACTGATAAAACTAGGGAAAAAACCACACCAGAAAAGTGTCTGGGTACAACCCCTTTTTAAATTTCAAATAGCAGAGTTCAGCTTGTAAAAATATGATCTACCAGAGCCAGCACAGTGATTAGGGAGCCAAATGTATTGCCCAGCAGAAAATCACATGGAAAGGAATGCATCTTAAGTGTACCTTTCTCTGGGAGTTACACATCCCGCCTTGGGTTACCGGAGACCCTTTCCTCCACTTGGAATTGCAACCTGCGCTCTCGGGGAGTTAAGTACCCACTTCAGTCGGTCCTTTCTGGCGTAGCAATTAACAGGGAGCCTGGTGGTGCTCCCTCCATCCACTTTCACCCTGCATTCTTTACACACATCTAGCCTGCGGGTGGAGTGGGTTCAAGGCTCTTTACAAGTCAGTATTTAATTATGTGTACAAAGCAAATGCAAACAGCTTCCTTGGGAGAGACTGAGACAGAACTGCCCAGAATGGCCTATAGCCTACTGACTGGAGGGAAGATATTGGGAGCTTGAACTGAAATCTCTGCTGCAAATCAGTTAAAAGAGGGACTTTAAATTGTGTTTCCTATATCACAGGGAAATGTTCTACCTATTATTTGAAAGGGGAAGTACCAAGTAATGCTTTGTGCAAGGCGCACTGCCGGTGGCATGTCCTGAGAACGTCTGCCAGATCAAGCACTGTTGGCAAAGGGATTTTTGAACTCTGTTAGGGCTAAAGGGGCTGACTACCGTAGCTCAGCGGAGCTCTGGGTGGGTTTACCTATGCCTGCTAGAAGAAACTTAGGAGGTTGGTAGCAACAGAGTGAGGGGTTTGAGACAATACATTACAGGTGTTGGATGGAGCTCCCAGTCATCTGCTGAAGCTGATACAGAAAATAAGAGGCAGAGTTGTGAATCGGACCCAAACATCCTAAATCTTTGCTTGGAATCTTAACCTCAGTATGCCCCACATCCTAAATAAAGTTAATGGATGCTCTTGTAAGGTCTACAGGATTTTGTGCTAAAAATGAGAAAGAAGTACTTTTGGTACAGTACGCCCTGAAACACTGAGTTCAAACCTGCAAGCCTTGCTTACTGCGAAAAGCAGCTTTAACAGTGGCTTTAGCAGCTGTATAGCTCACTGGACTGACTCCTTGGCTAACATAGGTTTTTTCAATGCATTGCATTCATTGTCAAAGTATTTCAATTTCAGAATTCAATGAACAGTAATGCTTTTCAACTCATTCTTTCTCTCCCACTTTCTGAATGCAGCGATAGCTGTTCGGTCTGAGTTCTGCTGTATTCATCATGGCTATGATATAAAGTTCTGAGTCGAAAATCAAGGGGACGAGGCTAGAGCTCAAGTGCCTCTTGCATATAAGAAGATGTAGAGTATAGATGTCTTTGCAATGTGAACTGTGAGCATGGGAGGGTACAAAAGAATGCTTCTTAAAAAATAGCCACAAGGCTGTGGGATGTCCCAGCTAAGACAGTATATTTTTTTACTTAATTACCAGGGAAAACAGCCAGGGCCACATCAGCACCTTATTGAAAGAGAACCATAAATACCTAATAATTCCTTTGTTATCACATAAAATATTTACTTCTGAGGCTGTCAAAGCACATGGGTTTCAAATGCTATTCCCCATTTTCAGACGGTGAATGTGGCAAAATTCAAATCAATTCACATTCAGAGCTTGCACTGGGAAAAGAGGGAGGGGGAGGGAAAGAGGAGAACTAAGTGGGAATCCGAAACTGATGCAGCTCTTAAAGCCTCCAGGTCAACATTACGGTCTAATTTTTTAAACTTAAAAAAACCACACCAGAACCTAAAATAGTAAAATGCCTCTCTTTATCTGCTATTCCTTGTTCCTGCTTTATCTTCATTTTGAGGGAGGAAGAAACACTAAATTCTTTTCATGCCTGTTTTTCTTGCTTTGTGCTTTTAGTCTATTAAGCATACAAACTGGAAATCATCACTGTTCTTACTTGGGAAAAATAACATTAGTTGCATTAGAAAACATGCTTGCTAAGAAAACAGTTGAAAAATCCATGCAGATGTTAGCTTTAAATACTAAAAAAAAAAAAAAAAAAAAAAAAAGCCATAATTGTCTTTAGGTACAGTTTGAAATATTTTCCAAAAACTTATGTTTACAATATTTTAGTCTTAATGGAGTTGGATTTCACATTCAGCTGTCTGTCTTCAACTAATTCTGTTGCATCTCTGAGCTGTGCAGAATCATAATTCACAAGTCTCTGCTAGATTAAGAGCTGTGCTTTTTAGCCCTCATGTGAACATTTTTGTTCTAAGGTTCACAAACGCAGAACTTTGAACTATTGACTATTTGGGAGCAGGGAGGCAGATACAGAGTCTAACTGACATCAAGTGTGCAGTATTAAACATGACGTAGAATTGAATTGAATAAAAATCCTTCATAGATTGAAAGGATTCTTTTATATTCTACGCACACATAAAAGATATTAAAATAGGGGTATGCAACTTGCAATATTTTCTCTTTAGAAATAGTGTTCAGTTCTCAAAACAGTTTCTTAGCTTTCTGTGTGGTTAGTATTCTCAGTACGGAGGAAGATATTTTGCATATGCTTTAGTGTCAAGATGAAATTTATTTGCCTATATAAACTGTATGTGCTTTGAGGCAGTGGTCTTTGTAGAGAGGCACCTACTGGGATTTCTAAAAGCTCTTTAGCAGATAGTAAAGATATTGTGTAGATGTGACATTCTTCCGTCACTGCTTAAAGCATGTGGTGTTATTCTCCAGAAAATTTTCTATGTAGAAATTTGTGATTGAGAGAGAAAAATCCTGCCATACATGGTATGCTTGTATTCTTAAGACAAAAAAATAATAGCAACAACATGAATAGTGCTAGTAAGAACTTGAAAGCGATTTAGACTGATGGCTGCACTTTGTCCACATTTCAAACTTCTCTGATGTCTCCACCATGCCTTCACAATATGGCCAGTATCTCAGCGTTTCATATCATTCCCAGTCTCCTACTGATGTCTGTGCACTGCATGTTCCAACTCTGTGAGTGCCCAGACTCCTTTTCTAAAGTGTTTTTATGGCCCTTTAACAGATCCCTGTGGAACGGAGCATCTCATAGTCTTTTAATGTGTTTTTTGTGACAGTGCCTTCAGGGTCATTGGGGAAACATTATCCCATTTTTGCAGATGGAACACATTAGGTTCCTTAAAAAACACAGTGGTGGCAGTTTCTTTCCTTTAAAACATAGCTGCAACACACAGACACACGACTCCATCAGTTCACCCCATTAATCCTATACTCTCAGTTTAATGGATTTGTGTGTCTTTTGATATAGGCAATGTCTTCATCTATGTCTTAGACAGTGCTTGATGAATAATAATGGTCATTGTTTCCCAGCCAAAAGCAACAGGGAACTGAAATTTCTCGGGAGACTGCCTCTCTCCTTGTGAGAACTTTCTAGACCTATTTTGTACACGCAGGAGTTTCAGTTCAATCTAGTTAATTTTGGGTGTTGAACTGAACCAGCCTGAACCTCTGAATCTTTGGAGGTCCATCTATCTCTGAATAATGCAGCCGGACAGAGGGAGGCAGTTGAATAGAAGTCAATATGCCAACTGTTCCTTCATTTGTTACTGCCATATTAATAAAGTTGATAGAGTGGAACTAATCCATCTGCTCACAGTTTATTCCCTAGCAATAAGATACAATTTCACTGTTTCATGAGCTCACTCTTTGACTAATTTTATTAGAATTCCTTCCATAGCATCATTTTTAATCACTTTTCATCCAGGTTTAGTTATGTGTAAAATAGTAGAAAAAGATGGGCTAAAGAGAGATGAAAGGATTTAATGAGAAACCTGGGTCAGCTTAAACAGAACCAGATCAAATAAAGTTAAGTCAGCGAGCCTGCAAAGGCCAACAGAAACGCGTTCAAAATTACCTCTTTCACAGGAAGCTTTGTTCTGTCGTGTCTAAAACGTAAACAGGCAAAAGCAATAAGGCAGCCCCAGCAGCATCATAAGGCAAGGCAGGGCTGCGGTGCCTTACGGGAGGTGGCTGATGGGCAGCGCTGGCCAAAGGACTGCAGGTCAGAGCCTGATGGGCGGAGAGGTCCCCTCACTTTGCCAAGAACTAGTGAATTTTCTCATCCACTAGTTCCCAGACACGTGTGAGCTCTGGATGTTGAAAAGATGCAGGATTTTGGTTACATGTTGTTTGTATGCTATGCTAAAATTACATTTCTCTTGTTGTTCACTTTAAAACATTCTGATAAGCTGATTCTTTATTAGTCTGGTAGGGGTAGTCTTCAGTGATTTGGGCTAGGTGCAATCTGAGACGTGAGTACCGAAGCGGAAATTACCTGGTTTGCAAAGTACTGAGCCCACCATTCCCGTGGATCACTAGGGGTTTTAATACAAATGCAAAGAGGAGTCCTGCTGAGAGAGCTGAGAGTAAAGCCTAGGAACAGGCATCCTGGTAGGAGTTTCCAAAGCATTCGATTCATTAACATAAGTCTACTTCCACTGAAAATGATAGTTTTAGGAACGGCTTTGAATGGACAGAGTTGGGTTATCCCAGAAAAGTTCTGGAAATCCTACCTTCCTATTTTAAAATGCTTTTTTGAGCTGAACAAGTAGCAGCAGCTGTAGATGCTAAAAGTAACTTGTTTTTTGTTATGCGGTGCTCTGTTACTGCTGGAGCACTGACCGTTCAAATGAACACAGACAGTTTGTCCCTGTTTGATATGAGTTTTCCCAGGAAAACTCATGGGCTTCTTACCTTCTCTCTTTTTAACTGCTTCCAGTTTGGTGGAAGCTTATGGGGTTAATCTGTAGGCAATTACTGCAATTTCAGAGTAATCATTGTTTCATTAGGGTGGAGGTGGTAAAAAGGTACAACAGCAAGTAAAAATCCATAATAGTTAAGTTAGATCTCTTAATCTAAAGCATAATTGCATCTACAATGATATTATCTATATAACATTCTTTCCATGATATTAGCTGCGTGACTGTGGATCATCTTTATAATGCTTTGGTTATCTCTCTCTCTCACACACACATCTACATGATTTTAAAACTGGTATTTTTTTAAATATTTATGTACACCTGAGTGAAACTGTGTGTGTGTATGTGTATGTGTGTGTGTATGTATGTGTATATGCATAAGTATATAATTGAGAGGAAATACAGTGCAGTTATTGCAAGCTGAGCTAAACAAAATTCTTATTAAATCAGGCATCTAGACTATAAATAAATGAAATAACCTATGCATTAATAATTTGAAAAAACTGTAAAAACCCCTGTAGAGTAGCAGGCTCAAAAATTGATGTGATCTCTTCATAAAGGCTAGAACTTACTTCCTTTATGAGGAATCAAGTTCACCGTAGCGTGCTCTGAAAATAAACAATTTTCATTTCACACAGCGGATGGACTCCAGAAATGCTCAGTCTCTACGTATCAGCTGCTGCTGACTGAAAGCTAGCTAGACGTACAGAGGAAAGCTTTTTTCCTCTTTCATTTGCCAGTGTCCAGAAAATCTGTAAAGATAAAAGAAAGTTTACTAGTAAAATGCCAAACCAGTCTTATAAAGAGTCGATTCTAACTCTGCACTGAAGTACATAATGCAGGGGAATTTTTCTTTTGATTCCAGTCCAGACATTTCAAGGGCCATTTTTACGTCTGCCTTCTAAAAATGAAGGTTTGCAGGAAGAACAGACGCAGAGCAAGAGCTATCATTTAAGTTTACATGTCTGGCTCTCGTCTTTGCCATGAGTGATCTTTTGTAAACATACTTAAGATCACAAGATGTTTCATCTTTGGGCAAGGCAAGGAGGGTGTCATGTCACTGCAGCACCTTAAGAAAGCTTTTACAAATCTGCAGGCGGTTAGAAAAGCCCTTAATGTGCCGTACGTTGGCGGAGCTGCGGTAAATCTGTGGCTGCCGCAGATTCATTTTGCACTTTATATTAAATACGTCAGTGATACTAAAGGATTGGTCTCCCACAAAAGTGAAGACGAAACAAATAAGGCTTGTTCAGTGATTCACAATATCTCATGACCGTATAGTTTTAGATGTGAATTACATATTAAACACAAGCAGTGTCCCTTAAAATTCATGGTTTGCATACCTTGAAAACACAACGAAGTCAAAGGGAATCAGTGACTTAGTTTGACCTGCGTATTGATTGTGATTAGTAATAAACCAGCCACATGAAACTGTTACTGATACTGTCCGAGGAATGCAATTAAAATCAATTTTTGTTTGTTTAAACATATACCCTGGGCAGAGGTATGAACAAGAAAATCCCTGTTGAGTTATTTTATGGCACTATGTTGAGAGCAATGGCAGCGCATTCAGGAATTTCGGGCTTTCTTGTGAAGTCCTGTGCAAATTGTTTTACTGCAAGGTAGGAGCTTTCTGATGTTAATGTTTGTTGAAGTAATACTGTCAAATAGCTGTACAGTGTGTCCAGACCCAGAGGCTCCAAGACAACATCACAGTTTAACACTAGAAGATACCGTGCCATTCATTTTGTCATAACAGCTTTCCCTAGTTATAGAGCATTAAGCAGAGAACAGGACAACTGTACAAAAGAACCCACACATATCTACCATTTCTCCAACTTTTTGTGCCCAAAAATGACCTTAACCCTTTGAAGTCAGTGGGAAGATTTTGTTTTACTACTTCTTTCCACCCCCCCACCCCCCCATGGAATTTAATGAGATCTGAATAATTGTGAGACAACTATTTCACTTTGGGTTTTGATTGCATAATCAAGACCCACCAGTATTTACTAAATGCCAGGATGAATTCATATCTCCATCTATATCGGTGGCATGTATCCTACTAACTGTCAAGTTTCACCTTTACAATATTAGACATAAATGTCACTTGCTCATTGGTCCAATTTAGGCATAGCATCCTAGATGTAGCATAATTTCATGGAAACAGTGAATGATATTACATGACAGTTGCCAAATTATTTTTAATATCATTTCAGAAAATAAAAATAGAAATCAGCATACTTCAGTGAAGAAAAAGCCAAAGAATTTTTTTTTCTTTTTGCAGAAATTACATTTTATTACTCTTTTATTTCAAGAATCCTCCTCTTTGAAAGGAACACACTCCAGTAAAAGTGTGTTTCCATTTGTGGAGTTTATTTGTAACTAATTAGTAATACTAAGCATATGAAATTCTTTAAAAAGGCAAATTTTGAATTATTGAACATTACCATAACTAATATTCCATTTAGACAGAAAGGGCCACAACTGCATTTTTCATATAGTATTTAAAAATAAAAGCACATTAAGTGATGATTGCCATGGTTAAATTTTCATAGTATTTTCTCCTTTGACATAAAATGATCTTTTCACTATTTTAAGTCCCAGTTTTATAGCTTTTCCATTTTGGGAAACAAAATCCTCATTGTGTTCTGGTGACCTTGTCACAATACAGAAATGAGGGTGACTCAATGAAATATGAGATAGGAGACACTATTTCTTGAGCTAACACTGCCCCCAGAATGCTCCTATCTTCTGATGAAACAACTGGCAATAGAACCAGTTTGGGAACTGCGGTACGGAGGATGAGTATTTTTACAAAGTAATCTGAAGAGAGATTCATCTGAACTAATGTAGATATATGCCTTTTAATTGTTCTAATTTCTTTTTACGGTTGAGGGAGAAAGGCATTTTTAGGATGCGATTCATTTTATCCCACAATGCACATCTAAACCAGGTTAAAAATGTGTCCTAGGAATGCTGTTTCTCTGCAGAAGCTGTAAAGGAAAGCTAGAATGAGCAACTCTTGCAGCCATAGATACTGCAGATGTCTGAAATCACCAAAAGATTTGTCCAATGTTGCAAATGCTGTGATGTCATTTATGTGATGTCAATGGATGCTTAAACATTATAACTGTAAGGCACAAAGTTGATATAGCCCATTACTTAAAATGTACGAATCCACATGTGCTAAAACTTATGGTAGGGAATCACTATTTATCTTGATATTTCATCTGAAATTTTTGGGAGCTGCTGGCACCTCTCGCCTTTCACATAGAATAATGTTCAAGTTTTCTAAAAGCCAATAACACTTTTCACTTGTAAATTTTAAGAAAGTTAATTTCAAATTAATTGATTGGTATTCCAAGTTGTTACTGCTATTTTTTTAGGCATCTGGCATCAATTAATTCTCATATACGTTTCTGCTAATGCCTATAAAATTTATCAGAAATGATCAAAATGTGAGAACCTTATGAAGTGTGTTTACAGTGTATGCCATTGCATTAGTGGTCTCTAGTTCTTTACTACATTTAATAACCAGCCCATATTTCTGTATCCAAGCATAAACATAGATAAAATATTTCTGTATTAATTGTGGGTCTTAGTAAACACTTCTTTAACTAGAATATGAAAAAAGGTCATATTCTTTTATATGAAGAAAATTAATTAAAAGGTTAATGTTTTAAAACATAGATATTTGTTACCCTTATGGTAGTGTCTGAGGTTTACTATGGAATACATCTCACGTGAAGACCCAGTCAGAAGATTGTATTTATATTAAATCCTTTCCTCCAGTGCCCCTAATAAGTTTTTGTAACCCCTCTACTAGCTCAAACATTTTTCCCTTGAAATTTTTATTTTTTCTTTCTCTTTTCCTGACTTTTTTTCTCTCTTTATGCACCTGTATCTCCTGAAGCTAATTGGGGGCATTTCATCACAGAAATGTATTCTGTATGACTGCAGATATTCGTATAAAATTGCTAAGGGCAAATAGCTAGAGATTGTAGGGTTACTAGAGATAACATTACATGAATGTGATGTATGTTTGTTTAATAAATTTTCTTATATCTTTAGCAAATATAGTATCTTGTACATTTACTGTGGATTGGGATAATTTATTACAAAACCATGTAATGGAATGGAAGAAGGATTCTAAATTTCTTATTGAAAGTGTATTGAAGAGCAAGGGATGAATGAACTGTAGAACCAACCCCAAATAATTTTTTTCCTTTTTAAATGTCCTTGAAGAGGATTTCAAAGTCATATGGATGGGTGTAGTGCTGTCATTTTCACAGATTTCATTTTAATTCAGGACTGTGGTTCTCGAATTCGTCCAGAGGAGTCCTGTGGCTTGCAGCCTCTGTCCCATGAATATCTCTCAGCAATTACACAGACGGTGTTTAAGACCTGTGAAGCTGGAGACACAAAAGGTTTGTACTTAATGCTCTGTCTTCTGAAAATTAATTCATGCACCTCATCAAAGCAAAACTAGAAAAAAAAGGTTTCCCCTTCTATGGACATGCACTAACCCCCACACAATAAATTTAACTAATCTCTTGTAACGGTTACAGATTTTTAAAATCAGGTTAATTTGCTTATGTGACAATTTTTTGTTCAATAAGTTTCTAATCAGTGATCCACGACTGCTTGGTTATTGTCATGTTGCCTTTAAAATGCTTTGAAATATTTCCATCAAAACCATTTAAAATAAAAGTACTTTATTCTAAATGAAAGGGATTATCTACTCAAAAATTAGCTTTAGGAAAAGAATGCAACATTTTGATCCATTTGAATTTTATATATTGGAAACACCAAACCAATTTACAAATTCAAACAGTAAAGTATGTGGTTTTACGTATATAAATACCTTAAAAATCAAGATGGACAAATCAAACATTATACAACAACCAATACGATCAAGACATCTCTTCGGTTTACCCAGATTACAACAGACTGTCAGACAGATATTCACCTTTAGGCCGCAGCTGCATGAAGATTTATACAAGTGTACTTTAACAAATCTGTGTAATCCACGGGACTACTCAGGTGTAGGGTCTTATTCGCAACTGAAGTTGTTGCTGGGTTAGACGGTAAGTAATTTTGGTCAATGCTTTATTAGACAAATGAAAAATAACCCAACACTCCCGTATCGTCCGCTAACACAACTGTATTTTTTATCTTGCCATAGAAAGGAGCAGCTTCTCCCAGCAGTAAATTTACACAAACTCATGGAATAATCAATACAAAATAAAAGGAATGTGGGAACTGCCTGAATGCATCACTTTATGTGAAACATAGAGGCATATATTAATTTTGTGTTATATGAAGGGAACACACAAAGGAGACACTGTTGTACCTAAAACAGCATGTTTTAATCACGCAGCAAGTTGTGAACCATAAAGAAGCACAACCCATCCTATGCTACTGTGAGTTCCTGACTAGAAAGCCCAAAGGAAATCCACAGAGGAGTCCTTTTGGGGCAGACAGTCTGTTCTCCTGATATATAACAAGCTCCTTTTGAATACTGCACCTAGCTAAGTGAAGCTGAATACAAAAAACCTTTTACAGCCTTATTGTGAATAATACACACAGTTAAAGTGGAGACAAACTTCAGGAGATGTAGTCTCAAAGGACACATATATTAAACAGGGAAGAATAATTTCTGCTTATAAAGTGAAGATTGCCAAGAGGTGTCTAATGAGCCTAGAACTGGGGTTTGCAGTATCTGGCAACAAGTGACTGTATAGTTTTAATGTCCATCACAGCTTCCAGCTGGAACTGGAAAGCATGGCTTTTTGTGGAAAATCATTCCAAATTTGTAACAACCGAATGATATCCCAATCCTGGCAGTGAACATTTTCCTAACATGTATGGGAGCAATTTCAGCTAAAGCAGCAACATTTCTTTTATGTAAATAAGTTAACTTTTCAGAGAAGCCAAGCAATGTCCTGTTTCCTCTCAGAAGAGAATTCAAAACTTCTGCAGAAGTAAGTCAGCATCGTACATTGCTCTTACACCAGGGAACAGCTTAGGGATACTGAGGACCTGGCTCAGCAAAACGTATGTACGCTAGCAAAAGCTGTGTTTGTGCAGACATAGGCAGAGGCTGAGGCAGAGATAGAGATGAAACCTTAGTTCCTCTGAATTTAATGGTAAAGCTTAGAAGTCTGCTCTGCAGTTTGGTACAGCCAGGATTTCGGGGCTCCTTTCTAGTCCTTTGATGCAGTTCAGAGACAGTAGTTCAGGGTCTAACCAAAAGCAGAACTCACGACCCCCTGTCCTAGTCACCATGGCACTGTTCTTTGGAGGAAGCTCAGCATCCTACCAAATATGCACTTGAGTTACATCATTTCTTTTTCTCTCACTTTTTTTTTTTTAACAATAAATAGAAATTGGAATATTCAACAGGGGAAGTTTCTCTCTTTCCATCTTGTTTGGATCATGGAATGAAATTATGTTTCTTATAGCAACAAAAATATTTTTCTTTCAGAAAAATCCCCTTTGATTCAGTGGGGTTTGAACCAGGCTATCATAGGAAAATTAGTTCTCTGTTCAGTATTGCTGTGTTATCGATAATACAGAAGTCAGCAAGCACTAACCATGTGTGTGGCTCCTCAGAGAGAGAGAAAATTGACAGAGACCATGAGAAGCCCAAATTGTGCTAAATTCCTGCAGGTGAATCGGGCTACTGCAGCCTGTGGAAATTTGGTATGCAGACAATTACAAAATCTGGTGGGTGAGAGATCATCACAGCCTCACTGCTAATGTTCTGCCTTGCTGCTGTGCCGTACGTGTTTTAGTTGTATCCAGCTTTCCACACTTTCCACAACTGTATTCAGTTTAACGTAATTCTGTACAAGCTCGTTCTTTGCATTTAGCAGCCATCTGGATTTAGGGCCAATAGAGATATAAACTGATGTTTAACCAAATGAGTGTCTCCTTCGATTACAAGGAGTAAATGTCACTTTGGACATGTTTGTAGGCCTAAGGCCATTTTATTCTGTAGCATCAAAATCGTGTCCTTTTTAAAATAATTTAACTTTTGTTTTTCATAAATGCAGCCAAAAGAAAAAAAAAATTTATACCCTGTTCACAGAGGAAGCATTTTTTAACAGTCAAGATGCCAAATAGACACCAAATGTAAAAGTAAATTAGTAATAAATCAACAAACTATTTTTACAATCAGTTTAGGTTAAATATTTAAATTTAGAGCTGTCAATTTAGAATTTTTTTTTCTTTTTATATGGATAATTGTTTGGCACTATAGAAAAACTTTGAATAAAAGTAAAAAAGGCTGAAAGAAGAAACAAAACTATCAAATTAAGTGTACAGCCTTTGTTGGTTAAAAGTTTTTAACTTTAGGCTAACATTTTTTAAATACAAGGTAAACAGTTCTAATGAGTTTTTTTAAAATTATATTTCTTTTCATACCATTTTAGGACAACAGTCTATAGGAGTACTGACAATGTTTAATCTCATATCATAAGCAGGAGATTTATGAATGCAACTGATAAACTGCTCTAACAAGCCAGTTTACTTTCACTCTTCCTGTGGAACCCTCCTACTTACAGGCTTTCATAAAACTTTGTTCTTAATTTGTGAATAAACTAAGAGGAGCTCTCTCTTTCCCGCTCTCTTTCATTGACTCATAGGTAAACTTTGCCTTGCCTGGTAGAGCCGACGCTAACTCTTTTAGCTGAAGCACCACAAAGCGCAGGGTGATTGAAATGGTGCTGAAAGCTGCATTGCGTGCTGCTACCTTATATAAATGCGAAAAAGCAACTTATAATTGCTATAGAAAATAAGCTTAATTTCCACACTAATATTGATTGTTTGCAATTTTTCACTGTTAATTGTCGTCTTTTATATATGAGAGATTCATTCTATCTTTTAACGCAATCTTATTTTTGAAGGTTAAGAATGCATTGACTAACTGTTGTGAAGTTACAATACGAAAAGTTCATAATATTTGGATTAAAAATGGATAAATTTACACACATCATTTAAAAATATATGTAAATAGAAAAAATGCAACTATTCTGTTAGCATTAAATATCAGTGCTTCCTATAACATGAATTTATCTCCATATATCCTTGGTGTCTGTATTTTTTTACATTTGCCACTAACCTTTAGCATATGCCAAAAATGGAACTATTTTTTTCTTAATATATCTAGAGAGCTATTAAATATAAATCAAACTATTTGAAAGAAACTTTTCAAAAGGTACTTATCACTTCCAGTTGCCAAAATTTAAACTTTTATTGTTCAGATGTTTCAGCTTCTCAATATTCATTTTATGTAGTTCTACTTTTCTAGTTTATTACCTAAAACCAGACCAGCTCATAAATGTATGGGCTGTTAAGAAGAAAATTCCATAAAATGAGGGATCTCCGATGTTGTATACATTGCCAAAACTTTCATGTATTTGGTTTGAAAGTAAAATTACAATGTCAGGAAAAAGCCTGCCCAGATTTCATATAATTTTTAAATATAAACCACTGCCCAAACCAACTTTCAGACCATTTATGAAGCACTGTGCAGTAGTGGTAGTCTCTGAGTCCAGACCTCAACCCAACCAACCATTCCATCCTTGCTGTTACTCAAAAGGCACGAAGCAATAAAAAGCGTTCGCACGGCACCTATTGCCGTGTTATCTGAGACCTTGCACTTCTTGGTCTCTTCGTACGACTGCTGTGAAGCTGGGAATGACCCTTCAGCCCTGGATTGCAAATGGGGCACAGAGGGAGCTAGATCCACAACAGAAATCTTGGACTGTTAAAGCATGCCCAGCCCCAGTGGTGGCCAGGAGGCCACAGCCTGGAGCGAGGGACCTCAAAGCCAAGGGACAGCCAGCATGAGGAAGGGATTCACAATGGCCAGCACTGGAGGCTGCAAGAAAGAGGAATCATCTAAATTCAGCCCTGGGTTTCCCAGCTGAGCAGGATATTCAACTGGAAGATCACTCCCAGCTCCTGGTTATCCACTTTGTACCACCTTTAGATAAAGATTCACTTTAACCCCAGATACAAGTCTGCATAGAATCTCACCCAGGGACCAAAGTTTGGATCTGTCTTCTCTCAAATAAATCACCAGGTTATAATCATGCTATTTTCCCATCCTAATGAGTTTTGAACTTTAAAGCGACCCTCAGCTGATGAGAAGAGTGGGGAAAGTTATCCATAAGGACAAGCTAGGTGATTAAAACCCAGGTGATGCAAGTTTGGAAGTCCTCTGGGCAAGCAACGCTGAGCAGGTCCATCTCCCTGCTTGTACCCCAGCACCATGGGCCTGAGCATCCTTTCCTTATGCCATGCTGAACCAGGCTGCTTGTCCAGAGGCAGCCTTCAGGAGGCACGCGTGGGAACCAGGGGAGCTGGGTTATGCTCACTGATCCACAGCATGGTGAAGTCAGTGTCCAGGCTTTTTTTTAGGTCCAGTCTGCTGTTACTTGCTCCACATCATCTGGAAGTGTAGCTGAGGCTGGGGTGAGCATGTTCTGCACGGGGCAGAAGTGGCGGATGCTGTGCAGGCTACACAGCAGGTGGAGCTGCGTGGGCATAGCCCTGTGGGATATATTCTGCCCTTAGACGTACCAGTGCGGGCTCCGGTACAAACAGCTGTTGATGGTTTTCATTGGAAGGATTTTTTTATCTGCTAAGATAACTCCCCCCTGCTACTTACCAAAACATATTCGCTTGGGACTTTTGCTCAGTGCAAGTGCAGGCGGCCTCCCTGGGAATGCCCCTGCTCCTGAGGTAGCAGCTGTGTCTCCCAAGGCCACTGGGATCCTTGCAGAGTTGCTTTTCTCAGCCTCCCACTCAGTCCCTGGACTGATAAAAGTCGATAGGCAGCAGCCTTGGCTTTTTGCTCTGGCTTCTTGTATCACAAGAATCTATTGCACACAGTGAAGAACAGCAGGCTGGCTGCGGAGCTGCTGCCCTGTAGCAGCGACAGTCACAAACCATCAGCCCAGATCAACTCTGAAACCATTTGATATTGGAGCTGTTTGCTGGGCTGCAATGAGAAACCCGGTTGTGCTAGCAAGGCCTGATGGCATTGACACAAGGACCTGGGGACATCTGTGCTTTTCCTTGTGTAATGCCTTTAATCAGAGGCAAAAGCAGGTTTTGCTGCTATGTAGACACTGGGAGATATTGTCAGGACGATGCACCTGTATGAGTGAGAAAAGTGTTTCTTGTGTTGATCTGAATATAGAGGCAACTCAAAAGTTTTCTGTCTTCCTTCAGAAGCTCAATACGTCTGACTTCCATTAGGATTTTGGAAATTAATAGCTTTAGAGAACTAAAATAACAAAACCATTCAACCTTAGGTAAGAGATGCCTAAAACCCACTGAATTTTTGTAATCCCACTTTATGCTTCTAATCTGTAAAATCATTTTTGAAAATAGGGATCAGACTCTAATAAATCGCATAGGTCATTCATCTCATATTACTTTCAGCTTCTGAAAGGTATATGTGTAGTCTGGGATGGTTCTCTGAACTCTCAGAAATTAAAGAAATTAGTATTTCCGAGGGAAAGTCATCCTCTCTCATTATCTGTACATTATCTGTAAAACCTTAGATTCATTTTTCTATCAATCAAGGGACTCTCAAAATCTAGCTTCGATCAACCACCCAACTTTCAGATGTTTAGTGGTAGATAAGAATGAATCTTGTCTCTAAACACTTTCTGAATGTGAATATTTTGTCTTCCCATTCAGCCTCCTCACCCCCTTTCCCTTTCTCGTATAACTTCTGTGGAGGAAGGACAAGCTGCTACAAGAAAGGCAAACTGAGAAATGAAGCCATGCACGACTGCCAAATTTGAGCATTCTCAGGAAAAACTCCCTTCCTTGCTAAATGCAAAAGGCATAACACAGAGGAAGGAAATAGTCTTTTCAAAGGGTTGGGGGGCATTTAATTTAGGGAAAACTCCCATGACAAAATACTCAGAAATATCTTGCTTGCTGCTCACAAGAATACAGAGGAGGTGCTGACATCCCGTTACTGTTTTCCAGGGCAGTGGATTGTCCCTTGCCTCAGCTGCTCCGACAACAGGACCTGCGACTGGAGAGAAATAACGTGGCAGCCCCACGGCTGCCGATACTCTGTGCTAGCCAAGCCTGAGCTCCAGCGCTGTGTGGAGGGCAGAAAGGTATGTAATAGATTTTACATTTTAATTTGGTTTTATTCACCCGGATATTTAGTGTCCTGAAGCCTTAAAAACAGCTTCATGATTGATGTGTAAGAATAATCCCTTTTTATTACAATTGGAAAAAGATTTGGTTGAAAAATCCACAGGGACAAAAACCAACCATTGTCCATAATTTAGCATCATACGCAGTCCCAGTTATCTGCTGCCATTTTGCATAGAGCTTAGGTCTCACCTGTGGAGTTTCAAGACCTACGGTATACGTGGTTGCCAGTTAGACCTGCAGTGAGTAGGTAAGGACTGTAAATGGAGGATGGATTTGCATTGTTGTCACAGTTTGTCTCACACTTGACATGCAAGTTGGGTTTCTTCTGCTGCATACCTAATGCATGGCATTGCTTGTGCACACTAATCTTACCAAGTCTTCTTGCACATTCTTTTCTTGTAGTGAAGCTTCTAAGGTGATTGCTTGGAAATGCAAGGTCTCCTTAATAAGCATGCTATGACTGTAAAACTGTTGAGAGAGCTCTGATCTGAGGCTCAGGTACCTTACTGAGGATACAAGTATCCAGAAAGTAAGTAATTAATTGTTATAAAGATTTTTATCTTTTGTCTAGGTAAGAAAATAGTAATTAAAAGTGGCATTTTGATAAAATCTGAGAGCATTTCTATACAGACAAATTAAAAAAAAAAAAAAGATTCTTTCAATCGACATTTCTTCCTTCTTTTCTGGTCATTTCTCGTCCTGCACAAAGTCCTTCATTGCCATTTGGCTTTATTTCTGCCTGTGGTTTTCTCCGTTACTATAGAGCTGTGGGTTTCTCCTACCATATTTTTCTAAAAACCCATAGGTTTATATGACAGAGGAGAAGCTTGATTTGCTCATCATGGCAAAGTAAGCATTTCTGGTTTGACCACAGCAAAAAATATAGAAGAATTTGATAGCTTTGTTTTGGTCTTTAATTTCCATAGACATCGGGCTGCTTCAATAAGCAAACAGCCTTTGGTCAGGCAATTGAAGGATAGCAGAGGAATGATATGCCACTATGGAAGTGGATTGCCAGGGTATTGCTGGGAGGATTATGCTGATATTCCCACCTCCTGAATCCAACCACTGACGTTCACCAGTGTCAAAGCAGGACAACGTTCATTAAGGGTCCATTAAAACCACGTCTATGAAATGAATGTTTGTGAGCTGGATTTCTTAGTTCAAATTCCATTATATTCTGACTCTCTGAGGTCACTGATCTATTCTAGTGTCAGATGAGAGCCAGATCCTATGTGACCTGCATTAACGCCATGCGAGAAAAATCTCTGTAAAACTAATTGCACTTGTTTCCCATTCTGCATCTTTTGCAAAAGTCTTCTGTCATTGTCTGATAACCTTGACTGCTCTGTAGAAATCTGGTGGATCACTCCTGTTACCTTTGCATAAATGTCCATTTAACTGGTTTATTCTTTTGAAGTCATTACTCTAATGCACGTTCCCCTTTTGGTATATTTCTCCTATATCTTTCCCTTATTTTTGTCATCACTTTGCAGTGGTTTTAACTTTGTGTGGCATTTTGCAAAAGCAGTTTTCCTTCTTTCACCAAATAAATAAATGTAGAGCATGGACCAACTCCCTTGTGTCAGTAGACCTTAAGAACTCTGAGAGTCTTTCTTCACTCCTAAGTCAGATGAGTAAAAATGGGTCCTCAACTTGGGTGATAAGGTCCTGATTTTGTCTGTGGTTAAGACAAACTTTAGAATTACTTTACACAGTCTCAGCAATGTAACAGAAAAAAGGGGGTTTTTTTGGGTTGTCACTGAAAGAGACTTTTGCCTGTCAGTTCTATTATATGCTATTATATATGTTTAAGCAATCTCTATCTTTTATAAGGGAGCTATTGAATAGACAGTAAGATAGAATTTTTCTGAACAAATATGCTTTTATTATATGAGAGATTTTGGTAATCATCTATAAATATTTATATTTCCCCTTTTTTTATATTAGTTTAAAACCATTAAGCACTACAGAGATCACTGACTTCTACCCAAACCAATGACATCATAGTTTCTGTAGTAAAATAAGCAGGTTTCAACACTGGAAACGTAAGCAGGCTGCAAAAAGAGCAGGAGTGCAAACCGTAAGGGCAAAAATCATCAACCCAAGCGAGGACACTGAGATGATCTAGAATGCTTTTTGATTTATCTTGTCATTTGCTGAAGCTGGATAAGAAATGTCTCCTTTGCAAAGGAACGTTTTGCAGCCTCAGAGGCAAAATCGTTCCATCAGAACTGGAAGTAACCATGAGCTCTCCCAACCCTGGCCCCAGTTTCTTACCTGCAGACCACACAGCATCCGAATTCTTGCTCAAAGTTTATTCTGAACTAAGGCAATAAAACCTCCGTACACCCCACATAATTACCAATCCTTCCTCAGGCAAGCAGAGATATGTATGTCTATAGCATCATTGGGTCAAATGACGTCACACTTTCCATCAAAACACTAACAGCCCTCTATGACTGAATTTCTCACCTGAAAACCATTCATAAAAAGTTTAGTCATGCAAGATTTGGCCAGGAATCAAAGGTAAAGCAAGTAGTGGCATTTGTGATTCACTAGACCGAAGTCTTTGATTTTTGTCCTGAAAAAAAAAAAAAAAAAAAAGATTTGGTTTCAGGATTCTGACCTGCTGGCTTTATTTCTTATGATTAACATGTCATGATAAGACATTATAAACAACATAAGTGTCTGTTATTATGTCTTTTCTTTTAAATAGGCGATGTTAATTACTATGCTGCTGCCAAATTCCAGCTATGATAACTGCAGGCTGTTTTCTTATACTCCCCTATTAGTTTTATATGAAAAAAAAAAAAAGAAAAAAGAAAAAAGGCTACTTGTCTATCTACTTTGAATGAACGCAAAGGGAAGCATGGAATGAGTTAACCACTGCTGTGCTGTGTCCCTGGTCTGGGTGCGCTGCAGCAACTGATGAAATAAGATGTACAGTGAATGCTCTTTTTGGCTGAAATGCAGTACATGTAAAATCAACTGTATGTTTCAGTACAATCATTCTGGTTTTCCCATGTTTCATAGAACAACAGTAAAATGCAACATTCAGCTACGTCTCTTGCTCATTAATTTCTTTTATGCATTTGTCAATGTTTCTGAAATATGTTTATGGTCACCCGAACAGAGCACTTCTTTCCTATCTACATCATAAATAAGCCTTCGAAAATGCTTTCTAATTTGTTTTCTACCTCCAGGCCACTTTCATGTCTTATATTAAAACTGATTTGTTTTTCAGAGCTCATCTCTAAAATTATCATCTCCTTTATAACAGAAATTCATTTTCCCTGGCTATGACTTCCAATAGATTTCACATCACTGTTAATTGCTATTTTAATCTGTGTGCATATAAAACTGTGTTTGAGCTAAGTTGTTTCTGTTTCATAAAAACCTAAGACCACCTGTACTGAAACAGTAACACCCAGATTGGTGGAGACATGAGAAAGGATATACATCCACAAAAACAGTTTATGAGGCCTTATTTTGCTTTATGATGTGTTAGCAAGACTAGTCAGTCATATGTTTGTATTTCAGACACAGTAAATAGGAAAATTTTGAAGTGTTGAGGCTAAGGTGATTCTGGCTGAGTAGATTTTCATTCAGTCCACTTCTAATATCTGCAGTCCTTTTTCTCCTCCATTTTAAACTCCAAGGGTAACAAGATGCAGGCTATGTTGTTCTTAGGCAACTCCTCATGCATGCCCTAATTGAATCAAAAAAATAGGCAATCATAATAAAAATATTATATCTGTTTTATATTCGCTCAACAAAATCCTCTGTAACTGTGGTTAATGAGCTTTTGCTGTAAGATTTATACACTTTTATTAAGACATGATGCTTTGACTTTTGTACGAGAACTTTAAAAAATGGGTGAAGGAAAAGGGGTTCTAACAGGTAATTATTTATCCAATTAGCAGCATGTAGAAAGCTGGCCTTAATAGCAGGGTGATATATATTTTGTTTATCATTGAGAAATACTACTCAGAGTTTAGTCTTATAATAAAGTACCATTGAGTCGTGTGTAATTAAGAACAGGAAATATGAAAAGGCAATATTTGCTGAAGTACTTAAAATTCAGCTGTTAAAACAGGAATTTAAACTTATAATTTCTTAATAATATTTTAGAGTTAAGTAGTGTTTTGGACTTACAGGTGTGTAAATTTCCTAAGTGTGGTTAATTTATAATGATAGATCTGGTTAAGCAGTGAATTCCACTATGCTTACACAATCTTTTAAAGCCTGTAAGCTATAATGGAATTTTTCACACAAAACAGTTATAACAGAAGACACTGAAAACATCTGTCTGCCTGGAAGTGTTGTTCTTTGTTTGGTAAAATTATAGCCTTATGTATGTTTGATCCTTTAGTCATCCTGCAGACAAATCCTCCATTGACCTGAACAGTACATGACTAAGCCGTGTACCAGACTGTAAAGAAAATGAGATATGGCATATTCTACACACCTGAGCCATCATTTTGCTCATTATTGTCACAGAGCTAAATAGAGAATCATCCCCAGAGCCCCTGGTTCAAATCATATTAAATACTACATGGCAGCACAACTATAGTAAGTTCATGCAACTGTATGGAAATAAATGTGGACATAGCTACCACACATTCAATTACATTGAATAATTATTCTAATTTATTTCAGTTCTGGGCTTAGTTGAAGGACATAAGTTTTATTCCTGGGGCTATACACCACTTGCTTTAGCCTTTGGGTCTTCCAAGCACTTTTTGTAAATGAAGCTGAATTGCAAAAGGTGGATGCTTTGAAAAATGCTGGTTGTGGTCTGCATACCACAACAAAATGTGCTTAACCAGCTCTGCACAAGGGCGGTTTGAAGAGCTACTTTGCAGGTAGGATTCCCTACCTGTGTCCTGTTCTTCCATCTGGAATTTTTTAGGGAGAAGAAAAAGAAGAATTTGTCTCTTTTTCCAGGTTTTACACGTCTCACAGCATGGTTGGACCAATAGTTAGAAGCAGATTACTGGGTGCAGACAGGTGTTAATGGATGGATGCTCTGTGTGTGCAGATTTGCTGGTGATGTGCTACGCATGCACCAGCCTGGGATGCATTGGATTACAAGGAATGCACATCCATCTTTCTATTTGAAATCTTCTCTGGAAATGTGGGAGAGTACACCCTTCAAAATCCCAGCACGCGCAGTCTCCAGAGTGTGGCTGCTGATACCCTCCTGTGATGACTACAAACAGACTTCAGAGCTCTCCATCAGGGCTAGAGGGCAGGGACCATAGGTTCACATACTGCAGTCCTAGTTTTAATGACATACCTTTCAACAATGCTGTGATTTCACTGTGAAAGAAATAGCTGGAGTGGAACAGAGCTGCACGATTCCAGTGATACGGTCCTGGTATGGCTCATACTTGAATAGTCAAAAGACTTCTTGACTGAAAGCTAATATGGTTTCTGTAATTGACTGACATCTTTGAGGATGACCTACACTTTTTACCTGGCTTTCTGTACAATCACAAGTCCACTTTGGCTCCTTTCTCTCTTCTTCACTTACATCAAGTCTTAACTGTTCTCTTAGCAGACTTGTTTCTGGGGACTCAGGTTA
This sequence comes from Grus americana, assembly GCF_028858705.1. NCBI lineage: Eukaryota > Metazoa > Chordata > Aves > Gruiformes > Gruidae > Grus > Grus americana. Next base: position 26,012,970 of record NC_072852.1, on the reverse strand, counting down.
GTTTCCTTAATGAAACAACCTGTATTCCTCACCAATGTGATGTTGCCATCTGTCTCAGTCTTGACTCATCCTGCTCAGACACACCTTCTGCTAGGAATAAGTGTACGTTCCCAGACACTCAATAGCATTAGCTGTCTGATCTAATCTATTTCCTGACCTCCTGCTTTACCTCTTCACAACAAGCTCACTTAAGGGTGAAAATGGAGATGTTCTGAGACTCAGAACTTGCTCCTTCAGAGATGGGCTGTGTGCAGTCTCACCAGTCTTGTGATAATATTTGAAGAAGTGTGTCTGGGCCTTAACAGTTATCTGTTTCATCCGGTTGTACTGACTGCTCTACAGGAATCTACTCTGACTCCTGTCACCCCCTTCATGTTCTCAGAACATCAGGACAACAACAGTAGCACTGTTCTAAGACCCACCTGAGATTTTGATATGGTGTTTACAGACTAAAACTGCAACTGTAATACGTGATCGTACATAACTTGTCTCTCCTGGTACTGGTTTTCTAAATGACTGCACATAGTGCCCTCTCATCTGCAGGCCTGGCCAGCTAGGTACCCCAGGGCAGGCTTGAAAAACTCACTCATGGATCCACTGCTTATGTGTGCGTGTGCATGCAGAAATTGTAAAGCCCTACAACGCTGAAGTATTTAATAGTGTAAATTGAGTGTGTGCTGAAATTCTGACATAACAAAAAAATGGGACAGAGGCTGATGAGTCGATCCCAGTATTTGATGCTCTGCAATGTTTGAGACTGGAAATATTTGGGATGACACTTCACACTTCAATTGCAAGAGAATACACAGTGTTGGCAATGCATGACATCTGTGTATCGTGTTAATTGGCATTGGCGATGGTTCTTCTCTCATTTTATTCCATGAAGGGTGTTGTTTGCTATTTGAATTCAGTAGCAGGTGAGATTAGACCTAATACAGTTAGAAGGAGAAAATATCTATTGGCACCTTTGTCACAGTAGAATGAAGAGTGAGATAAAAATGCCACATCTACCATATCAGTGTAATTTACACCTAAATACACTCCTTTGCAATTAGAAATCCCTATGGGCAGTGATAACAAAAATGAGATCCTATGTTACTAGAAGCAGAAGAAAAACAATCTAGCATGTTCTACCAACTGCTCTATGTGTGTAACCTGGTAGAGCCTGTTTGTTATTCTGCTAATGATGTTCTGTGTTTTTATAGAAAAGTTCTCACCCACCTTGCAAGTTAATGATACCCTTGCCTGCTAATATCTGAGAACTGCTTTTAAATAGATGTACATCTAGATACCACAGTGATGGACTTACGAAATGGAGATTAAAGAGACATGGATATAGACACATTGGAGAGCTTAAGAGATTTTGCAAGTTAAAACAATTGTTTAAAACCTCAAATTAACCTACTTTAGAATTAGGACATATTTTAAGTGTGGACTGTCTTCCTAATTGTAAATAATCATGTGTCTGTGTAGGGAGGGAAAGAGAGAATATCCAACCAGCCGTTCCAAGGATCCAAGGATCCTTGATTTCTGTGAGTCATGTCATGCTTGGTTTAAAGGGTTTCTTCTGACACAATGTGAAAAGAGTTGGAAACTCCCATACATGTGAGAGAAGTGCTTGTGCAGTCCAAGCAGGAATAGCAGCTGTTTCAGAATTCACTCCATGAAGCAGTTTTGAGAGGTCCAGGACAGGAGGTAAAAGAGCCTCTATATGCTCAGTGCTTGTTTTAATTTGTTTGCTACCATACATAATCTATCAAGGGCTTCTCTCCAGCCCACAATGAGCAAGGCATGGGAAGTTCAAGTCATTGTCATGCCCATTCTTGGCCCTGCCACCAGATCAGGCTATGTTCATCTGAAACTGCTTCTGTTCTGTGGGAACCATCATTGGTACACTGTTGTGGCTTGTTTTTGCTCACAATAGGTTCATAGTGGTAACTGGAATCCATTCCTAAAACTGTGACATTCCTGAAGGGAATAGATAAATAGAGGTATATTAGATGAGAGAAGTCCAAGACGCTTTCACCACATAAAATCTCTAAGAGAAGCTTTGGAAATGTATTCTTAAACATGTAATCTTGTGCAGTCTGAATTTTATTTGCATAACCGAATATTCAAGGTGGAAGTGGTAAAGCATGAAGCCCCAAATCAAATTAAAAAACTGAACAAAACCCCAGCTTACAGAGTGCCAACTACCCTGAGTGCCAGAGAAGGTAGGAGAAGTTGCATACTGCTGTGCAGAGAACAGGGCTGTTACTGTGTTATGGTTCTGTGGGGTTTCTGACTCCCCGTTTTACATTTATGCCCCTTTATGTGGATTTCTGGCTGAGGTGACTGTGGCAATAACTGATTATGTACACAGTTTCATTGGGAAACCACAGCGAACCTGGGTTCTTTTCCCGTTTGGACTCTTGTCATTGCTTACACGTTCTCTTCAGCAGGAGGAAATGCTAGTCCTATCCACTAACAATAGGGCAATTACATTAAAAAAAGCCCACAAGTTAAGTTCTGTGGTCTCCACATACAGAGATGTTTGAATTGTCAGGGAAGTCTACAGAATGAGTAGGAGCGAGCCCAAATTTGACGACTTCATTTATTTGCAAGTTCGGAGTAGCCCAGCGAAGACTGCTGATACCTGAAGTACTTCTGTCATCCTGCTGGCCTTCAGGCCACAATGCTTCCCGGTGGTCACCTCACACATGCCAAGACTATATTCAGATTATTTGCCACCAAAATATCCCCCTTCTTTTTCCTCCTCTGAAATGGCAGAAAGACCATCCCTCTACAAATAAGGCAGCGGCTGCATTCATTGATGCGTGTGTGTTTCTGTCACTTTGGTATAAATTCTAATGAATCACATTTATGGAAGACAGACATTAACCAAGACGTGCTGTGTAGGAACAAACCACATGAAAAACTAGAGGAACGAAAGCAGGAAGCTGCAAGCAATCATAAGAGGCTCTGTACTAGCAATTGGAAGTAAATGTAAACTTAAGCAAAAGAAATGATCAACAAGGTTGAAAAATGCAGGACTAACTGTGCAGCTATAGCCATCTGTAACCTGTACTTTTTGTCTGCTAAAGGAGCACTTTAAGTAATGAGATGTCAGGGCTGGAGAACCGGCTGCTCACGGAGATATTTCTTGAACATTATGAGAAGGGTTTAAAAACCTCTAGACTAGCTGTATTCTTTCCTTAGCTTTTGGTTTTTGGAGTGTACACCTTCTAAGTACGTTGTATCTTTTTTTGCATCCAAAGATTCTTTTTATAGGTGACTCAACTAACAGAGGGATGATGTACTATCTAATAGAAAGAGTGAATAAGACTCTTCAGGAATGGCAAAAGACTCATGATGTTAAATGTTATCATAATATCAACGAGGGGAAAACATTTATCAGTTACTCATACTACCCCCAGTTTTGGATGAATGCAAACCAGAGACCGACTTTTGAAAAAGCACTAGAACAACTGCTGCAGAGGTACCGTACAAACTCTACTGCTGGCTTGTTTGTATTCTTACTCTATTTGCAAATGTGTTTAACACATTTTACAATTAAAGTCGGTAACAATTAAACATATGCGTGCAGACTGTATTGTGTGGTTGAAAAATAGTAGAAAATGACATCAGACCTCTGATCAGGATGCCAGACAGTTCACTGAAATGCAATGCAATGCAATGCAATGCAGTTAAAATGTTTGCCATCTGTTTTAAGGCAACACGTTGTTTTTCCTTTCTGGGTTTCAGATCACGTCCCCTGGAGAACACAGACCAGACCGTATTAATTGTAGGTGGTGTTCAGTGGCTTAATTCCAATCACCTGCAAATTATCCAAAAGGTGTTGAACAGGTAATGTTATGTGCTTGGTGTTATTCCAAGTCTTGATAGGATAGATTAAGGAAGACAACTAACAAAAATTTTAAATACAAACATTTAATTTGTTTTCTCATAGATGTGCACTTAACTGACTTTGAAAAAATAAAAACAAAGCGTCTTTTGATGTGTCTGTTAAGTAAAATGTGTATTTTTTTTTAATTTGTCAAACAGGGAAAATCTATCAAATATCCTGGTAATTATCAAATCCATAGGGATGGGTTTTCACCTCCCAGTGGATGGAATACATTCTCTATCACAGGTAAGCTACAGTATATTTAGAGTGCATTTTCATGGAAGACTTGCCATTTCAGCAATAATTTTGCTGTCTGGTCAAAATATGTTACAACCTCTGCTGAGCAAGCTTTAAGTGGATCAGAGAAATAATAATGTTTGTATTTGCTCATACGGCTTGCTGATGTGGGTTCAAGGCAATTTGCCTTCATGGATTCCACTGCAATCAGAGCATCGTTTGAGACGCTGCGCTCAGTCAGCCATCCCAGGAACCAGAAGAAGCTCCGATATTAAGCCTGCTGCCAAAGTTGAGAAATCAGGCTAGAGATAGGCAGATTTCTCCTCGTACCATGTCAAGCACAAGCGCCCCCCAGGCTTCCTCCATGGTTACTGCTGGATCAAATTTGCTGGTCTGGCTGCATTGCACAGCTCTCCATAAATCTATCTTAACCAACCTATGAAGCCAGAACGTTACAGAGCAGCTGGAACGTACCGGTGAATCTAGCCTGTTATTTGTATGTTAATCAGATGTTACAGTCAGTTTAAATCATGTCCAAGACTCTCAGAGTAACAGGTGGGTTCATTTCAATGCGCTGTGTAACTCATTCAATTCAATATTTTTATTTACAATTGGACGGTGGTTCTCTACTGAGCACATATAAAATGTATGGATGAGACGGGGCTGGGAAGTGCCAGAGGGCAGAATGGAGTAAATGATGCCTAACCAGCGCCGCGTGTAGCGCTCCAGCTATTCACAGGTGTTGAAAAGAGAAAATTATTAGCTTTCATAGTTTACGTACAGCACTCCTATCACACTGGGGACTGGTGCCCACGTCTTTTTGCATCCATAACACACTGCTGTATTCAGGGTGCGACTTACTGTTCCTCTCACCCTTCTTTCTGCTACGGAGACTGCCTTGTCAGATTTTCCCCATTCTTTCTTTCTAAGTTAGTACTATCTGCCTTGTCTCTACTGAATGTCTTCTTATTGATTCCAACCATTTCCTTAATTTATCCAGATGACCAAATTAGAACACGGTAGGGAAATGGTTGGACTCAACATGATACGTTGTTGTAGCTCCTGCCATAGCTTTCAGGGGAGTTCAGTCCTGGGAGGAAGAAGCAGAACTTTGATTGAAGGTAGGTGAGGCAAGGACAGAAAGAGTATTAAAGGTGTCCCAGGACGGCCTTTTTCTGTTTCTCATCCAGTAGTTTATAAAACTCCAGAAATCAACTGCAGTGCATAACCAACATTCTTTTCCCTTTCAATTTTTGAGTCATATGCCAAATGACCCATGTGGTTTGGGTGCTCTGGACTTCTGGATTACCCCAGCTACTCTCAAAGCCCTTCTGTCTTCAGTGTCAAACCCACCGCCTTGACAAATTTATGGGTAACCTTTTTTCTATTCCTGGCCTTCCTGCAGTATCTCAAGAAATAATAATCTGTTCTTCAGTGTAACCATGTCTAAGATACCCATGGCCATATACTCCTTTTTAAGCAACAGTCTCAATGACTTTGATTTGAAGCTGAATTTTCTTTTACAGGAACAACTTCACCATCTGTTACAGACAACTTTAAAATAGGATTTTTTTTCTGAATTACACCTTATATTAGCTAAGTATATATTAAAAACAATTACGCAGTAATTTTATTTTAAACAACATTGAATTCTTTCTATGAAGGAAGCTGCACAACTATTGAAAAGTAATTATAGTTACTGCTAACTTGATTTTTAGTTTTGATCTTATTGAAGTCAACCTGATTTTTTGTGTAATTAAGGGGAAATTTTTTCAGATTTTCTTGTAACTATTTTTGTGCTACAAATCCCATTCTAAGAAATTTCTGCAAAAATCTGCAACAGTCTTGGAGTAATAACTACTTTCAAGAGTGAATTTATAGTAATTCATGTCTGGAGTATAACATAATTGCTTTATTCAAAATGCAGTTTTGCTATTCATTTCAATGGCAAAATAAAATAACCTTTAAACAGCCCTTCTGACAAGACATTGCAATATTTTATCTGGAATGCAGGCAGAAGTGCAAAACTTGTGGAATGAAAACTTGGTTATTCTGGATACAGCAAAAAATTTCGGCTATGAAGTTGTTGACACCTTTGTCATCACCATGGGACGTTACAAAGAATTCCTGCAAGGGAAGTGTGGCTGCCATTTCCATGAGGTAATAGTTTACGCTCGTATCATTCCCAGGTATTTAAGAGCGATTTTAACTGTCAGGTGCTTAGAAACAAAAAGGTGTGCAACGAGGTTCGGATCCGTGACTCATATTTAGGCCTGAATAAAAACCGCGGAGATAGCAGTTTGTACGGCGGCCCTTGTCCCTCGCCACTCCACACGCAACACCGCCTGAGGACAGGCTGAACTGCTGTAGTGGTGATTCCTTGAAATAAAATCAATCAGGCTCTTCTGCAAAGGTAACCTGTATAAAAGGATGCTGTATGGTTTCCAGGTTCTTATATTATTTGCTATGCATTGTATATCCCTGCTGCTTCTGCACGGACTCGGTTTAGCTTTTTGCCATACCTCAGTCTCACAGGGTTCTGTCTGAAGCCTTCCTAACTGAGCGGCTCAGCAGACTCCCATCAAACCGTAGGCATGTTTAAAATGGAGCTGAAAACTGAAAGACCGATCTTACTGCTGTGTATCTGTGAAAGGGTTATCTGGGATAGTTACAGTGACTGACTAGACAAACGGAAGTATAAGTCACTTGTTCTCACTCATACCCATAGTTCTGCTTTCTTTTTTCGTCTGAAATCTATAGAAATTCTGTCTTCTGTTTTGTAACTACTGGACTGGTGGAACAGGAACATGGTAAAATATATATGGGAAGGGTAATTGAGAACATTTTCTTCTGTTCATTCAAAGTTCTGGCAAGGAATCTTCACAATATATTACAAATTACAGGAGTCCGTGGATTAAATCAAAAATGAATAAGCAAACACATTATTATATCTAGGCACAAAATCAGCCCAGAGCCTGCCAAACCAAGGAAAGTGAAGAGTTTGAAAAACAAGATATTTAAAGTTTTTCTGGTTTCCTTTAAAATGTATTTTGAGTATGTGGTATATCTTTTTATAGTGAGTGCTCTTCCCCATCAGCAGAGGAGGTATCTGGTTTAGTTTTGCATTTCTTGTACCTTATGTATAGCAAATGAAGAACTGCACCCCTGGTTTAGTGCAGGCAACCCTGAATGGGAGAAGCGAGTATAATTTTTGAGCAGTTAAGTAAGCAGGTACCCTCTGCCATAAGACTGATGACAGTAATTTTGCATAGACCAGTTAAAGAACTGTCACCAAGGCCACCAGACTCTTGCTGTAGCTTCCAACCAAGTCCTTTCTCATACCCATGACACCAGCTTGTTGTTATAAAAGCCCAGTTCCCAGGTTCCTGTTACAAGTGGTCAGTCTGCTGAGAATCCAAACACGTCATTGTAAAGAAGACCTGTGAATATGACGTTACTCCCTTTGAAAAGCAGATAAAGCTTTGAGGAATAAAGGAGGCTCATATCTTTCCAGGTGCTTAGCTCCTGATTCCCAGCAAAAAATATTTCTCCAGTGAAAACTGGAATCGTGCACTCAGACATCATCAGTAACCCCATGCCTCATTTTGTTGCTGGATATAAGGACAGAGAAGCCTTCTGGTACTTCTAAAGATAAAGTCATGTTCAGCACAGTAAGAAATTTCCTGTGATGCTACAAGGATCTTCATTCTTATGAAATGAATCTGGGTTGTCTGTTTAAGAAAAGACTAGGAAACTACCACAATTTATTCCATTAAAATCTGTTTAGGACCATAAAACTTGAACTGTCATAGCTTTCAGGAAGATTGCATTTCCTCTGAGTGATCAAAAGAGAGATGACAGGTGCACGTTCTTTCATAGAATGAAATATAGAATGAGAACAAATTGTTACTGAAAAGTTAAAACTGGAGGTGAAAAAAGGATGCCATGAAAGATAACTCTTTGAAGCCAGGAGTTAATGAATTTATGGTGTTTCACAGTCAGCTGTGGGCTTTGAGCCAGTAAGAAGCTACTAGTTGGAAGAAATCTCAGGAGTTTGTTACTGACTAGAATAATGACACAAGCGATTTGATGTGTCCTTTAGAAGACAGAGCTCCACAAGTTAATTCTTATGGAGAAAATCCTAGAACTTTTTTTATTAGAGTTATCAAAAGTGCATAAATGTTAAAAAAAACTATCAACCACACAACTGAAATGCTAGCGTTTTTCCAACATGAATTTAGGAACTTGTTTTCTGTCAAAGAAAATTACTTTAAATAAGAGAGACCACCAAAACATTTTCTGAATCTCTCAAGAGAAAGGTAAAACCCCTTTGCTTATTTTGCCAAGTCACGCCTGTCTTTCCGTAAGCCTCACTCTGCCCAAGCCTGTTCCCAGAACCTGGATGTGTGCAGAGCTAGCACAGAAGCTCCATAGAGCTTCGCAGGTACAAAGGTGGGCCGTGACACCAGGAATGAAGTGGAAGCACTAATTTTTGCTGTGAAGAAATGTCAGGACAGCTGAGATATATTTTCCTTAAAGATCCCAAAAAAGCAAAGATCTAAAAATAAGGTTTCCTTCATCAGACACCCACAGTATACACTGAAAAACAAAATATACTGTGGCTAATTAAACTCAGGAGTAGTTTAAACCAAACAAACTAAAATTCAGTGGTGATGATAGTAAAACTCAAGCATAGGCTCTGGAGTGTTCTTGCGGTGTCTGCTGGCCAAGGACTAGCATAGCAAGCCTAACTATTTTCTTGTAACCAGTGGATTATATTTAATTCTCTCAGCCACAGCAGTCACCTTTACATAAATTAGAATTAAAAAAAATAATAACTATAAGGCTTTGATTTTTCTCCTTAAATATCACAGGCAGAGATATAATATCAGAGACAGTCTACCGGACAACAAATGCATTCCCAAAAGAGAGTGGGGAGACGATCAGCTGTCACTGGTTGGGGCTCTGCTGCAGTGTGGGGCTCACTGGGACTGAGCACAGGTTTGGGAGCGTTATCGGACCCGTCTGACCTCGTGTGCTGACCTCACAGCTGGATTCCACCTCAGGCTCCTCAGCAGCTCACATGTTTTCAGCCCATTGCCATGGCCTCCATCCCACTTTGGGACCAAACACAGCAGGCGTGGTTAGTTAACCAATCCCTTAATCTACTCTGCTCAGTAGATGAGAGAGGCACAAACACAGCTCAGTCCAACTGGAGCTGGAAAAGAGGGAGTAAGTCACAGAGCAGATATTTATGCAATGGATAAATAGTCCCATGGAGTAAATGCCTCCCTCCATTTCACCCAGACAGCTATATTGACTCTTTTTTGTCTAGAATCCAGATGCTGGTGTCTTCGTGGGTCATTGCTGATGCTCGCCATTTCCACAGAGCTTTTGAGTGAAACGGAGAGCTTCAAAGTGAAATATTTCAGATGCTTTATATGGAACTGGGTGGAAAACAACAGGGTGTGATCGGTCATCAGCATTTTTCATGCACTCCTCCATCATTTTGTATGAGCTCATGTGCAGGTTTGGCCTTGCTTCTCTGCTGGAGGAATCTCAACAGAGAGTATGTGTTTCTGGGGATGATCACGGGAGAATTTGGCTTACGGAGCTGTTGTTAATGAGGCTTGAGAGGTCGCTGTGCCTAAAAGAGGAATAGATGTGACCAGGAGAATCCATCAGCCACCAAAAACCAGACTTGATCCCTGAGGAAAGCAAAAAGAAAGTCCTTGAATGCTTTTGGTACCTCATTAGTTTTAACAGTTTTGTCATCAGTTTATTTCTGCATCCGGGCAAGTGGAGTTTCATCAGGTGCTGAAGCAGTTTGCACTAGGAAAGTGGCATTTTGCCTCTGAGGAAGGAGCCAAGAACACAGAATAAAATCTCAGCACTTTTCATGTTTTATGAAACCAGACGAGATGGATTAAATCTACTGCTTTGTACTTTCACTTTCTTTCTCTTAAAAAATGACCTCCTAAACTCGCAGAAGACGGCACCCCTCTGTAAATGCCATCTGAGCTATGCGGGAACAGAAGGCTGGCCGTTCTGTGCAGTCAGAAAACAAGAACAGAAATGCATTCAGCAGTTCTCATTTAGTTCTTACTAGCTGGCCAAACAGAAAGCTATTTCCCCTGATTGTCCTGATAAATTACTTGAGTTCCCATGAACCCACTTCAGAGGGCCTCGGGTCACCCTGATAGCATAGAAACCTGCAGCTCTGTAGACCCTGCAATCTTCGCTCAGATTGCCAAGGAATCTCGACTAATAAAGGGATTATATTGGTCTGGGACAAAAAATCTTGCATAACTCTGACACTTTCTGCTCAAATGTACTTCTAGTTCTATGCACACATGCAAACCTGATTTTTTTAATTACCTCATTCTTCACGAATGCATATGGAGAAGTAGATTGGCCTGCAGTTATAAAGACCTTTATGGAACCTATTTTTTTATTCAGATTTATTTCCTAACTTAATGGCAATGAAATCATGGTCACAATATAGAAACTAGTAACCCTGGGATTTTGGTATCTTAATCAGTGGCTGGCTGCTGGATGAACATCAGATTGCATTCCTGGGAGATTATGCCTAACAGGAATGCAGTTTGGGTGATTGGTTCAAGGTGGCATCATTTTGAAATAGTTGTAAGATCTAAGGCACTAATTTAGAAAAATGAACCTGCAGTAATGGCATGAAAACAAATAACAGCCCTTGGCTTAGCTGTATCAAACTGATCAGAGGATATATTAATTTTCTACATGGATAATTCCTGGTCTTTTTTTAGTTTTTAGTTCAGCCAGCTCCCTCATAGCCTTTCTGCCCAGTCTTTCAAGCCTTTTCACATTTTATTCCTTCACTCACATTTAATTTTGTATGAGTTGTTTCATTTATTATGAGCTTCACTACATATGAACATTGTTTCTGATTGTTCAGTGACAGTAAATATACCTTACATTTTTAAAAAGCTAATATGCTTCCACGTAAATATATGCATTAGCAAATGAAGTCTGCTTTTTCAAGTGTCTGCTGTGATTGATATAGTAGGAAAATTGATGGGCATCAGAGCTATCAAGGCAGAATATATTTACTCTTTTTAAAATAAGTTAACCACTTGGCCCTTTTTCTGCTTTCTCTGGATTTGCCAGTGCTTGGGTGGGGTTCCTCTGTCCTGCATCTGTGCAAGGCTCTGAGGTTTTGTCTCTCCTGAAGTTGCTTCATTATTCAGCAGTGACTGTGTGTTCACTGAGACAAGACCTTCAGCATCTCACAGGAGACCACCCCCCTCAGTCATTAGGCCCCTGACAACCATACCTTTCACTTTCTCTCTCATTCGCCCCATGGGCATTTGTTTACTCCATACAAATTGAACATGATAATCCCAGAGCTTTATACATAATTGGGGGTCCAAGGAGGAGTATTCTTCTGCACTAAGTTACTGAACCACATTGTGGTTATGTCAGTGTGATGCCCCAGAGAGAGGGATGTTAAACTGCACTGTAACTCCCTTCTTGGAGAAACATGACACACAAGTGTGTTCATCTCAACGTGGAGCTGGGCCAGGTTTGCATCAAGACTTGAGAGCAAGACATTCTCGTAGGGCTCACAGCTGAGACACAGCATATGTTCCTCAAGTGCTTGGGATCAGAGCAGGATTTAAACCTTCTTGCAAGTCAGGGCTGTCCTGAGTTTATTTTTTCCCATGGTAAATATACAGACAAGCTGTTAAGTATGAATTTTGTTGTTCAGATAAATTGTCTCTAACGAAGAGGATGGAGTATAATATACAAAGGCATTACAGAATCGACCAACTGAGTGTAATGGGCCAATACATTTAGATTTCAAGACTTAAGTGAGTAAGATCTTGCACTTTAATTAGTATGTAACATAACAAGTTGGCCTACTAAAATACTCTTTGTGAGCAACCTGCAGCTCAAGGTAAGAGTATCAGGACTGCTTTGTGGAGAACTGTCTCAGCGTTTCTGTACGCACAGCTGTATATCCTCCTATGTTACTTCTTTTGCAGGTGGTGAAATCCAATCCCTCTGAAGAAAGTCCACACATAACAATGACGTTATCAAGGCACTATACACTGGGGAAATATTTCGGCAGTCAAAGCAAACCATCACAACTGCAGGACTATGCAACAAATTCTCAGTCCCCATATCATGTCCGAGGTCCAATAAATCAAGTTTATTCTGAAATCCTTCTCAGCAGGCTCTGTGCAAGTAAGAAGAAGCTTGTCAGCACATAGCCTCTCTTGGATGAAGCGCTGGGACTAGAGATGTGCGGCTACCTGAGTGACAATCAAAGGACCATGGTGAATTTATGACACGCTTCCTTGATTGGCTGCACACACACCAACAGAGTTTGGGACATGTGGCATTTTTCCTAAAACTTTATGAAATCAGGATGTGCCTTGGCAACTCTGTGCTGTCAAAATGGAAGATGGAGGGATGCAAAGGAGAGAAGAGAGGAAGTTACTTGAACTGTTGCCAAAGGCTAGAACAGCTGTAGCTCAAGCAACTGCGTATTAATGATAGCAAAGAGAGAGAGAAATATATACACTTGAACGATTTGGAAAGGACTGCTTTAGCTCTTCAGCACTATCTAGTTTTCTATTTATAGAGACACTGTAATATTTGAATGTATTTAGAAACTTGCTACATTCCATTTTAAAGAGTTTTATTTTATGTGGATACGTTCCCTTCGATATCAAACCTTATCTATTTAGACACTTGGTTTATACAATTTGAAAATGTCTATTAACTTTTTACTGAAGATGCCAAGTTTTGAACTCTAGTGTTTTTAGTGAAAACACACCCCTTTGATGGAATAGATGTCTACTCTATTTTTTGCATGTTCTAAAGCTAATATAGAGATAGATTACTTAGACTTGAGACTGATTATAACTGTCTCAATGTAACATGTAAATATAATGAATATGTTAACATAACCTTATTTATGGTCCCAGTTTAGGAGAATGGCCATATGCAGGAAGACTTCTTAGATATGCGCTTCAGCATCTGCCTTGGCCTGTAAGCCCAGCAAGTGTTCTTCCCACATGAAAGTGCCATTTCTTTTATGATTTTTTATAAAATACTTGCCAATGTGTGAAGTCAGTACCACAAACAGAAGAAAAATCCCCTTTGCAAGCACATATAAGAACTTTGGGGTCTGGTTTTTAATCTATCATGATGAGTGTGTGATGCAATGTGATGGGAGCAGAATATACTGCCTGCGTCTCGTGCTTGGCAGTAATAAGTCCTTCTCTGAATACTAGTTTCATGCTGTAGCCCAGCTGCATTACCGATGTTTGCAGACCTAGTATGGGTGAAACCCCAGGGAGAAGCTTCACCACTTTAGGGGGGAACTGTCTGCTGATCCCCTGCCACAATGCTGACAGCACATTCATTTGCAGCTATGGTGCCCTGATGGGAAACCAAACATGGTCCAGGCTTAGCAGCTGGGTGGTGGGTTAATGGCAACGGAGAGCAAAGCCCCCTGGGACTGTTCTCCCGACAAATTATCCAGTTATGGATTTTTTTTAGTCCAGTCACAAAGTTGGCAATCAGGGCACCACTCTCTCCCACCATGCACTAGTGAAGGGAGTCTGAACCAGGTAAGTACGAATCTAACGAAGGATCCGCTGAGCTCTGTGGCATGCTTCCTCCTTCTCAATTTTACATATAATCCTCCACTAGCTTCTACTGCTGGTGAGAAAGGAAGGCTCAAGAAATGTTAGCAACAAATTATAGCACAGAACTAATCACCATCTTATTGGCCTTAGATCCAGACAGAGGGGCTGCCCTAGATAGAAGTAGGACTAGAAATTCATGACTCCACATTTAGGGTTTGCCAAAGATCCTTAAACTCAACACAGTCTGTATCCCCCACTAAAGTATTGTGAATTCTTGCTCCTTCAGCTAAGATCCACGGAAATATGATGGGAAATGGTCATGCAATGTGGAGTTTGGCTTCCCTAGATGATTGGAGGATCCTCAGAAAGAGGATCTGACATATCTAATTCATGAGACTTTCCACTATATTGACAAAGCTCCTAATTTAGACAATGACATTACATTTAGTAAGACAGTGTGACTATTTCTGTTTCTTTATAATATGCTGCTGTTGTGCTTACAGTAAATGTCCCTGAATTTCTATGTAAGGTTTTCCCTGGCACGGAGCTTTACATGAAAGATGGGTCAGGAGCTGTGCATAAATACTGAAAATGTCAGCATTTGGTTTTGAGCAATATGATTATCTAAGAAATATAATTGTATGCAAATTATATAATATATAATCTTGAGTCTGGAACTCCAGGGCTGCACAACCTTCAAGTGGAGGGGTTTAATATCATGTCATTAATATCACTAGATGCAAAATGCAGCCAGATGTCTTAGGTATTAAGATGATCAATGATAGGTGTATTACAATTCTGCTTCTGTTAAGATATTTTTTGTAGCTCATTTAAATCCAGATGCTGTTACTCTTACTGTACTGTACACAAATGTTTTTAAGGCATGAACTGGTTTTTATGTTTGGGGGTTTTTTTAATCAAAGTCTATTGCTGAAGCATCAGCTATAGTGATGAAAAGGAAAGAGCTGACTTTGTTATATTGTAGCTGATATCAGTGAATGTGCAATTCATCACTTCTGGTTTCACCACAAAATTGTTTACATGTGCTGTATACCCAGATGTCTTAATGTTTTCCAAATCTTAATATTTTTCAAATGTATCAAGTTGAAATTTTCCTGTGTGTTTTCTATTTTTTACATGTCTATGTACATATATATGTCTGTACAAAGTCATTAGTCAATTTGCAAATTGATCTTTAAACAAGTTCTTTGAATAAGTTTTTTTCCAACACTATATATCATCCATGTAATTTTAGGAATAAACAAAGGGAATGCAGACTAAAGCAGGTACCAAGGCACATTTGCCATTATTTAACTTCAAAATATATCTAGCATCTATAGGTATGTGAAAGAAGAGAGTTGAGATTCACATGGAAGCATTGCTTGCTCATACACCTGAAAATTTACAGATTTAGACAATAAACGAATTATTATGTTTGAATTCCAGTCAGAGCACATGTGTTGCTATCAATGTTTTACTTTAGAATTATCACATCTGCTGTGACATTTTGCCTGAATAAGCATTAAAGTGTTCCTCCTATATTAAGACTGATTCATAATGTAGGATTTTTTCCCCATATATTTACCTTGGTCGCATTACTTACCATGAAAATAGAAAGGACCTAACTGTCAAGGTGAGTTCCAGCTCCTAATGCAGACACGAATGGCCCTGGAATTGGTGGTAGGATTGAAATAATCAGGCTGGGGAACAAGTACACCAAGAAGTGGTGTCTCCTGCTCAACATCTGCCCAGCAGCATGTGGAATTTAGAGTGGAACCAGGGTATACTTTAAGCTACAGATAGAGAGACTGAAACTGTGCTGCAAAAAATAAATACCTTGATATACAAAGCAGTAATCTCAGCTATTATTGTATCCCTTTACACTTTAGCTGAAGCTGCAGTATGATGTACCAGCATCCAATGAGTTTTAACTCCTCGTCTCTCATCTAACTCCGTAGATATTGCATGGTGATTTGGGTTTTGGCCTTGCGGGGTAGATGGCCACCATGATCAAGTCCATCTCGGTGAGTATCTTTGGAATAAATGACTCTAACAAAAAAGATTTCCCTATTTGTAGGGAATGCCTTGACAAGTCAGCTCTGTCGTTGGAGATGCTATGTTTCAAATAGCCTTAACTGACAAGGAGCTGAAAGAATGAACTACGAATACTATTTTTAGGCTTAGTATTCATTTGAAAATATTAATCTTTAGAATAATCTCTTTCACACCACTAAATATAAGGCCTTTGTTTTTCTCTTCTGTGACATATTAAAGGGACATCAAAGTCAATTTATTTGCTTAGTGGGTGGGGTAGCGTGGCATCCAATTACCTCAAGGTTGAAATAACCACTAATAGTTATGCTTCTGTTGCTATGCTGAGCCAAATAGAATGCTTTGAAGAAGCAGATACGTGTGATATTAAGTTGACTGCAGTCCAGGGATCTTTCAGATTACTTTTTTAGAGTAAAGCAATTTTTTAGAGGTGCAGCGAGCTATTTGGCATAGAGTCAAACTGCTAAACAAGCCTCTGTAGGCTCACATGAAAAATACAGTCTTACCTTTTTGTTTGCCTGCTAGCCTTGCATCTGGCTTGTTTTACCTCGCTGTTACGACTATCTGTACCTGCTCTATTCCACATCAGCTTTTCTTTGAGATGACCTGAGTAGTTTCAGTTTCATCTTAGAAGCAACTTTTGGAAATCTGAGAGGTGATTGTTGCAGATTCAGGCTGACTATTATCTTAATGTTTTTGTCAATTCCAACAGCAAAATATCTACTGAGTGCAGCAAGGGTTGAGGAAGACTCTTCTCTAGGGCAGTGATTTTCTCTGATGAATTTAATCCAGCTGCATTGTGGTAAGTACTTAGTGTGCACTAGCACTTAGTTCTTCACGGAGCTTGCCTTTACCGAGCCAAACTCCACCTTTCAAACTCCACTGCCATCTTTACCTGTGTAAATCTTCAAAACACCAGAACAGTCGGTGTATAACGTAGGCATACGTATGCATTGGTGCTGGTACATATCCTGCAGTATTTGCTGGTACCTTCACACTATCCATTGAATGGAAAACCCTGACTACACAGTGAAAAGCTGCTATGCATTTTAGCCTTACTTACATGCGGTTTGGTGGTAGTAAAAGTAGTGTTACATGTGTCAGTCTAGGCCAGCACCTAGAAAGCTACACGAGTCATTAACTTGAACAGGCAAGATGGGACTTGCGGCACCAAGAGGGACTCCTGCAGCACCAGTTTCTATTGCGATGGACTTCTCCCTTTTCTAGGTTCATTCATCCAGCTGCTTGGCCAGCTCCCCGGCAGCTGTGGGCAGCCCTTCCTGCAATCCCTTAAACATGTTCAACAGCCTTGGCAAGGTACACCATGTTACATAGCCCTGAACTGAAGAAAAAATGTATGTTTAAGTGAAATCTGAACTGAGGTCTTTGTGAAACACAGCACCTACTCAGCATCTCCGTGATTTCTTCTAGAATTGAACTTCTCTAATGAGGAGCAGAATTCAGTCCCTCTCAACTGAATCTCAGATAACAGTATTTTTCTCAACTTTTGACAAACTTTATTCCCACTGCTTGCTTACATGAAATAAAGGGAGGGAGAATGGATCTTCTCTGCACACTCCCGCCTAACAGAGTGAGGTGAGCTGCGTTCACACAGTCGCTGCAGTAGGCATTTCCCTCATATACCTCATTGTGGGGACAAATTTCCCACGGCAGATGGTGTTTTCAATATTGCGATTTTTTTATGAGTCTCGAGCAGTGAGAGGCAATGCGGTTGAAACAGGCAGTGCCTGGCTCAGTGTCTGCCAGTGCCGCCTGCCCCAGCGCAGCTCTCAGGATGCCAGTGACATTCTGGGTGAAGACGAGACAGCAGAACTAAAATCCTTGAGTGAGGAATCAAAATACCTCAGACACCTTTTGGCAAAGTCAGGGCAGTTACAAAGAGCTTACTACAGATTGAGCAGGCAAAATGAAAGTTGTCAAGAGTCCTTTAAAGTCAGTAAATTCTGTGGGATATTGCCAGGGTCTGAATACCAAATCTGTATTTGGCAGAGTTTCTCACATGCCATGTTCTGAAAATATCTTTTATCTTTTCTTTTGTACTTGTCATTATCAACTTCTATATTTCCGATGTGATTGTCTGGGATTAAGGAGCTTAAAGTAATATTTCTGCTCTGCTTGATAATGACTGTGCAGCCTCCCCGAATGGTAGTTGAATTGTCTTACAGATCAGAGAAGTTTTATTATTTCTGCAGGGTTTTTTTTTTCCTTTACTTCCACATGCTGGCTACAAAGATTCTGTATATTTACAGTTAATCATCAGTGGCTTTAGTTATAATAGCTTTAATGTCTCTAACGTATTCGAAGAAACCTGCTGATCCATTTTTATCCTAATAGGATGGCAAACACTTTAAACCTTGAAAACCTGACCTTGCAAGTCATTAGACAATGCAGCACCCAGCATGATCTAGCCCACAACTGGCTTCCTTTAAAATAAAGAATCAGAGTCACATCTTCCTATATAATAATGTGATGCTGTCCCTTACTAAAGTTTTTACTATAGTGATTACAATTTGAACACGATTTGTATGGACTGATAGGGTTTTTCTCATCTCATGGCCTTTGTTGAGCTCTCTTTACAGCAAATGGTATTTATTAGCTACTGTAAAATCCTGTTTCAACATCCTTTCTGCACTGTGTCCTGCCCAGTTATTATAAAATACATACATACAAGGGAATTTACAGCTGATGGTAAAAGGTTGAATCATAACAGGTCTTACTGCTCCGTGGATTACCGTGCCCTAAATTCCACATTGTGTCATTTCTGTGCAGTAACAAGGAGTCAGGGTTCAGTAATCCCGTAATGCTGGCTGTCTGCATGGCTCCTTAGTCTTTAGCACTGTTGTTCAGTGCTGAAGCCCTGACGGAGCTATCAAAATAGCACACCTTCAGCTATGAAATGCATACAGCAGAGCCTGCAGACATACTCAAAACATGCCTGTTGGGTCAAGTTCAGCCTGGAAGTCAAGGATGACAACTTCTAGAGACTATCTAGAAGTACTGCATCCAGCTCTGGCGTCCCCAACATTAGAAGGACATGGAGCTGTTGGAGAGAGTCCAGAGTAGGACCACGAAGTTGATCAGAGGGCTGGAGCACCTCTCCTGTGAAACCAGGCTGAGAGAGTTGGGGTTGTTGAGCTTGGAGAAGAGAAGGCTCCGGGGAGATCTAATTGTGGCCTTCCAGTACCTGAAGGGGCCTACAAGAAAGCTGGAGAGGGATTGTTTACAAGGGCAGGTAGTGACAGGATGAGGGGTAATGGCTTTAAACTAAAAGAGGGTAGATTTAGATTTGATATTAGCAAGAAATTCTTCACTGTGTGGGTGATGAGGCACAGGAACAGGTTGCCCAGAGAAGCTGTGGATGCCCCATCCCTGGAAGTGTTCAAGGCCATGTTGGACGGGGCTTCGGGCAACCTGGTCTAGTGGAAGGTGTCTCTGCCCATGGCAGGGGGGGTTGGAACTAGGTGATCTTTGAAGGTCCCTTCCAACCCAAACCATTCTATGATTCTATGATCTATTTTCAGGCACCAGAACCTTGATTCCTCCTTAACTCTAGATATTTAACTGAGACATTTTAATTATGAATGTGGTCACACTAGCCTTCTTCATACTCATCAGGGAAAGACCAAGATCTGAATAATTCTCTAGCAGTGTGTTACTTCTACAATATTGCTCATTATACAGGGAACCTAAAGTAACTCTCAGAATCATCTGATAGGTGCCTAAAGTTTTGAGAGATGAATGTCAGCTCAACAGAGTGGCTGTGGGATTCATTTTGCAGGTAGATGTTTTCACATCCCTACTCTGCTCATTTAGACCAGGAACTTGATCATAAGCCCACCACTACCACAACAAGGACATGCTCCCCAGCATGACCTAGGGTGTACATTCTTAACATCTGCTCCTGGAGCTGGTTGATTGTTTAAATGTGCTGGATCAGAGGGAAGCCAGCCCTGTAGGTAACCTGGTGAGCAGAACATTTGATGGTAGTATGGGATATACAGGTTCAAAGCCCTTCATTTGGGAAAATGAAGAACAAATGTCCATCTACTGCCATACAAAGGGGCTGGGTGGATGTCTCTGTGAGAAAAGCCAAGCTGACAGGCACTTAACTGCAGAAAATAATAGAGATACTTTCTGAGGTTTAGAAACTAGATCAGCGATAGGTACCTGGTTTGTATCTGAGAGCTCCAGCTTCTAGCGCTTATGCCTGTCCTATAAGTGTATGGCGAGCCTAAGCAATTCAGGGGCTGCTGACTTTACTATGCAGCAAAAGCATCTAATAGGTGTTGGAAACCTGAGCCAAACACCTTCGTCACATACCCCATTTTGGCTCTATGAAGAATTTACTGCTCTGAGCATCTCTCCATGCCTCACGCACACAAACACTCCCCCAACATTACTGCCCTGTTACTTTGGGGTTTGTAACTGTTCATGTAATTGCTCTCTAACTCCGCTCACTCAAAACAGTACAGGTTAGAAGAGACCTCTGTTAATTAAAGTGTGTAAACTAACCTGGGCAATTTCAGATGATTTGAGTTGGGCAGCTGGTAGATAGCAACTATTCCAGTATGTGAATGTAGCATCCCTGAAGACGTAAAGGGGAAAGGCAAATGATGAGCTGGAGGCAGGATGGAGCTGACAATCTCTCCACAAGTTAGCTGCAGACAGAAAAAGCGGCTTTCCCCGCTGAAGTCCCATTGATGGACTTGTCCTGCAGCCCCTGGGGTTTGAATGCCTGGCTTCAAAGCAATATCCTTAAATTAATATGAATAAATACCTGCTACAAATACAAGTCTATAAATGAGACAAAAAGGGTCAAAATCAGGAACTTCTAAATGTTTGGTAACTATATTTAACTGTGCCTAGGGAGTCTCTAGGGACTATAATGAGTCTATAAAACAAGTTAACACCTGCTCCTCACACTTTCCTTAATTAAAATTCAGTAGAGATGCAAGTCATTTTAATGAGTGATCTGTGGCTCCACAGGAGCCAGTCTGGAGTGGAGGCTGTCTCGACAGCACCATGCGGTTTGTGCAAGGCAATTACCACACTTTGCGTTGGGCACACCGTCTTCAGTGCTGCTCCAACCCAGGCAATCGGGTTTCTTCCTGGGGTCTGGGGAACAGAATATCAACCATTTAGTCATTACTCGTTTCCCAGGTTCACACTTGTTTCTAGTTTGGACTGATACCCCCCAGAAAAAGCTGTGTTTTGACTGTGGGAAGGTCAATCCAGGTGCGCTGACCTGCCTGTAAGGTATCAATGCTCGAATAACAGAACCTCCGTCACAACACTACAGAGTACGGTCCTGCAGCTACTGTGAGAGAGTCGGTACGTTTAGCACACCGCAAGCAAAGTGACTGAGCGCCGTACGCCAGCCGAAGGCAGCACTTGCACACCCAGCAAGACTTTTGTTGTCCTGAAGAGGTGCTCCCTGTCGTGGGCCTGCTTCAATTTCTTCCATTTGGGAATGTAAAACCTAGCCTTGCTCTCTCCACCATAACCAGGGCTCTGCCTCCTTCTGGGCCTTGGGGAAGCTGGGGTGATTCTGCTCTTTTCCGTCATCCTGGCCACACATTTTCTGGGATGTTTGCAAGTGAAAACACCACACTGACTATTTGTTACCTGGTTCAAGGCTGTCGCCGCCTCTGCTGGGCAAAGGCTTTCAACACAGAGTGTAGAGGATCTGGGTAAGGAAAACTGATGGGGAGAAAAGTCCTTTGGCACATTTAACGGTTTGACAGTAATTCAGCCACAGAGAAGTTGCTGAAGTGAAAAGTATGGCTAATGTCCAAGTGGCAGCTCGCTTCAATATAAAATGAAAGAAAAATCAAAGCTTGATTTACAAGGGCTCTCGTAAAAATGCTATGACACAACCTTGGTAGATTTTTCCCTATTTGTGTCTTAAAACCTTTCACCAAGTAATATTGAGGGACCTAACCTTTTTTTTTTTTTGTTCAGATGGAATACTTGCAGGTTTTTTCTCACCACAGAACAACATTAATGGCAGTGCAAGCTATGCTCAATAGACAGAAATCTAAGGTCCAATCCTGGCTTGTTCATGCATGATATCTTATTACTTTTGAAGGAAAAGAAAATACCCAGCAGAAGTGCTCAGTATCTTTCCAGGTTATTGCTGATAGATTTAGAGACAGCTACTATGAGAGCATCTAAGCAAATGCCCTGTCACGACCACATATTCAGCTGCTCTTAATGGACTGTTTCCTTGATCCGTAAACATTTTATAGCTGTCTAGTCAAGAATGTAGATAATGCTGTTTGGTATTAATGTCTTCCACATAGTTCCAACATGTGGACCAGCTACCTGGGTCCTTTTCCTCATGTCTAGACTCCTTCCTTGAACTGTTCCCATTTTTATTTGAAAAGATCCCCAAAAAGGGCTTCCAGATGGCCAGAAAATGACAAACCTCTGAAGCCCAAAGTTCTTCAGGTTTGCTCATGCTTTACTTGGATGCGCACACTGCTCTGTATGAACATGACTGCACGCAAGCAATTCATGGGCTCTCTTGGCTCGTCTTGATGAGTCCTGCAAACAAATAATTCCCATTCTATTACAAAAACATTCCCGGCTTTTTATTTTTCCTGCCTTTCATTGAATATTGCTTTGTAAAATCTTTCAGCCTTTCTTTTCCCCTTCCATCGTTTTGCCTTACTTCTTGTGTGGTTCCGTGCTTTCCATGTGCCCCGGCCTGTGAGCAGTTGATCGAGCTCATTTTTCCAGTCTCCACACACCACCTTAGCCTGCTGACTAGTGGTCAGTTCTCAGATGGTGAAGCTGTGGTCTCCATCAGCTTTATTTGGGCGGACAAGTGGCGAAGGCTTTGAGAGGGAGCTGGTATGCCTCTGTGCTGCAGCCACTTTCATAAGGATTACAGACTATCGTGCCAGGGAACAGAAGGGGCAAGGTGCACGGTCTGTTTCCTCAGAAGGTGAGCGAGCACCGTACAGCCAACTTACAACCACCACCGGACCTCCGGACTCAGCAAACCTCCAGACTCAGCATGCCTCTCCTGCACTAAGACTCCTTGTGTTCACAACTGGGGTCCGCTGCGTGACTAAAATCTGCTAGAAGTAAAAGTTGTGAGAAGATGAACATTAAAATCAGGTAGGAATGCATTTCAGTTTTCCATGTTCTCTTACAAGAGCCATTTCTTCTTTTGTCTCCATTGTTTTGTTTGCCAGTACATGAGTTTCAACAAATCTCTATTTTTATAGAAAGATGTCTTACCTACCCTTTTAACTTCCATTCCCTGTGCCTGTATAGCTGAAATTACATGGTGCATTTACACAGCCATGTCCTGCTTTTTAGTCGATCCTAATACCGTGACAGTGTACTGAAGGAAAGAAAGTTTTGTATCGGTGAGGTGGAGACCCCTGATTTGAATAGGCGGAGCTGCATTCCTGTAACATAGCAGATTCGGGATTTTGGTGAGTAAATTGCACAAACTCTCACACTCACACGTGCGTAAGTGGTCCCAGGAGCCTTATTGTAAAGCAGCCTACCTTGTAACACATCACCTCGGCATACAGCTTTAAGTGTCTTAAAGCTTACTCCTATAAAAAAGTCGTTTCCATAGCTCCTGGCCACTTTCTGAAACTCACAGATTCTGCAGCTAGGGAGTAGTTTTACATCTGAATTTTTTATTTTTTTTTCTAAACAGTTTGCTTATCTTTGTAAGGCAGGTAAATATAAAGTTAATATACAGCCCCTCTCTAGCCACAAATAATACAATGAAACTTTGTCCTCTGATATTGCTGCAGGGATCTGATCCAGTAAACACTTACTGTTAAGTTTGTATGATGAAAATACAGTCTGATATAGGTTGATTCAGCAGACATTTATATTTTGCTTTATTTATACTGTACGGATAGCGCCATTTGTTTCCTTGAAAGTAGTCACAGATATAAAATAGAGACCATATGGAATATTTGCAAGCTCTGGGTTTTTTATAACCAGATCTGAGAGTATGTTCCTCTCCCTTTTCAAATACATATGATTCACTTAACATTTTGTATTTCTACATTTTGTATTTCTATTTCCCTTCTAACTGTGCTGCATTATTTTTTGCCATTGCCGGTTTCTGTAACAGTACAAGTCATCTTTATTGATAAAGATAAGTGAAAATTATTTTTACTCTGTGTCCTTCCAATTCAGTTTATATTTTTGTTTTGGCTTTTTCAGTATATTTTTACCTCTCGATTTCTATATTCACCAGAAGGAGAATATTAATGGAGACATTATTGTTGGCCCTGCTAATGATAGCATTTTCAATCTCAAATGTAAAACTAAAAACAATACATCAGTGCTTAAAACCATGACAATAACATAAAATTTGTGACAACTATAGTAAAACGAAATATACTGGGTTCTCTTTCGTATTTTTTTGCACCTGAACCACACACTCAAGCTTCCTCTACCATCATGAAAGCTTTTAATCACGTTACCATTAAGTTGTACTTCAAAACACAGGCCAAGTATCACCAAGTCAGTCTGCAAATCTTTCCTATTGCATCACCTGGAGCATCGGCCATACTGTGGTATCCTGGGGAGCCTAAGGGTGAGATAGATAAGAAGTGCAAAGAGATACTGGATTCGCACGCTAACCAAGTCAGCTTTCTGATAATAAAAATAGAAAGCCCCTATCACTTTCCTCCCATTTGCTTGTGTAACAAGCCTTGGAAAACACAAGGTGAGGTGAAGATAGTGATAGTCATTTCCAGAAAACAGGCCCATTTTCTCTTCTTTTTTTTGGTGTTGGACCAGGCCTGCTGTATATCATCCTGATGTTTGTCCACGAATGAATGGGCTCTCTTGGGACCCTTGCAGATAACACCCCCCTAGGGCGCAGCTGAAGAGGGTACACGTCCCATTAAAACACAGATAATGGGATGTCTGACACTGGAAAGTAACTCTGAGTGATTATATATAGCTTACACTCAAATTTTGTTATCCAAATGTAGTTCCTAATCACTTCTGTAGGAATAGCCATAGATATAAAAAATTCAGCAACAGCAATGAAGCACCTGTTAGGCTGTCACACATGAAAGTACCAAGCACAGCTGGGGCAGAGTGATGAGACAGAGTAAATTCTACCGCAACTGCTGAGAATGCTTAGGAAATAAAGTAGATTAATATTTACACAAATGAGAAATTAAAGGACTTGATGGTTCTGCCTGTTGTCCTTGTCTAGCTAAAGGGCAGGAAAATTCTGAATCACAAGATAATTGAATTTACTGAGCAATAATGAGGGTTGAAAGAATTTGCCATGAGCATATTGAAACTATAAAAATATGTCTAATTTCTAGGCAGAAGAAGTCATTAACTTGGTGTTGAGGCTGTAAATAAATTGTTCATTCAAGAGGGAAACTTAATACTGTGTGCGCTATTAAAAACAGATATGGTACCGCAGCACTTAATTTTACAGCTGTGTTTGTGAACTCCTTTATGCTTCATCTGGGGAATCTTTTGCATACCACAGGAACTGCAACGGGCAAGAGTTCCCAGCCTTCCGGGCAGCAGCCCTGTCTCTGTAGGACAGGCAAGGAAAGGCAACCCACTGTTGGGGTCAGGATTAGCCACTGCACTTTGAAGGAGCTGAGACTCTTCCTGGCATCACCCGGATCCTCCAGGGCAGCATCGGGCCACATACCTCCTGCTTGCCTCTCCTAAAAAAACCAGCCCTGGCTGTAGCGGCTCCTGAATGGGGTTGGGGTGGAGGGTGCCTTGCCCTGCTCTCCAGGATGAATCCCAAAGCATGTTTGCTATTGCCCACGCCGTGCTAAGGGATGCTTCCCTCTGCTCACATGAGTGGGGGAAATTGTAGATGCTCAAACTCCACACTGACTATGTTTTCACTGGTGATCACTGGAGATTTTTGCAGCTGTTCAACCACTCAAACATCTCAAAAGACAAGAGTCAAAGTAAGTTTTCAAATAAATAATTATTAGCACAATAAGAAACTACCTCTGAGAAGGGCATAAAACCACAAAAAAACATCCCCAAACAACCTAAACTACTCCTTTTTATCCCCACTGGCCTTAACTTTCGTGTGATTTAGGTCTATGCTATTACAAGGTTGCTGAGATGTCAAACCCCAGCTACTTTGATAACTCGCCAGTTTAGCAGAGAGCTCAATTAGTTGGGGACAGCCTAAACCCTGTGGACTTTGGCATCTTGCCTGCGGCTACACACTTTTTAAACCGCAACCACCCTGCCTTATGCAACAGTGGATAAATATCACAGCTGCAGGGATGTAACAAGGGTAAGATTTCCAAAGCTGAAAGACTCTCTGTGACAATGGTGCTAAAAGGTTTAAGTAGGTTCAAATACTCCAGTACCAGGCCCAGCCAAAAAAAGCATGTCAGAAGAGAGGAGGAGGGGATCACTACGGAGAGGAAAGAAGAAGATGGCTCAGGAAACAGGTAACACGTAACACAGATTTAGCAAGATGTAGTAATATTCAAGGAAGGATTTGATTTTTATCATCTAACCCAATCAAAAATTTTGGAAGTATTATAAAACTGTCTACTTCAAGGCAACCTGTAACCATTTGACATTAAAATGAACCTTTACGAAGGGACAGATTACCTTCTTAGTAGGGAGTTTCTTGCACCTTTTTTTTTTAACATCTGCTGTGCTCATTATCAGGGGAGAGAGATAATTTTACACGGACCTTGGATTACCCAGAACATACTTGTATGATTTTTTTATTTTATTTTCATCAATCAGAAAGTGCTACGTGGGAATGGTGTAAGACTTGAAGCAAGCATTATTAAGGGTCTAAAGGGAAAATGCCACAGCAGAAAAGATCAAATTAATGCACTGAAACAGGTAGGATCATTGAAATTGGAAGAAAAGGTGGGTAATGAATGGTTTGACTTCCATGCTTGGGATTTTTTAAATGTTGTCATAAAACTTGAAAGACTGTGAACTTGAAAAATTAGGCCATTCATTCCTTCCTGTCACCACCACACTGCAGGTAGCAGGTGACTACAAGCGTCCTGTGGTTGTCAGCGCAATACCATTCCCTCCCATTTCTTCCTGAGCTTCCTCCTTTTGCAACTGGCCTTGTAGGTAAATTCACACGTGTGCTGCAAGTGGTCCGATGACTGGACCAAATGCTTTACAGATTAGGCACACGTCCGTACCTCGATGAATGAGAACGTAATAAAGTGAGTGCTGGCTTTGTGTTATGACAGTTACTCTACAGAGTAGATTCTTCTGTTTCTATCATTATCCTCGCTCAAAGGATAACTAACTTGTTAGACATAGAATTAGCAATGACAAACTGAGGTCCTAATCGTGCTTTTGATGATGATGTGCTATCTGACACCAGCAAATTAAATCTCTCTCTGAATGTCAGTTCTCTCATCACAGGATGGCAATAGATCCATCTGTGAATCATGTCACTATTATGAGAAATAACAAAATTATTGCTATAAAAGAGTTGTGTAAAAAGCATTGTGTGCAAATTACGAGTCGGAGCAGGAATATAAACTGACTGTAGACAACACTGCTCCCAGGAGAGCAGCTTCCCCCTTCCCCTACCTGTTGCATACCTAAAATACAGCAACCTCCTTGTGAGCACGCCGCCGCTGTGCACACAATGAACGCGCACGCATGCACAAACACATGCGCGCACAGAGAGCATTTTATCCTGTTATCTCAGGAACTTCTGTATAAAGCTTCCACATACAGCAACAAAACAGTGGTGTTACACCCTCAGGGGAGTCTGATTTCAAAACTAAATAAGGAATACTTCCAGACTTCCCCTCTCCACTAAAGTCGCTTGGGTTTTTCCACCACTTGAGCTACTGTTTTCACCAAACTCTGTAATTACCTCCTAGAAGTTCTGTGACACCAGCCAGCAGCACCAACCCTCCTCTAATCTCATACGCTTTATCTACAAAATAAAAAAGTATAAACAACCAGAGAAATTCATTGATGCCATAAAGGTGCACTGTTATCAAATACAATCTTACTACTAATTTTAATTTTTAGTACTAAGTAGGATGTGGGTGAAATCAGAATTAAAAAGGGGATTTTTTCCACATCTTTCACACCCCTTTTAGTTATGCTTTGAAACCTTATCAGTAGTCCCTTGACACATTCAATATCGGTATGCCAAAACATCCCATGGAGTAACTCTAGAAAATGCCTACATTTAGACTGTCCAAGTCAGAGAACAGAATTTGCCAGCAGCGCTTCAGATGAAACCTGGATCTACTTCCAGGATCCCCCAAAATATGAGCAGATCTCAAGGTCTCATGTAAATATTGGTAAGTCCAGGATACTGTCTCCAGATTTGCGACTGTGAGGAACAGCAGACCCCGGGGTCAGGCTGAGTCGTCTCTTCCTCATCCCTGTCCTTCTGGCAGCGCATCACCAAGAGATGTAGATCGCCAGCAGATCTGCTCGGCAATTGCTTTAGCAACTGTTGCTGTTGTTATGGGCTCCAGAAAACTTACTTGGAGGCTACACTAGCTTTGTTCTGGATGTTTTGGTAAGAAACGGAAGGGATTGTGAGAGGTCTGCTCTTGCCTTGCCTTCCAGGTCCTACTTCTCCATCGTTTACATATCCATGAACACAGAGAATGCGGTTCTATATACTGTGTTGTGCAGCTATTATAAAGATACCATTAAGGGGTAGCTTTGGAGTCATTACGCATATGAGAGGTCTGTTTGTGAAGTCCCTGTCTGCCACCATGTCGTTACCGGATGCACTTTAATTGCTGTCCCAGGCATTTGTGATCTCAGCGTGCCAGGTCTAAATTAGCAACGGACATGTGTACGTTCAGGCTATACACACCGAAATGAAAAATAACACTGAGAACAGCAATAATTTTAAACCTCTGAACAAGAGGCAGGTGGGGATCTCAGGGGACTCTGTATGGGAGAAAGGGCATCTCTAATTTCCCTTCCACTACCAACCTGAGCTTATCGAGGGCCTGACTTGTTTGCTGAGACACCAACTCACAGAGCAGAGAGATGCTGCCGTGTCAGCGGGCACTGTCCCAAGAGCACAAGGACCCCCAGCCTGATGTCTGGGGTCTCGCCACACACCTCTCCTCATGTCCTTTCTTGCTGAGAGTACGGTGCCCTCACAGCCCCCGCGGTGTGACAGCTCTGCTCAGGCAGCACTCCTTTTCTGGGGAGCCCTTCCCCGCTGCCGGAGCAAGGTGGCTGGCACCAGCAGCACTGCGAAGCCCCGGAGGAAGGGACTGGAGGCAGAGAAAACAGGCACGGGGTGGCTGGGCTGGGTCTGGCCTCCCAAGGCACAAGCTGGGTTTGCCGACGCTGCAATATCATGCTATCAATTCCCGGTAACCCTGGCAGCGTGCCGAGCTGTGCGTGGAGGACTGTGCTATCAGGGTATTGCCCCGCACCGGCTGTGTGACTGATAAGTGAGCACATACAATTCACAGCTGCTGACTGAGTAGCAGTGACCTTTACGCTTACTTCAAGGCTCTGCTGGCACGTGATCTCTGGAAACAGCCTGGGTGCTTTCCTCAGAAGAGTTTGTCACAGTCATCACATACAAACCTTGATGACAACACCTAACGCTGCGCAGTTCCAGTTTCTTCCGTGCAAAGCCTCAGCGCGTCCCGGGTTCCCAGGGCTGATGGGCGTCATCGTGCAGCCGAGCACGGAGGTGGATGGAAAGCGTGTTTGTTGCATTAGAAGAATAGAATTTGTGGTTGGTCATCAAACCTGATAAATTTCATAGCTGAAGGGATAACCTGAGTTACAGAATAAGAGAGATTTTTCTGTTTGGAAGGCAGGGTTTTTTCTGCTAATTTTTTTAAGATAAGGGGGTAATGCCCCTGTTGGTCAGTTGGGCCCACATCTATAGGTGGGATACTGCAGTCTACTGTGGTTTATTGATTTTTTTCATCTCTCTGCTAGGGCATCAGAAGTTCCAGGAGAAGGAAAATAATTTGAACAAAGCTTTCAAAAGTGGTGACTTCTTTAGCAGAAGTTAACTTCGTATATACTTGCATTTAGTAAATAAGATGTCAGACCTTCGTTATAGTGAGAGCACGAGCCACTGACTTTTTAAAGAGATAATTGGTCTGGTCTCTGAAGCATATTATCTGTCAAGTGATCTGCTTATTCACACAGAATCTACACAAGACAGTATTTTTCCTTATCTAACAATGAATCAAAAAATATATATCTGTGATTGACTCTGTCGAGATCACATTAATCATCATCAAACAGTAAATTAGTAAATGTCCAGTCAGGAAATACCTCTCAGCTTAGACACATTTCCTTCTTTTTTTCTTTTAACAACAGTTTATTGTCTCCTTTTTAAAATAGAAAAATGTGGATATTATAGTATGAATAGCCACAGATAGCCCCACCCTGGCAAAGAAAGTAAGATAAGCAGTAAGCCTAATTTATCTTCCCTGATTTATAGCAAATTGTGATCATTCAGGCTTGGTACTTGACCTTCTCTTGGATTCCGGTTCATTGTCTCTGCATCACAGTCATGTTGCTGTCTGTTGTGGGGTGAATGGTCTTCCAGCACAGAGGGCTCTGAAGCACCAGTGAATTAGAATTACAGACTTTAGAAATATTTGACAGATTTCATTAAATTGTGGTAGATCAGATTTCCAAATTGTATCCCATTGCAGGATTGCAAAGCACATATAGCTTGCGAAGTAATTTGCCCTTCCCTTCCCGGTAGCCAAGCGACCTGTATGCACAAGCATAGCTCTAGACTCTAGAGATTGTCCTATACAGAAATACTCCTGTACGTGCTGCTTTTGCCCAGGGAGGAGAATATTGATGGAGGAAATAAGAGAGATGATGTACATGGCAGACGGGAAGCTGAGAGGCAGGAGAAGGGAAGAGGCTGGGGGATCTGGGGACGAACCAGGCTGCAACAGCCAGAGAGGAGTTGCAGGGGCTGTGGGTGACAGGGGAGTGGTTGTAAGGGAAACAGATGGGAAGCGAGGCAGATGGGGGATTAGGGCACAAATGCATAGTAATCCAAACTTCTTTAAATCAGATGGTCATGGAAAAATGTGGTTTCCTTCCAGTCCCTGCTATAGATTGAATGGGATGATCTCAAGAAGTCCCTTACGATTTATATTATTATTCTTTTTCAGCATCAGCCCTCCAAACTGCAACTCTTTCACTTTACAGGAGTGTGCATGACCAAAGGGTTTTCCTAACTACATAGTGGTTATTGTAGCAAAACAATGCAGGCAAAGTCAGATCCCAGCATATGGAAACCAAATAGACTGGTAATTTATTTATGGTATCATATATAAGATATGCTACAAACATGATTGGAATTTTTTAAATAGTTATTTTTCTAATTTAAATGTTACATTGTTATTAGCATATAAGATTCTGCAGCTTCTAGAGAAAAATTCACATATAAGAATTTAGGACCAACGGCTCCATACTAATTTAAAACCAAAACCAAAACCAAAATCCAAACAAACCACAGAGAAGAACTCTGTTAAAAGAACTGGCAGGAAAAAATCATTTCAGAGTGGATGATAAATGCATATAGCAGATCAAGAAGCATATAAGAAATATATGGCTGCTAGACCAGGGCTTTGAATTAACTTTAGTAGGTGGAGCCAGGAAGCAGCAATGAGGATAAAACGAACCATGTGTCCTGGAATAATTAGATAATTCTCTGACACAGCCCACACAGTTTTGGCTGGTTCAGGCCTGTTTCATGGCCGGTTCCCTGTGTTCCGATGTCGTCCTTCATCCATTTCCCTCACTCTGGACTAAGTTCCTCCGCAACCACAAGCAGATGTTCTCCAGACTACAATTCAGAACAGAGAAAACAAGACGTATCAGAAGGTTTAAATAGCTCGTGGGGTCATATGGCGTCTGCCCAGAACTGGCGATGCTATGGAGACCCTTTAAGAGCAGGCAAATGAGCACGAAGTAGGAAGGAGACATAATTTTATAGATCTAAATGTACCACAGACTATGCTCTTAAAATATCTCAGCCCATCCATGGGGAAAAAGTTAGGGGGAACACCGCATCTATGTGATTATTCCTCTACATGTTGTACTCTTAAAAATGTACATCTGTCATTTGAGAAGATTTATTGCACTCTTCACTTAGAACCATTGTCAGTCAACAAGAGCTATTTCCTAGTTTACAACTGTGTCAAATTAAAGTCTTTGCAGAGCTGCTATTTTATCCAGATTATTTTTAGTGCAGGTGTTTCACTTACACAGAAGGAAGCAGCAATACATTGTGATCAAAGAGGACTTGAAAGTCCAGAGTGCCAACACCAGCTCTTCATCAGGTGCTGGCTGACTCATTGGCTTTTAAATGTGCAAAATGAGTAACTAACAATTATTAAGGCAGTAGCTGATAAGCCTGTCTCACTGAAGTTAACAGGAGTGGACAAATGGTGTCCTAATGAATATTGATGCCTACTCGGGAGCCAGTTAGTTAATGCTGCTGAAGTGTAAGAAAATTTGAATAAAATGCGGGGGGAATGTTATGATTTATTAACATCAATATTTTGTGCAAAATTTCTGTGGATGAAATCACCGCAGACCCACAGGTTCTTTTGCCTGCAGCCCCACTCTGCCACACCCGGACCCCCGCCAGCACCCCTCGCAGCAGTTTCTCAGCGCTTCACACCCCAGAGGAAAGGGGCAGCACCGCAGAGGGGCTGGCGAGCAGCTGCACCAGTCCCGGCCGGGGCACAGCAGTGCGGTGCAGAGCGGTGCGGAGCGGAGCGGTGCGCAGCCCCCGCGCTCCCGACGCACCCCGGCCCGCCCCGGCCCGCCCCGGCCCCCGGGCGGCCAATGCGCGGCGGGGGAGGCAGAGCCGGGGACGGAGCCGGGGAAAACATCAAACCCAACTTTCTCACCTTGAAGGGAATCAAGCGCTCCCAATGCTTCCCCTCCTGCTGCCCTCCCCTCCAGCCCATCCTCCCCGGGACGGCCCCCCGACGGCCCGGGCTCCCCCGGCCAGCTGCCCCCTGCCCCTCGAGGAGGAGAGAGCCGAGTAGGGGGGCGCCACTGGCGACCGTCCCCTTCGGTCCCTGCTGCCCGGGGGTCCGGGCGGCGGGCAGCGGCGGCTCGGCGGGGCTCGATGCGGCGGCCATGGGGCGCGGGGCCCCCCTCGGACCGTGCCTGCTGCGGGCAGCGCTGCTGCTCGCCCTCTGCCCCGCCGCCGCCGGCGGCACCTGGATGTGAGTAGCCGGGCGCGGGAGGGAGGGCTGCGCGGCGCCCGTCCCCTCGTGTCCGCCGGGGCCCGGCGCTGACGGGGGGGCTGCTTCTGCAGGTGGCTGGGCATCGCCGCCGCCGGCGGGCCGGAGAAGCCGGGCTGCGCCAGCCCGCCGCTGAGCCGCCGGCAGCAGGACCTGTGCAAGCAGAAGCCGGAGCTGGTGCCTGCCATCCGGGAGGGAGCGCGCCTCGGCCTCCAGGAGTGCCGCAGCCAGTTCCGACACGAGCGCTGGGACTGCCGCCCGCCGCCCGCCGCCCGCCGCGGACCCGCCGCCCCCGCCGCCTTCGGGCACCAGCTTAGCAGCGGTGAGTGTCCGCCCCCACGGGGCCGCCGGCCCGCAGGTGCGCCCGCCGCCGCCCCGCCGGGGCAGGGAGGGGCGCGGGGCTTCCCCGGTTCTCCTCTCACCGGAGGAGTCCCGTGGGGAGGGCGGCGGAGAGCCGGGGCTCCGGCGGGGCGGGCGCGGGGACCGGCAGCGCCGGGCAGCGGAGTGCCGTCGTGGCGGGCGGTTACCGCATCCGCCCCGGGAGGCTGACACAGGTACACGAAATGCACGGAGCTGACAAAACCTGCCACTGTCTTTCCAA
Organism: Grus americana; assembly: GCF_028858705.1. NCBI lineage: Eukaryota > Metazoa > Chordata > Aves > Gruiformes > Gruidae > Grus > Grus americana. The sequence goes on along the minus strand of NC_072852.1, from coordinate 25,979,310 downwards.
AATCATTGTTCCTTATTGTAATTTTTGCTGAATACGTCGGTGGATGACAGTGCCTTTAACTAGATCCACTTAATTGTGTTGAAATGTTGTTATTCTTAGACTGATGTTGGGTTTATCCCCTTATGTCATAATTACTAAATAAGTGCGGTAATGACACATAGTATTTCGAAAAGGTCACTCGATTGCAGGTAAGAATCTGCTCACAGCACCGTATGCAATGTGAATTACATTAAAATGTATCGTATGTGCTCAGTTATGCAGTATTGCTCAGCCCAGCAAGACCAAAGCTGCTTTTGTTGCATGAACTGACGATGGCACTGCTGAAATTTACTCTGAAATAAGGACGTTTTGTTTGTATCAAATGGTCTTGATCCCACAAGATTCTTTTGAGCACTCTGCTCAGTGATTTTGCTGTAGCCGTTGATGTGAACTCAAGTATTGTAGTACTTCATTTTGTGTTTGTGCAATCTTCACTTTATACTGCAACAGTGAAAAAACCCCAAACGTTAACCATGAAAACATAAAATGAGCAATCAAGTGTGATGAATATTCCAAAAAGGAAAAGAAGAAAAACAGGGAGCAGGAGCAGTTTACGCCACCACATGTAGCCATATGTGTTGTATGTTAGTCCCTTCTGTCCAATGGGGAGGACATTTCCTACAAACCCATAAATGAGTGGCACTGCTAACCCACAAAGCTTCACTAGTGTGTTCTGTGGGAGCATTTTATGATGGTACCAGCACCACAGACTGATACAAACAGGAGGGACAAACAGGAACTCTCCGCCCATGAGTGGAAACTTGGGAAACTGGAAATAACAACTTGTTTTTAAAACAGCGGAAATTAGTAAAGTGAAATTTTAGCTGCAGTTAATGGCCAGGCATTGATTTTCAGTTTGCTTAGAGAGTATACCTTGCTTAACATGGTTTAAAAATCTGTGCCACATTATGCCAGAAGTCACAGAGAATAGTACTGGCTGAAGAGGCCCAGGCAGGTCCCACCAAGATTCTTCTGAGATATAAGAATTAAAGGGTTTTTATACTGCTGTTTTTTCCCATGGCCAGCTTGTTCTAGGAGTAGCACATGGCCTAAATATCCTTGTGCCATCTCCATTTCTGCCTGGTTTAAGATTCTTGGAGCTGTTTGCAACCTTTGTGAATTAGAACAACCTCAATGTTTGCTAAATTTAGCATGAGGTGAGTTCTGGCCCTATACCAAAGTAACCCGGGATCGTGACAGATTCAAGTTCCTTCTCTGGGATCTGAACTAACCTTTTCTTCTTCTCCAAATCAATATGAATAGTGAAAAGTGGAGTGTGGAGTAAGGGGTTTGGGGTGTGGTTTGTTTAGGGTTTGATTTTTTTTTATTATTAAAACTTAATTGGCTTGAAAGTTTCTGTGGCAAATAAAGTTCCCAACCAAATTTAGATAGGAGTTACCAAAAATCTCATGGTACAAGCAGTCAGAGACAGCACCATTAATAGCATGGTCATAGAAAGAGGCCCTGAAGTCTTGGACATGAACATCCACTGCTTTAAACAAGTTAACTCTACAGACCAAGCTGTGATGACTTTAAACTTGTAACTGTTCCCTTTTAATAATAAATAGTCTGGCTTGTAAAATCGGTTTCTACAGCTCCGCCAGGAAGGTAATCAGGGAGTTATGAAGTAATATATTCATGCCTTGCTTTGTAGGCACGAAGGAGACTGCGTTCATATACGCAGTGACATCAGCGGGCCTTGTGCATTCGGTGACGCGATCGTGCAGTGCAGGGAACATGACCGAGTGCTCCTGCGACACGAGCCTGCGGCACGGCGGCTCGGCCAGCGAGGGCTGGCACTGGGGCGGCTGCTCCGATGATATCCACTACGGAATGTCGTTCAGCAGAAAGTTCCTGGATGTGCCCGTTAAGGATGTAACGGGCAAGAGCGGGAGCGGGCTGGCGGTGATGAACCTGCACAACAATGAGGCTGGGAGGCAGGTATGTGTCACCATTCAGAAATGGGAGCAGTTACTTGGTCATCTTCATTGACAAAATGTCATTAACCAAACGAGGCCTGTCCTTGACTGCAGGTACAGATGGGGCCAGTGGCAAGAACAGCATTAACACCACTGAAGCAGAGGTGTACAAACCCGGAATCAGAGCTGGTTTTAACTAAGTAAACTTCATAGGTTGAAATAAAATCCACAAAATATTAATTAGATCTGGGCTAATAACCAGAGTAATCTCAAATAGATATTTGATATTCTGTAGCAAACTCAAAATAGTCTTGTTATCAGCATAATACATTAGGAGTTTTTTTCATTTATTATCTGTAATATTCTGTTATTATCATGACCTGCATTTTTACTTCCCTCTAATACTGAATGAGCAGAGAGAGGGGACATAAGGCATCGTTACCCCATTGGTATCCACGGTCTGGGGTCTGCATCTGAGAGCAGAATCATTCAGAGAGGAAACTGAGAGTTAAGCTTTTACTTAACAAGATGGGATGGAAATGTCACTCCTGTTTTAAAGTATCCCACTGGTTAGGGCACTCGTCAGAGAAGTGAGGGGTGACTGGCTTCAGATAGCTCTTCTTCAGCCCAAGGGACTTCAAACCCACAGCTGCAGAAGGAATGTGGGTGTGTGTGATGTTCAGTCCTTCTGTCTTGTTCTGCAGAGGATGATAAATGGGGACAGAAGAAGCCAATATAGGGAGGTGTGAGTCTGCAGTCCTGTGCTTGGGCTTACATCTGGAATGGCAGAGACTCAGATTCTGGTTCTGGCTTTAAAATTACTTTTTCTGCTTTACCTTGGAGTTTTTAACGTTGTAAGTGTTTAATGACTCTCTCTGGCCCCATAATACTTTAAATCTGTTCTGGTCAGTGACACAGCTATAACTAAAGAAAAGAAATGGAGACCCTCTGGTTTTGACTACACATATTGATGGACTCCACCATAACTCGGTAATTTCCTGTAGCCAGAAGCAGCATCAGTGGGTTTTACTGAAAACAGCTTACCTATCTGCCGTAGATGGGGACTAACCATAGTAAGCCATCGTAAGAGCCGTGGTGGTATCATTGCAAACTATTTTAATTTAAACTAATTTTTACACTTTATAAGGTAATATATGTTATTTTATTCAATTCAGGTATATAAATGGAAAACCAGAAAATCTTTCAGGGACATAGGCCCTTTTCAGGTCTGAAGTAGAAGAAGCAAACTTTATACCTAAGCAGATGCTGACAACAGTTACTGTGAGTTTAATTAGATGCCAGTCAGCTAATGTAAATAAGAGGAACAGAAGATTAAGTGATTATTTCCTTAGGGAAATAGCAAAGGGTCATTTATCATGCTTGTAGAGAGAGTCAGTTAGGGGAGGAGATAATCATCTCCATAAAACTATCTCTCTTAATTTCATGATTTTTAATATACAGTACAGATATGAATTTTTATTTTAGTACTCATGTTTGTCATTAGACAATGCTATTTTTCTTGGGTTAGGGTGACAGTGGGAGTGTAGGGAAGAAGAGTGCAAAGCTCCAGAGGAACTTCAAAGAGAAAGAGAGATGTGATTTCTGTGTTTAGATGGTCTTCTCTTTGATACCCTGCTCTTTATGTTAGCAGCAGCAGTAGAATCACAGAATCACGGAATGGTTTGGGTTGGAAGGGACCTCAAAGATCATCTAGTTCCAACCCCCCTGCCATGGGCAGGGACACCCTCCACTAGACCACATTACCCAAAGCCTCATCCAACCCGGCCTTGAACACTTCCAGGGATGGGGCATCCACAACCTCTCTGGGCAACCTGTTCCAGTGCCTCACCGCTCTAACAGTAAAGAATTTCTTCCTAACATCTCATCTAAATCGTCCCTCCTTCAGCTTAAACCCATTACCCCTTGTCCTGTCACTACACTCCCTGATAAACAGTCCCTCACCATCTTTCCTGTAGGCCCCTTCAGGTACTGGAAAGCCACAATTAGATCTCCCCAGAGCCTTCTCTTCTCCAGGCTGAACGATCCCAACTCTCTCAGCCTGTCCTCATAGGAGAGGTGCTCCAGCCCTCTGATCAGCTTCGTGGCCCTCCTCTGGACTCGCTCCAACAGCTCCATGTCTTTCTTGTACTGGGGCCCCTAGAGCTGGACATCAGTACTCCAGGTGGGGTCTCACAAGAGTGGAGTAGAACCGTAGTTTGCTGTCCTTTTGTCTTCAGTGACAGCGTTTGCTTATGGTCTTCCAGCACCACCCTTGTGCTCATCTCTAATTGCTGCAGGTATGCCAGCACAACTGTCTGGGCTCTTGCGCTGTGAACTGTACCAAGGAGCTTTAAAAACACACATATTCACACACACAGCCTGGAAGAGAAACTTTTTTGGGGGGTTGATGTCTTTACAGTTGGATCAGTTCCCTGACCTCACCTATAGCGGTCGCACAGACAGTTGCACACCTGCGTCATGGGGACAGGAGTGACTGGCAAAGGGGAAGAGTGCATTCAGCTGAAGATAACATATTTTCAAATAGTGAGCTAAAGCTACAAGGGGTTGGAGGATGAGGTTAAGTGAGTCCTCATTTTCCAGAAATAGTATTTTTGATAGGATCCAAAGTTGTCTTAGATACTTGTTACATGCGTGAAAATATAATTGATTTGGAATCCACATATTTAATGTTATGCAACTGTAGTATCTTTTATTACTGTTCATGTTGAGCAGTACCTCTTACCATACATAACTTCATGAAACCAGAGTTCTAGACTAGGCTGTCAGTCTCTGGGAACAGGGTAGAATCTGGCCCAAGAAGATCCATCAGGTCCTGAGGACCTCTCAGGGTTTCATGCTTTTCACGATACTGAGCTCTCCAACGAGGCTCTCAAAATATGCTGTCACAGGCTCATTGGGTGCACACGAGACATATGTTTATTCCTTTTCCAAGACACTTCTTTGTTGGTTTTTTTTTTAAAAAAATAATCCACTGAAAGGCTGGAAGATCCTTATTTCACTGATTTTGTATCAATGGTGTATTTGTTGTTCATTATCTTGGAAGAAAATATGCAAGGTATTTAGTCAGCTTCTGCAAATAAATATTTTGTAACTTAATGGCAAACTGTAGGATAAAGCAAATATTTTGACCACTCTCCTGAGTGAAAGAGAATATTTATGGTTGGTACTTGGGATTTCTAGCAGTGATATTAGCCAAAGTAAAGTTGAGGAGAACTCTTGATTTTTGTAGTTTCAAAATTCTTAACTAGATGTTGGAAAATGTTGACCTTCATGTTTTGGGGCTTACAAGAAGGATGTTTTGCAATATATTTTGGTACCTTATGACCTTTTGTAATAAATACTATCATGTTCCTGGTTCTGCATCTTGCAAGAGCAGTCTTGCAGGGACAATATTTCTGAGTTTGTTTGGAGTTACTAATGGAACTGGTATGTGCAGAATTCTCTTCTTCCTTTCCCATTTCCGTACAAAATACTATTCTACATTTCTACATCTCATAGTTAAATCCAATAAATATAAATTTTAAAACAGTAAGGATCCTTTGACTGGGCTGTCCACTGTTTAGGATACTAACCTGAACCTCAGAAGATCCCAATTTCATTCCTTACTCTGCCACAAGATAAGTGTTCATCATCTTTCATCATTGTAATGAGTCAGGCAGTGTGGGTTGACTATTATTGTATTAGTATTTTTTTTACAAATTGAAGAATTCTACTCAGTTTTGCACTTGTGGAAATTTATTTGGTGTGCAGGACTTGTGTTCTCACATTGAAATAGCTTGGCTCATCAGAGTTTCTTTTTACTGATTCTTGTGGGTTGGTAACAGACCCACCAACAGTCTGCAACTGTTCTTACGTGCTGTACCTCTGGTGGAACATATGCTTGTCTTCATGAATAGTCCTATTAGTTCTACGAGTGGCTTAAATTAGGCTGTTTGATTACAGGCATCGGTTCCCATTGCAAAAACAAGTACTGGCAGCCCCCGTCTCACAGCTGAGAACAGTGCCTGCAAACAGAGAGCTCAGCTTGGGGATATTAAGCATTAATTGGCATTAAGGGGTATATAAACTACAGTCGCACTGATACTTTCTTTTGCTGAAGACTAATCTCCACTTTCTGTCCGCCCGCCTGTTCTAGCCACAAATTCCCAACCCACGCCGCTCCCTCTGTTAATTGCATTTGATCAGTGAAAGGAAGTCAGTTTAAAAATGATCTTTTTTTCCAGGTTAATTTTTAACACAGCTCAGTGTTCAGCACTGTATCCGGTTCATCACTTACCCCTGTACTCTTGTTGCGCTAGTACCACCAGAGCTGAGGGCAGTGACAGGCCACAGGGGCAAGAGGAGCTGCTCCGGTGGGCTTGTGGCTGAACACAACGCTCGTGGACCCAGCTCATTTCCACACTGATCGCGTCCCACCAGAACTGCGTTGGCTCTGCAGGCACCCTCTTAGGTGTGTTTGCAAGAAAACGGCAAGAGAAGATTCCTAGTCCCTAAATTTTGCCAGGTGTTCAGCTTTGAGTGCTTGTTCACTGAAGTTCACACGGCAGCCTGAGATCCAGCGGCATGTTTTGTGGTCAGCCAAAGCAAGATGTCAGCTCCCTGTGCTGGCAGTAGAGGCAACCCAAAATATGCTGGAGTCCAATCAGAAAACTTGCCCATCCTAGCAGCTAGGAAGCAATAACCTGGGTTCATGAACAATTGTGATAACACCATAAATCATTCTAAAACAGATTGCATCAAAGCTTCATGTGAGAAGCCTGAGCAACAGAGAATGAAAAACCCCCAAATGTCTGTAACTGCTACAGATGCTCTCAGTGCTTCCACACTCAACCACGTTTGTAGTTTTTGCATTGATTTGATCTTCCATACACTGCCAATATATGCTGCATTTTTATATTTTTATGTCAACCTGAGACTCCAACATCAGTTGCTGCTCCTGTTTAGAAACTCTGTCTCCCTTTGGTTTTTGTTAATTTATCCTCAGAGGAGGACTCTGAGTGTTATCTACTGGGCTACTTGCCCACATGGAAGTATCTCACCCTTAGCACCTAGCAGACATGTCCAGGGCTTCCTCTGACAATTTGTGGATCCTTCTGCCTCATCCAGATTTTACTATGCCTGGTTCTAGCAGACTTGGATGCCCACTTCTTTACCCAAACCACAATGTATATTTTTCCCCTGTTGTTTCTTCCCTAGTTAGTACCCTGTCATATTGCAGTGAGAGCAAGGATTAAATCTGTAACCTTATAAATCCTACAGCACAATGTGATTTCGAACTACTTTGAGATTCCAGTTACTTGTCTTGATACAAATAACTAGTCATTAGAAATTGGAAAATACTGTTAAATCCCTTCTGTTTGTAAATTGTGTGTAAAATGTATTTGTCAATACTGTGTGTCTCTTGCCCTTGGCATTTTCTTAGGTTATCTGTAGTCTAACAAAGACTTTCTGTCCTTGGATCTCTAATTGTCATCTGCCTCAATCACTGTTATGTCTTAATGATGCATATTCTGACTACGCAGTGATTTCCTTATTGATAGATTCTGGAGATACGAGCATAAGGTCACGCCTGTCTATTAAACAGAAACGAGCCTGTGAAGGAGGGAAGAGAAGTGTCTACAAGAATTACTGCCATTTGATTTGCCAGTGAAAGAATCTGCGTGTGCTCTGGGGTGAGGGTCTGTTTGTTGCAATATTCTTATTTCTCCAAGGGTGGGGAAAAATCTCCAATCCCAAAAGCATTCCACAGCATGTAGAAATATCTCCTGTATTGGTGCACCGCTTCACCAGGTTTAGTTTGGAAGGCTTATGGCTGTTCTAGGTCAGGGCATACACCTGCTCTTTCTTGCTAATGGTTCTTTGAATACCTCGCTTGTTTGGCTTCTGTAGTAACCTCGACCAACAAATAGGTCCTGTTCATTCACCAGAGATACGACTCCAGGCAAACACTTTGGCCATGTGTATTTTTAATAATGTTTGTAGAGTTATATGCAAATACCAACTTGGTCTTGTGTCAATATCTTTGAGGCAGAATGTGCCAGGAGGCCTCAGCTCCCACTGGATTTAACCATGTCGGACTCGTCCCAAACTTCGGTGACTGCATTTACCGTGATGAAAAGTCCCAGTTTAACACAGGGGTAGAAACTGCTCATTTTATCTGTTCTGTGCCTTGACTAGCTCTGAAACTCTGAGGATGGCATTTGTGCTGCCTGAGCTACAAAGCAGTCTGGGACCTGAGTTTATTTCTGGTCCTGCAGAGGGTCAGTGGGGCTCGGTAGGATTTCAGGGCTCCGGTCTCACTGCAGAATCAGGGCTTAGGAACAGGCACAAATGAAACTGCTTTCTCAAGGAAAAAACAGAGGAAGGTGTTAGATAGTTGTCTTCTGTTTGGGTTTTTTTTCCCTAAGACAGTTTGAGAAAGACATAGATTGACAGTGGTTACTATTTGTGGGGGCTGTGGAGTAAATGAAGGTTTAGGGTGAGCATTAATAAATATCATGAAGTTGGGGTGGAGGTGGGGTTTGTCTTCCCATTTTGTGGGAAATAGTGGTTCCTCCACAGAGCAGTAATTTGAATCTGTATTTGCCTTGCTGCATGAGAAGTTTTAAGAGAAACTTACTATGAATTCATTTAAAATTCACACTTTCCGTTACACTTCCCAATTGCCTTTATTGTGGAAATTAAATATGAGGGGAAAGGATAGAAAATGGAAGATGGTAACATAGGCTTTCTACACCATTAACCGCTGGCCTGAATGAGTCTACAGGATGGCTCCAGAGGGTCCGTTAATGGAAAAGTAAACCAAACCAAAACAAAAATTATGATATCTTGTCCTTTTGCTATATCTGTGCATGCGATGATTTTTCTGTGCACTTTTCCAAACTATAATGTGAGATGTGTCACAAGTCTAATCGTATACTCTGACTATTAGGTATTCCAGAAGGAAGTATTGATTGTCTGCTGACAATTTGAGTTGCAGTTCCAGATAAAGAAAGTTACTGCTTGTTTACAGATTCCAGTTCTTTGAGGCTTGGTCTTGTATAAACTGAGCCAAAATTCTTGAGTGTTGCAAAAGCTTATCGCAGGCTGCAGATTCCCATTGTTGGTCAGACAGTTATTGTTCAGCCCAGTGCTTGCATCTGCACGGGTGTAGAAAAGTAGCTCACCTAAGGGTATTTGAATGTTGGTAATAACTGCGGAAATTTTGCTAAAACATTGAAAGGTATAAAAGTAATGTGAATGCAACAATCAAAGTTTGTTAAGTAGAGCCATTATGCAACTGGAAACACTGGAAACCCATGATAGTACTACTATGTCTAAATTACAAGAACAGGGTTTGATCCCGTAAGTGGTAAACACCTGAGATTTACTCCAGAATACCTGAAGATAGCTCTGCTGACCTGTAGCGGCTCCTTTGATGGCTTTTACCTGCAGCTCAGAGATGTGGCCGTCCTCCTGCTCTTCCAACACAGGTCTGCCCTGAGGCATCTCCAGCCCATACGCTGCGCTGCTTCCGATGCTGAGCCATGCTGGTCACACAGGCACTGTTGTGCAACCTCGAGCCATTCCTGTGGCCTTAGTTACAGACTACGTTGTGAACGTTTAGTGATCCGGATGGTAGCCACAAGGCAGCCTTAAAAGATGGCATAGGCCTGCCCAGTAAATGTCTTCCAGTGTAGGAACAGTGCCGTTACCTGTCCAGTCTCTGCTTCCCTCCTGCTATTCCCCACGGGAGCTGTTTGCATTCTAGCGGTGGGAGCAGTGACACAGGACGTGTCGTTTCAAGTATTTAGGATCCTCCAGAATGAAAATCCAGCCAGAAATACAAGCTTTCCTTATTGCGATTCAATATTGCTACGTTATCGCCATTGCAAAGTGCAAATGCAGAGCACTTCTGGAGATCAGGCTTCCCATAGCAGGGGTCCAGAGTTGGAAACCTGATTCCTAACATTTATCCTCCTGTGCTCTGGCTTCCCTGTCGCTGAAATGGGAGTGATAGCTGTAATATTCAATACTTCGAGACCTCTGTGTTACTGATGTCAGGCAGTATTCCTAATGAATGAAAGACCACATCCAAATATTGTTTTTCCTTTGCTTTCAGGCTGTAGCAAAGCTGATGTCAGTGGATTGCCGTTGTCATGGTGTTTCTGGGTCCTGTGCTGTGAAAACTTGTTGGAAAACGATGTCCTCCTTTGAAAAGATTGGCCGGTTTTTAAAGGATAAGTATGAAAACAGCATACAGATATCAGACAGACTGAAGAAAAAGCTACGCAGGAAAGAGAAAAGCCAGCGGAAAGTACCAATTGGGAAAGAAGACCTGCTGTACATAAACAAATCACCCAATTACTGTGTCGAAGACCAAAAATTGGGGATCCCTGGGACTCAGGGAAGGGAATGTAACCGCACCTCGGAGGGACCCGATGGCTGCAACCTCCTCTGCTGTGGGCGCGGGTACAACACCCACGTTGTCAGGCACGTGGAAAGGTGTGAATGCAAGTTTGTCTGGTGCTGCTACGTGCGCTGCCGGCGGTGCGAGACCATGACCGACGTACACACCTGCAAATAAGAAGAAGTGCAGCAAACATGGCCAAACCATCCCGCGCAGTTTGGTACACGCAACTGCCACACAGGCAGCAATTACTCTTACCGTGTGGGATTGCAGGGGGATGAGCCTCAGGGGAGTGGGTATTGCCAAACAGCGGGGAGTCCAAGAATTTGGCATGTGAAAGGGCAACTGAGCGAACAGCAGCCTGCTCGCAGGGACAGCTAAAACAACAAAAAAGGACTCCCGGTGACACATCTGAACAAATAACTCCATGAGCAGGGACAGACACAAAACTTTCCAAGTCTTTAACAGCCACAGCATCCTGAAGGTCCATGTGGTCAGTAGGTGCAGTGGAGAAAACTCAAGATCTCGTTAGCCAGTGACTGAGGATTTAAGAGGATGTGTAAGATACATTAGATATAATCTTTATATCTGTATTTCTAAAACTAGGACTAGATGGATCCACTAGATGGTTTATTTCTGCAGGCTTTAGAAAAAAAAAAAAAAGGGGGGAAATGTTCTGCTGTTGACCATGAAGTATTTGCTTTGTGACCCTTTGGAAAGCCATCTCCTGCATAATGTGCAGGAAAGCACCTGGCACTGAGAAATGTGCGTGACCGCAGAGAGCTGGGCTCTGCCTGGACAGATGAGGAGGGCCCATTGGCATGGAGCAAGCTGTGTCCAGAGTAGAGGGGTTGGAGCACAGCTTGGTGAACGTGAATGGTGTACCACATAGCAACCTCGGGACTTTTTTTATAGGTTGTCTTTCAAACGCACAAAGGACAGGTCTGAGGAGGGACAGAAATATAGTTTGGTATTTGAAGGAAATAAAATCCTTCATAGGCGTTTCCTCAGTATCTGAACACACAATTTGCGAGTCAGCTGATTGTCACCCCACTGTTGGACTGTATGCGATAACCTGCCGTGTTCAACCATCTTGCTGGTGGTTCACCGTCATTTTCATAATTAGCCATGTGAGACTCAGCCCAAAGAAATCTTCCATAAAGTGAAAAAAACTTTAAAACATTGCTTTCTCTTATAGAATAAGCAGCTAAGAACTTTCCAATAGGTTGCATCCTAAGTAAGTTCCATGCACAATGTAATTTATGGATTGGCTCACACCACTAAAATATTTAAACAGTTATTGATAACATTTTCTCCCCCTCCATATGTTGGCTCAGTTTTATTTCACATCTGTGAAAGGTTGTTTATTTTTATGCAATGATTTAATGCCTGGCTTAAAAAGCATCACGTGAAAGGATTTCTGTTGTTTAAATGTGCAAAGACCTATTTTTGATAAGACAAGAAAGTTTATATTTTGTAAATATTTAAATTATGCAAGTTATGTAAAAGGTTTTGAAAACTAATGTGATAAGATTACAGCCTTTGACATTTGTTGGTTAGATATTTGTTACTATTGTAGTAGCCTTTAATTGATTTTTATTTGCATGTGCAGGGGGAAATTAGAGAATTACATAATTTTTTTTTACCATCAGTGTGGTTATAACTATTGCAGTTAATACACACTGATGAGAAACACTTACTATGATTTTCTAAATGATCAGTTAATTGCTACTCTGTTTTCTTTTTTATTCTTTTCAATCCCTTTTACCAACAGTGAAATCCCAGCTCCAGCAGTAGGTGCAGGACTCGCACTGACATCAAGGGGACTTGCATGGGTTTGCAATCCCTTAACTTGTTCTACACTAACAGTTTTTAGAAAGAAATCATCTTAGACAGTTTGGTTGAGGCTTTCAAAGTTACTTTGAGGAATTAATTTCCTGGTTGGCAATTATTTTCCCACAAAAGATGGTGGCCAGATTCTCTATCACTCTTTATCAGATGTGTAGGTCAGGAGGAAGCAGACAAAATCTTCTGTGGTGTGGTACTTCACTGCCTTATGTGGAGTATCTTAGGAACACCAGTTCAGCGAGCAAGAAGTCCTTTGTCTGCTGGTTGTTTTTGGACCTTCCCTCCACATTTGACCAGTCTGTAGCCATTGACCTAGCCAGATAAGTATCCTGAAGCCACAAAATTTGCTGTCTGTGGGAAGGGTGCTCGGTGTACCAGTTGCTGTCACAGGAGGATTCGACACCCTTCCTGTGAAAACTTGAATGGGGAGGACATGTCCTGGTGGAAGACCCTAAAGAGAGAGTTGTCAGCCCCAGGTTGTTCCCATCTACCAGAGATGAAGATAAACCCGCAGTCTCCAGAGGCCATGGCACAGCACTTACTGGAATCATGGATTGGGACATGCTACTGGTCACTGTAGATATGAAGGTGTTGTAGAGACCACCCCCCTCTCTCTCGCTCTCTCTCAATCTGCCTTATGTCAAGCTGATGGTAAGTGCCTCGGTGTCCTACGTGAACCTGCTCCTAGTGGTGCCTTTGCCAAGACCTGTGTTGAGGTCACCACCATTTTGTTGTACGGGGCTCCAGCAGGAACCAGCTGTTGGGAGTTCAGCATGGAGATCGAGATCTTCTCTCGAAGCAGCTCCAATCTGTGTCTCAAAACTACCTTAGCTTTTATCAGACCTAAAGTTTCTTCCATGCCTGATCTGTAAAATAAGGAAAATCACCAATGCACTTCTCAGTACGCCTTAACTTCTTGCAGTGTAGGAAATGAGGACAAAATGGTCCTAGACTCCTGGGCCTAAACAGCTTCAGGGATTTGCCCAGGAGAAAAATCTCAGCAGGCTGTTTCTGTGGGTTTGAATGGGAAGGCATTCACATCAGCGTTGCACTGAGATGTGGGGCAGTCATGATGCAGCCAACACAGTCGCGGTGTCTCTTGCCTGCTCGGCTAGCCAGTATGTGAGGCTGTGGTAATTCTGAGAGGTCGTCTAGTTCCAACAAAATAACTTTTTGTTTTTAAATGTTGTTAATAAAATATTTTTTTCTGGTTTATGGGGGGGGAAAAGAGTTTGTTTTTTTAAAGAGTGACAAAAGGGAACAAAGAGAAGTGGCAACACACATGGTTTATGAATGCTACAATAGCTCAGCAAACAAGGAAATGGTTTTGAAGTTTCACTGGCAGCTGTAGGACCCATCTTTCCCCTGAGAAGCTGAAGAGAGCAATTTCATGGGAGATGTCATTACACTTTCTGCACTGAGTGCAGAGCACTGGTGAGAGCAAGCGCATGGGGTCTGCGGGGCTGCCGCTCGCTCTTCTGCTGTGCTAACGTTGAGGGATTGGAGGGGGGGAGCAGAAGCCAAGCTGAGTGCATTGGGGAGACTGGAGCATGAGCCCCTCTCTTTACCTATCACAGCTGAAATTGCTGTGTAAGTAAGTTAAGCTCCACTGTAACTTATCTAAGTTACATCCATAAAACTAGTTCTGCATAGGCAGCATCTGTAAAAGCAGTTCTGGACAGGATTAGGATATGCGCATTGTTTTGTAGTAGCATCAGGCTTAAATAAATAAGCTGACATCTACTGCGGTATTTATTCCACAAAACTGCCTTTACTCCTTCCACACTCTGGAAAAGCTCTCCTGGGTGAGAATGAGAGGGAGAACCGGCTGTAAGACAGCATGCCTCCTTAGCTTTTAGAGAAGCCTATGTACAACATAGCTGGTTCAGCTGCTTCTGTGGGCATATGGCACAGATGAATTTCATTCACTCACTTTAATAGGGTGGGTTTTTTTCCCAGTGCTGGGACTGGAGGATCAAGGTTGTTGACTTTGAAAACATAGCTTTATAATAATCTTGTATAGCTTTACAATAATACATCTTTTCTCTTTGAAAGTAGCTGCGTGTGTGCTTATCTGAGCAAGAAAGATTAAAAAAAAAAGAAAGTCACAGTTTGAGTGGGGGAAAGGTTTTATCTCAGACCTGTTCCCTCACACTGACCTTTTATGCATGGAGCAGCCGTTTGTGAAAAGTAGCAAACGTGTGAAAAATGCCACAGGTTTACTTTTTGAAGAAAGGATAACTGTAACCTCTTCTGAAAGAGCAAGTTACATATGCCATTTTGAAAACAGAAATGCATGCGTGCTGGCTGCGTATTTGAAGAGCAAAGTTGTGTTGTTGACTGACAGGCTGACGTACTCAGAGGAGTTACTGCAGGACTACAGCTGGCCAGTCTGTCGACACGCCAGCCTGTGCGTGCTCTGGTAAGGGAAGAACACCGTCTTGTCCTGCCTGTTGGAGATCCCTCGTCAAAGGATGTCAAAGGCTGTGTGGTAAATGGAGATTGTCTCCATTGCTATCAAAATGTCTCTCTGCACTTTCCAGTGAACGGCAAGTATGTGAAACGTACGTGTAAAGTAACCAGCAACAATTAGCATTGGTCATTCAGAGGAAATGGTGTTGAAAGGACTTTTCTGACGAAGCTGAGATGCTTGATTTCATCGAAGGATAAGGTTTCACAAGACAGAAAACTTGACATTAGGGTGGTTCCTTATAGTTCAAAACTATCATGGCTAGGTCAGGTAAAATGCTGAAGCGGTACCAACTCACTCTGCTGGCTAATGTTTATGAAAAGCGTGTAAAAGGATCATCCCACTGTGGCAGACTTCATGCCAAATGAGGCACTGTCTTTCTGAGCCCTCTAATGTATTGTAGATATCACACAGGGTGGAATATCAGGAAGTATCAGGGTGGAATAAATGTTATTATTTGTTCCAGGTAACCTGACAAAAACGCTAATTGCGAATCCTCTCCTGACTGTATCCCGTCTGTCCTGCCAGGTGATCTGGAATGCCCAGATCCGGTAGTAACAGTGAATGTGGTATCATGACTTTATTTTTCATTTCACACAAGGATTTGTAATACCATTTTTTAGGATTTTACACACTTTCACATTTTTTGCTGTCAGTGAATCGGCATGGGCAGACGCTAGCTAACAATACCTAACTGAGAAACAGGGCTTCACACCCATACGTCCAAGAAGCATCACCAAGGAGGTTAGTAGTGGTAGCAGTTGTATTCTGACTATAAATGGAAATCTTTGGAGAAATGACATGCTCAAAGTCACTTGCAAAAGCAGTGGCAGACCTAGGTTTAAAGAAAAAAGGAAAAAAAGAGAATAGGCAGGTCTCCTGATCATCAACCCAATGCATTGGCTACCTGGTCACTGCATTTGTTTCTCAGCCCGTGTAGTTTGAAAACTGTGGTTCGCCAGGTGGGACTGTACAGTAACCATCCGAGTCATGAGTACTGGGCAAGTCCTGCTGCAGGGACCACTACAGGTTTTCAAGGGCAGGCAAAGACTAAAATAATCAGTTGGTGAAAATTGCATTTCCTAAACCTCCTGTTGTTTGTATTTCTGGGATTCAAATATGCCTTTTTAGCCCACACAAATGACAAATTCATCCTGACGGGAATAGAGTCTGTGAACTCCACGGTAAATGAATGCTGCAGATAAACAATGCTAAAATACCCCAGCCTGTCCTAGAGACTGCTGTTACATTGAATCGACAGCTGTGTAATTCCACAGGTAGTTCTGTTAAATAACTAACAGTTTACTCGGTTTAATGAGGGTTAATCCTCTCTGGCCACTGTGTCAGCTCTGCAGGGCTGGAGGTATGGTGGCAGGTAGGACCACGACACTGGAATTCATTTCACAGCCAGCCGCTAACGCTGACTGGTGATGCCTCTGGCCAGGGCTGGAGTTTGGAGGCCAGGGCTGGCTGCAAATGGCTGATGGCCTTCGGTGGAGGGGAGCTATCGCTTCATTTGCACAGCAAAGAGGCGTAACAAATAAGGCGCCTAGGAGAGTGAAGGCAGACGCAGGCGTGGAGTTTAGATGCACTAATTGAACTGGAGGAAGAGAGATTCGTTAGAGGATAGTGCCGCATACCTTGTGAAACCTTCTGCTGAACCGGAGCCTGCGAGCACGAGTAGAGTTTGTCACGGGCTGAAAGATCAGAGCCTCTCTCAGGGTTTGGCCATTTCATTTTCCTCTCAGCCTTGCTATGTTTATGACCATACAGCGTAATTTTAAATGAGCTGCACATTTTCCTTGTTAATACTTCAAGAATCATCAGCTTACCATCCATTTTTGCTTTTTTTTTTTTTTTAATATCAAGTTATGTGTGTATCAGGATGCCTTAATTAAAATGCTGAAACGTCTGATTGAGTAAGACTTCTATAATAATTTTCCCCAAACCTCTGAAAATTTGTATTTGATTGTGGAGCGGAGTGAAACACATTTCATGAGCATTTCTGATTTCTAGAGAAAAAGCTTGGCAGTATACTAGGGGTTAAAACCAGACTGCAGTATTATTTATGTGGATGATGATTTACCCTCTGTGCTGAAAGGTACATTGTGCCTCATGTCAGTAGCACAAAACCAGCTGACAACTGAAACAATGTCCCATTCTCCTGCACGGACCAATCTGCCCCAGAATCTAATAAATTAATTTGACACTCTATTGTGTCTCAGTATGTACTAAATAATATTTTGATGTTAAACATACTGAGTTTTTAGAGGATCTATATATATCATTAAGAGACTCAACGTGGAGAGGAACCCAACAGCAAGATACTATTCAATTCCAGTTTAAGATGTGCTATTTGGGTTTTTGAAAAACAGTTCTGGCTAGTCAGCGCCAATTATGCCAATGGGAGCAAAAACAGAAGTTACCTGAAACTTAGAAAACTAAGTTGTTAAGTTTTATGCTCGCTGAGTTCGGAGCTTTAGGCTGTAGTCTCATGTCAGGCTGGGTTTGCACGCCGGGTTGGCTGAGCGCGTGCTCGGGCTCTCTACCCCCTGCCCTGACCCCAGCCCGTCGATAGGTTTAGCGATACGGTTCACAGAAACCCTCCACAAACAGTAGATTTGGCTCAGTTTGGAGCAGCAAACTGCAGAAAGGACACGGCAGGAGGAACTCAGGGAGCTGACCAGGAGTAGTAACTCCTTGAGCTGACTGTACTGCCAGCATCAGGATAGTATTCAGCTATGGTTTCACACTTCACGTGCATTGAGAACTCCAGGTTTTGAACATAAACCAACCAAACCAAACCCCACAGAGCACAAATGGAGAATATTTGACAGAAGTTCTGCAAACAAAGCAGCTAGTGAAATAAATCCATTCTAGTCATTTCGATGCAAGAGATTTTAGGTAGAACCAAACTTTTGGCATTATAGAATGCTACAACTGCCTCCTGCAGAAGTTTTATGATCCCTCACAATGTGCAAAAATTGTGCCCTCTCAGGAAAACAAGCAAGCTGCGTACAGTAAGAAGGGTTGGGGCTTCAGGGCTGGCACATTTTCCATTGATCAATGATTTTATGGCACTACAACTGCAAGTAACCTCTTTAAGATGCCCTCCTTGCTTTGGGTCACTCAGGACTAAACAGCACTAAGGCAATACAGAACAGTACGTACTCTCTGCTGACACCATATTTGGGGTAACACAATTCTGTCTGCTTAACCTTGAAATATTAGTTGGATTCAGTGTTTCTTTTTTTTCCATTTGCTGATGTGCAATTGCGTAATTGCAATGCTAAGAAACCACTCTAAAAACCTCTTGCGTTGTAGCACACGATCAGCAAGAGGAACAGAATTAACCAGCTGCTTTGCCTCCAGAGATCAGAAATTTTCCGTAGAGGATGGAGTGATTTCTGTGCATTTTACACAGTACACAATGTGGCTAGACTATTAGAGTGTTCTATGCTGATCCCTAACCCTCTCCATATATATTCTAAAGCCCTGAAAGAAAGTTTTCATTTCTACATACTTCAAAGGATAACAGACGATGTTGATTTTATTTATTAATACACCACAAAACACAAGGTATATTTATCTACATTGTTTCTTAACCTGCTTTTGAGACATCTATGAGGGCTTAGATATAAAAGCCATAAATCAAGACATTATCCACCAGGTTTTCCAATGGGAAGGATGATTCAGCTGCCAAGATCTGGGAATGCGAGGCAGTACTGATAAAGACAATGTTGAAATATTCAAGGCTGAGGAAGATAATTAGCCAGAGAAGATTGCTGCAGCATTTGCTAGGAAAAAAACATTTGCAGACTATGTTCCACAGAAGATAGCACTCCCTTCCACTGCCATCCATCAAGCTCAAAGAGCAGACACGATTCCTCCTCAGATGGGAGTGCCTTTTTTCATGTCAGTGAGGTTATAGCTATATCTGGTACGGACAACACCCTAAGAAAGGAACAGACCTTTTTGAGGGAATGGGTGATTACAGATTTACAGATTATAGCAATTTTAAAAGGATAAATGCAAGATTAAAGGAACTGGGTTGCACGCTCTAGAAAGGAAAAGAAAGGGCCAGGAAGAATGTAGACATTCCAGAGGAGAGTCATCAATTTTTAACTTGCAAAGAAGTAATCATTAATTTTCAGCAAAGAAGATTTGGATGGTACATGACAAACCTATCAAGATGGTTAGTTAAGCATTGGAAGAGACATCTGAGGAACATGTTTTAACCGGAGTCTATAAAGGACGCATTAGATCTTGTTTGTAGGCTGACTACAGGAGCAGCAAGGAGGAACTGGAAGTGGATTTAAACTAATATTAAGATAATCAGAAATGTAATGAAATATCTCAAGTAGAGCACATGCTTTCTAGCCATTCTTCATTTTTTTGCCTGCAGGGAGGCAGCAGCAAGAGGCAGCTGAGCCCAGATTTTTGTGTCCTTTTGGCACATTGCTCAGAGGATGAGAAGCAGTGTCCCTCATGTTGAGTACAGCATCAGAAGCTACTGACACCTCATGGTATCACCAAACAGGCCAAGAGCTGCTCTTGCACCTTCTTTCTTTGTCCTCGAAGATCCCATCCAGCCTTCCAGGTTTCTTTTTAAATTTTCTTAGCCAGGTCCCTTGTATTAAGGCCAGCGTATGGCCTTACAGCCGTAACAACAAAGAGGATTTCATCAACAAAGAGTCCCTTGCCTGGTATCCGTGACCCAAGTCAGTTTAGGGAGGAACCATGGCCCTTCCCTTCCTTACATAGGAAAGTCAGTCCACGCGTACAGTGGCAGTATTATTACTTTATTTCTGCCTGGATTTATCCACCTGGCCTATATTTTACTAATACACTCATTCTTGAAAAACACTCACACTGCAGAAAATCCCATTTAGGAGACCTTACACATGCATCAAGCATTTAGTAATGTCAATGTTTGAGGAAACCAAGTGCCACAGTAATGCATCTGGAAAGCAAAACGTGCCGAGCAAAGGGAAGCTTTTTCCAAACTAGCACTTGGGAAACTAAAGCTGTAAAAGGCTGTTTCCAGAGGAAAATATAAGAAGTTTGATCATGAAAGGCAGTAGGAAAGATGCAGAGTGCATGTCAAGGTTGAGACCCCCTTCAGAGTCTTTCTTAAGATTCCTATTATCCGCATAAAGCAACACTAGTACAGCAATTGAGAGCTGTGGTTTGCAATGAAGTCTTCAGGTGACTTGGATCCCAGCTGGGTGCTTCTTGGGGAAAATGAAGTTACAATCTTCCTGTGTCCTCCCCCTCTCTTCGCACGGCTGCACTTTCTGAGGTAAACATTTCCCACAATCTTTCTCTTTCCTTCCCTCACTGCTCTGTTCTTAACAGGTCTGTATGATGCTGCAAATGTTCCCACCACCTCATGTAGGAAAGTACGCATCCTGGAGCTTTGTCACACACAGGTACTTTCACATGAAGCTGCCTGTATAAAATGCCTTCATCTTTGCAACCGACCGCTTCCTACCACCAGCTGTTGGAGAGACCAGGGAGGCCAGAGAAGTAATCTTTGAGTGTGGCAACTCAAAGGAAACACACATAAGATATCAGAAAGTCTTGCTTAAGAGTAAGCATCATAAAGCCTACCTCAACAAGAGGATACTGCAACTAGCCCACAAGACAGAAGAGAGGGCATGACTGGATCTTGTGACAAGTCAACAGCCCAGGATGATGGATAAGAGCAAGGAGACCCCATTTGCACAGCCACTCCAGTATGAGTTTTATATACTTGAAGAGTCTTACTAAATATGATAACACATGGGTTAGAGAACGAGGGGAAGATTTCCATCAAAATTACAAGAATAAAAGGATTTAAGGACTTACAAAAATAATCCTACCATTTTATTGTTTAAAAGGTTTGTGGCAGGTGCAACTTTAAGGTGTTAGAGTCATAATACATTTACTTAATTCAGATCGCTGAAAAAAGGCACAAATTTAAAATATACAAGGGCTAAAAGAGGTCTGCCTCCAGTCTTATCTCCTTTCCATTTAATTTTGTAGAGGAAATTTGAACTTTTTAATTTGATGAAAGATGAAATATTCATTGCCATTCAAAACTAAAAAAATGAAGACAAGAGTAGTCCTGGGCAACTATTAATTCATAGAAATGTTCTTCTCTTATGACCCTCCCAAGTAGCTTCAAAATTATTCTGATATTATTTTGGATAGCAGCATACCAATACTGGCATATACACCAACAAAACTGTATTGCTGTGAAAATTCTCAGGACTTGCACAATTAGTTTTTCACAATAGCCTAATGTTATGAAATATAAATTATTTTCCAATTGATAGAAATGGGGGAGGTTATTTTGATGAAAAAATATACATGATTTTCACATGTCCTACATAAGAAAATCTGAAACATTTAACAAAAGCAGTTTCACTGTATAAGATGTATTTATTGCTGCTCTATGTTAAACTTGATGGAAAACCACATTATTTAACAAGCTAGTTAAACATACAGAACACCTCAGAATCCAGTCTTACTCTGGTATCACAGGTTATTTGACTTACAAAGTAATTCCCAATATTGCTTGAAATTTTTAGTGCACAATTAAATTTGTCTAAGACATCAACAATAACAGTATTTTGAGTACCACTGTGCTCAACTTGCACTGTGGGTCCCTGAAAAATCCTTTGTGACTTTTGTCCCATGGTACTGGCTAGAAGTTTCTGAAGATTACACCAGAACTCACAACAAAGCTCCAAGAGATTACACCCAATTCCTTGTCAGCCCCTATTTTGTGAATACCAACACCATCAGTTACACCATACTAACTTAGCTTCAGCAAAGTTTCAAGCTGGCCCTACTTAAAAGAAACAGAAGTTTCCAAAGAAAGCTATGTTTTCTGACAGCTCTGATACGAGCTAAAGAATAAAGCCACTTCAACTGGGTCCATTTTTTTTCCATTTAAAAAAAAAAGATGAAGGAAACATTGTCAGTTAAGGTTAAATGTCACACATTGCATAACCCAAGATACGATGCTTTCTCTAACACCTCCCTGTAAGAACAGCTTGCTTCGGCTCACATTAGATGTAACATAGGTGGTAAAGGTGCACAACTGTGTACCCTGAAACAACTCTCGCTAGAAGGCAGACTGCTTTCCAGCAGGCTCTTTGTGATAGGAAATTCATTCCTGATGTTAGAACTAGAAGAGGAAGCCATACCCTTATGTACATTTACCATGTGACTAGCCACTACAGCTGAACAGCCATAGGTAGAATCGATGGTTAAGCAGCAGTACGAAAATTGCTATAAAAACTGAACAAGCTAGCCACAGTACTGCTGCTTAGCATGCAAAGTCTCTTCTACAAAGTAAACATTATTTTCAAGTTAAGCACGAATCCCTCCGAGCTGCTTTTAAATATCACACACACTATTTAGATATTTACTTTTGTTCTTCCCCTAATAAAAATAATTTATATTGCGCTTCTCATGGCATATCTGTTACACTATCACATATTCTTCCTTTGCTGATTATTCAGTTTTGATGGGGACTGCAAAATAAATTTCTGGAGCACTTGGGATTAGAATAACCAAACAACTTTAATAAAAAGTGATGCTGCCATTAAAAAGGCAGAGGATAAAAAAAATTAAAGCTCTTTATTAACTTATCACTAAAATCTACAATATTCCACAAAGGTTACATACTCACAGCAACATTACGCTGTTAAGAGGACAGTACAACATTTGTCAGGATCTGTTTATTATCCGCATATGCAATTCATTAGCCAGTTGATCTACAAGGTACTATTTACCACAGGCAAACTAAATACTGTGCTTTTAAGAAACCTGCATAGAAATGATTTGATGTTTCTTTTATTTTGGACATATTTACAGAAAGGATTTCTATGTGTGTTAGCAATAAATAATCTGAATATTCAAAATGTCAGTGCTCATGCACACACCGACAAGATGGTTGCATGCTTTAAAAATATTATTTACAGTACAGTCTCCTTCATAGCCCTCTCCCTACTAATAGCAGAAAGTGCATTTTCTTCCATATTTGCTCTCCTTTCCTTTTGTTTTCATTTAGTCTTGCTTCTGAGGGATACAGCCTTCCATCTCAACAACTTCTGGCCAGCCTTCGTACTTGTTTGTGTCCTTGTTGTTCTTTATATGCTATAAATAGAAAATATCAATCTACTGTTAATGTAAAGTCATGTATCCTGTTGCGTTAACTCACAGCTTTAAAAGACATTTTATTTACTTGTTTTCAGGCCATAGACAAAGAAGACATCACTATTAGCCTCTTGTGCTTTGTATCAAATATAACAATCTCTCAGTATTTATCACAATGTAACTTGCTCAGATAAGTGTATGCTTAAAAGAGTTAAGTCGTATAGGGAAAGCATTTTTAAAATTTATTTTGGATGTTTATTTAGGAAGAAAAAGACCAACTGCATTAAAACATGAACCACTAGAAAAAATAAATAAGAATACTACATTTATAAGGCACTGTAAATGAATAGTCAGAACTTTAAGAACATTATTTAATGGTGAATGTTCATTTTGTTGTTTGGTTTTTGGTTTGTTTTTGTGGTTTTTTTTTTTTTTAAATAAGGGTTTATATTTCCACCAAGCAACCATCTGCAGTCAGGTAAGACATTACTGCCTCCAAGAGTTTGCCACTGCTCCTGCACCAGTTCCCACTCCCTCGCAAAGCTGGCAAAAGAGAACACACCTTCCTTACTCTCCTAGTACAAAACTACCTTTACAGGTAACTAAAGGCAACAATGACATATGTTGAATTTTAACAGCTAAAGTATGGGAACGTATTATATTTCACAAATTTTGCTACGGCAGCAATAATTTTAGCCAGAAGAGCAAAGTGAACAGCAGGGAACACCAACACCGTAACTACCACTTATTTATCAGAGGTCTACCATTGTTAG
The DNA here is from genome assembly GCF_028858705.1 of Grus americana. Lineage (NCBI taxonomy): Eukaryota > Metazoa > Chordata > Aves > Gruiformes > Gruidae > Grus > Grus americana. The sequence continues at coordinate 25,955,700 of NC_072852.1, read as the reverse complement.
TGCATCTCAAATACAAGCGTTAGACAGTAAGTTTTAAATTTTTCAGTTTAATTTGATTCATTAAGAAGATAAATAATCTAGTTATTGGGATACTAAGATCTACCCCATAAAGATTTTTTCTTATTTGTTAATCACCAAAGAATCTTATTTTGTACATTTAAACGGAGGAGGCTAATCAAGGAATAAATATGAAAATAGCACTGTGTGCCACTACTACAACAGATAGCCATCTCGAACAAATGCATGGTATTTACAAAACATGCTATGCCTTTATTAATGTGAGCTGCTAAATTCCAGTAAGTTACAGAATCACAGACCTGTTCAAATGGGCTTTTAGTCTTAATTCCTTTTCCACCGCAGAAGACCCAGTTGTCTCTAAAGCCAAGGTTAGTAATAGATGTGCTTCCTAATTCAGCGATCAGTTTCCGTGCTTCCTCATTAAGCCTTGAACAAAACAGAGTTCAGTATGTGAATAAAATACATGCCCCTAGAGCTTTCCTTGTTCAATGGACCATTCAGCTTTAATCTCATTAAATATAGTTTAAGTCAGTCAATATTGGGCAAGATCTATCTTTCAAAAATCAAATAAGGCTAGTTCTGAAGTCACCTGATCTAATAAGCACTGCTCTTTAATCTTATAATCTCAAAGAACAGCGTACAAACCTATCAGTACACCAACAAAAGCCAAGAACCCTCTCCTGTGAAAATTTATACATACATCTCAAGTCATGTTCGCAATATTCCATGCAACTAAAAAAGTCGACCTTTAAAGTAAACATTGTTTGCAAGCTCAAGCTGAAGTCTAGATAAAGTAAAAGCTATTTTGGATTAGGAGAATGACTGAAATATATGAAAGAAGTTCTTGTCTGCTTGGGTCAATTAATTCAAAATGCAGAATGCTGCCCCACAGCATGGCTCAGTGCCTGTAGGTCCAAGTAGGATAATTTTAGTGTTGAAGGGAAAACAGAAGATGATAAGTTATCATTCCAAAACCTCCAAATAACAGCTCTTTATTTCTTCCTTTCAGTTACTATATTTGCCGGATTACTAAACACCACACACAACTTCTGATTATTACTACTTACTGAGATATAGTTGTATGACTCACTTTAGATAAAATTATGAAAATTATTAAGTACTTTGGAGGTTATTTGCACAACCCATGCTCCAATTTTCTAGAGCATTAGGGCAGCTTATATTTTAAAAAAAATCAAAAGGAAAATATTTTATCTTTTAAACATGTTGGTTCTTCACACTGAATTGTTTTCAAGAACTGGCATTTATGATTACCATCAACCACCAGTGGTAAGGTTTTGGCTAATTATGTAATATCACTAATAAGCAGTCATTCCTGGCTGTCAGCATGAATGGGCCAAATTCACCTTCTTGTTTAGCTGACAGCGTATCTGCATACCAGCTTTCAAAAACATCACCTGTGACATGACTATTGAAACAAACTAACTGTACTTATTATCTGAAACCTCAAAGAAGAAAGGGAAAAGAGCAAAGAGAAGAAAAGTCACAAAACAACAGACAGGAGATCCAGCCTTGGCATAAAGAAACATTAAATTGTTTTCTTCTCCTAAAGGCAGTGAATGTACACACACGTAACCATTTACTGCAAATATTGCACACTGAAGTCAGGATTTTGTCATAGCAAAGCTGGTCCTATATCAAAAATACAGACAAGTTGTGGATAACAAATTGAACCAAAAGAGAAAAAAAAATGTACAGAACACATTAGGAAACAGTTATTATTAAACTAATAGAGGAAAAGGAGGGAAAAAAAAAAGTTAATTTTCACTATGAAAACCAATCCTTTGGATAGGATGACTTAAGTGAGGAGTAGATTACAATATAAATTCTACAGTAATTTCGAGTATGTATTAAAGCTGACCAAAGTTGGGAAGGTTGGAAGACAAGTTTAAAGAGAACTGAAACCTCTTACGCTATGTCTACGCTAGTAAATTGAACAGCTTTAGGGTGGCACAGTTTCAAACACTGAGGCCAACAAGCATGAGGCACACACTAGTAACCTCTCAGACTTCAAAAGGAAGGATACAGGCAAGGCCCATCAGGAATGGTCTCTGCACCCGTGTAACCAAGCTCTGTCTTTGAGTTGATCCAAGAAAAGTGCTTAGTGGAACAGACCAATTTCCACCAGGTTATGTTCTCACAGTATGTTCCTATGTCTGGATGTATCTGAATTTACTAGGATAAGACAGAACAAGCTATACGCAACAGAAAAACCAGCGTATCTCCAAAAAGATTACATATCCTCAGCAAAATTCAAGGAGAGTGGCTAGAAACCTACAGGGTCTTTAGGAGCCAGGGAGAATAAGGGTATGGTTAAAAAAAAAAAATATATATATATATGTATATATACACACCCAATGTCTGACAAAAAGTATATTCTTCACAGCTATGACTAAATACTTTGTTGGACTTACCATATGCCCTTCACTGTCGTCTTGTTGCATCCCCATCTTCTCTCAGAAAAAGAAAAAAAAACCAAACCAAAACACCCCACATCAAAAACCCCACCTATGTGTACTGATACAGCAATTGCTAATTAGTCAACTATTTATCCCTAGCCTTTTCAGATTTTCAAACGGCATTTGGGATATTTCTGCTAAAGGGTCTGATATAACATCTGATTTCTTGTTTCTCTGTCGTGAGGATCACAGAAGTATGCACCTAACACTCCTCTCTGTGAATATATACAGAACCCATTACACCTGGCTAGTTTTAATCTGATCCTAGTGGTCCCTAAATCACAGCATTATAAAACTAATAAACTGAAAGCATAGTTTCAAATCCATCATCCTGAAAAAACAAAACTTTATCAGAAATGATTGTGTAATAAAGAATGTAGGTTTTTTAGTACAAAACAATTACAAGTTTAAGCAATATTTACTGTATAAATCAATGACATACTTGGTTGCACCATCATCGTATGTTCCCATTAACACTATCGTTCCATCCTGGATGGACTTCAGAAATTCAATAAATGGTGCCACATCTGAAAAGAGAGACAACATAAAACTGTTTAGTAAGAGGGCAACCATTCTATATTTAAACACCTGCAATTCCTTCCTGCAAAGACATTCCTTTTAAGAATATTTGTAAGTATACTTATAAATTTATAAAAATTTATTAAAAGTGGGAGAAAGATAAAATGCATCAGAGAACTCCCTCATTTTATAAATAGAGTTTCATCCATATTGTGTAAAGACACAACAACTAATGCGAGCTACTGGGGAGAACAAGTGTGTTTGATTAACCATACCATTCCCCTCCCCCCTCGACTATTTGTGTTTCTTTAAAGTTGCATACTCCTCGCAATTACAAGGTAAAGGTGAAGCACTCCTTTAACTATCACCTTAAACCATCACAACAAATGGAGCCTAGAGAAGGGAGAAAAAAAAAAGAAGAAAAAAGGGTCTTTAAGTTGTTTCTCTCTAACCAGCTACGGTAACTGCACCTACCTCCTCCCCACATGTCAAAGAATTTAGTGTCTAATGGTTCTCCTGTTTTACCTGGAGAAAAAAAGAAATATTTGGTGTCAAATATAGCCAAAATTATTTTACAGACAACATATACAAATCCTCTTAATGACTCTTTCAAAGAAAGTGCTGCAGAAGACACCATATAAATTAATTACTATGTAACTCATCTTTTATGAAGATTTCTCCTTAAACAGCATAGTAGTTTGTGAAAAGGTGCAGGAAAAGGCAAGAGGAAAAAGAAAGAGAAGATGCAAACTTCTGATTTTACTTCAACAACAGAGAGCCCACATCCTCTAAAACCAGTAAAGAGAAGTCACATCAAATATTTGCCCTTTTTTTTTTTAAGTTGTTTTTGCAAAAATAGACAGCACAGCTATAGGTTGTCTTTAGTGCCACATGGAAAGTAAAAGATTAAAATTACACTGGAAATAGACTGGAAATTCTTAGTCAATTTAAAAATCCAGAAGAAATAGAAGAAGGTGGACAATGTAATGATCTCATTAGCTCTTTTTTATATATATATTTTTTTTAAACTATGCTGTCTACCAAGGCAGTATTTAATGGAAGGCAGAATTTTCTTCTCAATATAAACATTCATTTAAAGTTTGGAAGACAGGCAGAAAGACTGGCAGCTATCTAATACAAAGGTAGGTATTTTGGGTTTGAACAGATTGAGACAATTTAGGAGGGCGAAATAAGATTAAGTGACTATTGTTCAAGTCATGCTTTAGATGACATAAACCTGAGTACAATCAAAAAATAACATGAATTTATATTGCAGTGAAATGACAAAGTGCTATCTCAGTGCTACAAGGAATTGTTTCCTACACATTAAGGACAAATTTGCCAGCACTGATGTTCAGTTCAACTTTCAAGGCGAGACACAGGTAAATTTGTTTGGTTTTAATGAAAGTCAAGAATCTTGAACACAATTCCATAACATGACGTATTTTGAGACAAGATCTATAGATATGGACTAATTGAATATACTGATTTCAAGTTAGGAAACAATGAGCTGGTTTAACAATTCTCCTACTACATGGAAAGACAAGTTTCACTGAAAAAAGGGCAACAGAAGAATTTAGTCTACAAAGTTTTATTAGTGCTGGCAACACACCAAGTCAAAAGAAGTAGCATGCATCTTGTGTCTCTTTCCATTTTATATGTATGTTAGGAATTTATCTATCACCGAGATAGTCACCACAGCACTCCACATGATTATTTTTGCTACACGGTTTTAGAAACAAAAATGCACTTAGTTTTTCTACTTTCTAAAAAAAAGTAGAAGTGCCAAGATCTGACATTATCTCAGTATAAATATGCTGAATACTTCCTTTTCTCCTCCTGCTTGCCTTTCACCATTCCTTAGTATTTCACTTTGAATTTCAGAAACAATTTGAAAATGAAGACAATCTGCTCATGTAAAACGTCACTTACCATTGACCAAGGCCACATTTATTCCTCTGCCGACATTATTTTTAACTCCACTCATTAAACTGAAACAAAATAAACACATTTATTTTTAATAGGACAATTTTCTGATGTTAAATATTTCTGGTTTTTAAATAGGATCAAATTTAAGAGATAGCTGAAAGACCACATCTTCACGAGTACTTAAATGAAGCAAAATCTCCTTGAACTAATCTATGTGCTCTTATGTCACCACTGAATTAAGAACAATAATAGATCAAATATCCTCAGTTGTATCCATTTCATTTGATTGCTTAATCATCTTGGTTCCAAAGTATGTGTGTATATTAAAAATGTCACAAAAAATAAAGTACTATTAATGTATTTAAGAAAATTCCTTGCAGTTAAAGAACCTGAAACAATGAATAATTTGAGGAGCTTAACACAGTCATGTAACCAACAGTTTAAGCTTTTTTGTAAGCACATGATGAACAAAAATGTGTTAATGAGTTTAAAAGCTAACTGAACCGAGGTATTTAATATTGCAGCACCACAAAAAGAAACAAGAAAGTCAAAGCAGTTAGCTACTTGTACCTATAATAGGAAACCTAAATCCAAGAAAAATAGTTCATACACAGATGGGACTTGAAACAAAAGTTGAATATAATCTTGTAGTACAGTTACACATCCCAACAAAATAGTCATAATCTATGACAGCAATTATTTGGCCAAACTCAGACTGGCAAAGGAGCTGGAAAGTATAGACATGTTGTGAAATGGAAGCCCTTCAGAGCTGTAAACAAGAGCTAACGGGAACATCAAGACTGTTAGCTAGGCTGCTGCGCTGTCTTGGACCATGATGGGTGTACCACTCCAGTGAGAGGAAGCTTAGAGACCTCCTCATCTCTTTTCACTGGCAATCACTGGCAGAGATTGTGTAACAATCTCTGTTCTGCCTCCAGGCCCCAAATATCCCAGCATTAACATTTTGAAGCCAGGAGTAAAAGAGTTAGAGAAACAGGAGTAAGGGTTGAAACTTACATAAATTAAGATAATGAAGAAGTCTACAGGTGAGATTCAAGAAAGCACCTCAGCAGAAGCATATAGGTGCATATATCTCATTAATTACAAACACATTCTAACAGGTGCTTTAATTCCATCCTGATCAGGATTTCTTTAACCTCCCTAGCTTGCTCTAGGAAGGGGCTGCAGATGTAGGTTGCTGGTAAAGAAATATAGCAATATCACCCCTTCTTCTAAACCCATTAAGTAGTAACTGCAATATTTAGTATTTTGACCATGACTACAGTAGAATTTTTTTCCTAATTTGTACTACGTCTTTCCAATATAGGAGAACAAGGCTATAACTGAACTTCTACAGAGCAAAATTCCTGTTTCACACCAAAATATCTACATAACTAACAATAAAAATTAAGAAATTAAATGCATTCTGAAATATTTCAGCACATTTAGTACTCTCATAAACAAAATTTAATACATTAAATCCTTAGGTTTAATACACAGCAAAAACCTAAATTGTAAATACCATTGACAAGTTATGAAAACTTGTCCCTGCTTCCTTGTCTTGGAAGTATGAAGAATACAAACTAATCAGACAAAAAGCATTTTGCAGGAGTGAGTTCACAAAATATCACTAAAAAAAACTACTGAAGAAGAAATAGGTTCTTTCAGAACTCTGAGATACTACTTTACACTGTCAGAAAGACTACAGGCTGTAATGCGACAGTCTTCTCACAGGAGGGCAGCCGTTCATCAGTTTTAGAATTCTTCCAACAATTTACAATCAAGTTATGGGAGCTTTTGAAAGAGAAATCAAATGTCTTATGAGCAAAGCAGGAGATCATATAAAATTAATCACATTTTCTGATGGACCTTTAAACAGACATTACAAGTCCTCCTCAGAAGGAATTCAGAAAGATTTTTGCCAAGGAAAAGTGGACTTAAGACTCCACTAGCTGTGCACTACCATGTGCACTAGTATTAACAGAACACAAGATTTCTTTCCAGCAACTACTTTCGTTTCATTACTTTCTTCAGTGAAATATCCAGTGGAGGATTTTTTTTTTTTGACAGGAACAATTTCTTATTAATCAGTAAGCAAGACATTTAAAAAATAAAAAAAAAATCAAATCCTACAATCCCAAAGTTAAAATATTATTTGTGCTCCCATAACTTTTAATCAGTGAATCACCTTAAGTCTTCACAGGTATTAAGCTTCCTAGCAACCAGAATGAGAAGCTGGCAAGTTTTGTAACGTCAACAAAACTACCATGCAGAGAGATTAGATAAGACTGTCCAAGGTCATGAAGCATATCAACGATAAGAATGGAAAGCAGAACTTAGCAGCTTCTAGTTAGTACGTGTCAACAGCAAGCTCCTGCTCGCTTTGCACGTGCTCCCCGACCATACCGTGATGCTCCGCTGCAAACGCACTCCTACACAAGTGAGCAAGCTGAGCTAAGTCAGCCTCACAGAAGAATGGCTTGATATTTGAATGGTGCTTGTGTTTCTACTAATAACACAAAGTGAAGATGCTGCACATGTTTAGTTGTCAGGGAAAAAAAAAAAGCTCCCATTTCAACTTCACTACATCTTAATTGCTAGAGTCAATGCTAAAAATACAGTCTTCCCTAAGTTCATGTAAGATTAATCTTACAGTGTTACTTTAGACAGTAAAGCGATGGAAAATGTAAACCAGTACTTTTTATTCCATTACAGATTAATTATCCTATTTACTATAGTACATGGGGGTTACGTTGGTCACGGTAAAGTTGCCATTTGCTGTAGAATTAATTAGCAGTGACTGCTGCACGTGCTCTCTGAATCACTCTGTACTAGCATAGCGTGGGCTGAGAAACAGCTAAACTAGAGTAGTTGAAATGCAAATGGAAGGCAAAGGCTGATATCAGTGCGGCTGATATTAAAAAAAAATCTGACAACGCTAACATGTCTTTTCTGACATGTAACACATGAGTGGATAGCTTATGTTACATGAAGCTGCACACTCTAGGTGACAATGAGCAGGAACAACCTACGAGCAAAGAAACAGAGAGTCTAAAAATAAATAGTAATATTCCCATTATGGGGATTACTGAAAGGTATTCACTTTCATACTCTAGGCATAGTATTACTGATAATACTGTGTTAAAAATACAGCATTAGAAATACAGGACAAACTCAAAATCAAACTGTTTCAAGCAGTTCCTTTCCTCATTTCACGATTATTTTAAATTTATTAACTTTAGTTACCATCAGCACAATTAAATAACTCCTGATCATTAAAATAATATTTTTTCCTTTTGAAGTCATTCTTTAAGGTGGAAAATATATTCTGACATTGGTATTATGGAAATAGTTTAAAAGATGACTTGCAGGACAATTCCACAGCACAGTTTTAGCTGATGACATTCAACTAGAAATATCAAGAGTAATTACTTAACAATACAATTGTTCACTGAATTACTATTAGAGGCACAAGAACAAGTTACTTGAAGGCAAGTTTGCATCTGACTTGACAAAGTCTAACTAATCCTTAAATCTGTAAACCTGAAATAAAGTGTAAGCTATTTTGCATGTATTAAAATAGCATACATTTCTGCATTTGCTGCAGCGTATTAAGTGTGCTTCATCAGAGATTAAGTTATAATGCAATATAATTTTTTCACGTAGTCAAACCATTGGCAAAACAAACCAGAATTATTTAAACTACTGATTATGTGTGCGTAACTTAGAGGTAAAAAATACTTACACATTATCTTCTACACAAATTTTAGGTCCAACTACATTTGCTGCTCCACTTGCCATTTTGAATGCAAAATGCTTTTCAGGACAAGCTTTCGAGATCCCACATTTGTATCTTGGAGGTTTTGTAGCTTTCAAAAGGAAATAAAACATAATTTTAGAGACAACACCAGAGGTAGGCTAACAGAGAAATATTAGTTAGTTTTCTGAAGGAATTCAAGGAAAAGAACAAAGACAAAGGGTATCTCATCTGCAGTTTCATAGCAGCTTAAAATACTTTAGGTTCCTGCAGTATCTCATTATTCTATTTCTTGTTCTTACCCCGCTGCTTGCTCTGGCACTGTCATCAAAAGCCACAAGACAAAACTACAAGTGAAGTGCTGGCAAAAAACAGACTTTACCAGAAATTTAGGAAAATCAGGAAAAGAAAATTAGTTCCTGATTGCATTTAAAGTGTAATTAAGACCTTCTTAACTATGAAAATTCAACAGTCTTTCTGTTATTAGGAAAAGCAAGTCACAGCAGTAATACATGCATATGAACACTCACAGCGTGCAGCTGCATCCAGTGCTGATCTAGCTAAAAGGCAAAAAGAAAATTTTACAAGATGTTACTATTAAAGTGTCATCTGCTATAAAACATCCTATAAATTTAAAACCTTTCTGTACCCCTATAAAAATAGATTAGTTGAAATGAAGTATCAAATACATCTATTATGTTCCAATCTAAAACATTAGCCTTTACATGGTAGAAGAATGAAAGTGGTCAGGGACCACATTTAGAAGCACTGCCTTAATTTATGACATTATTATTTAATTAACTCAAAGATCCATGGTAATACAAAACCCCCAGGATCTGTGGAGGTATGGGCACTAAAGTGAAATGAATTCCTTTCTTCACCAGGATGAGGGTCCTTCCACCTAACAGCGGAAGCCTGCAACTCAGGTGTATTTGAATCCAACCACTCATGACTCCCTTTCTTGGGACAGGAAGAGACACAAGTGACATCATGCACATATCTACAATGCAGCTGTAATACTTAATGACACCTGTGTCTTTTCAATTATTATTAAAGATGCCTCTGGTGACTGGTTTAGATGTCGGCTCACACTGTAGTAATCTGAAGTTAAATAACATGAACCCTACCTACTACCTAAAATTGTTTTCTTTATAATGAAAAGCCCCTTTAAAGGTAAAGTTGGTTCAAAACATACACTCTGAATTTTAAGTCACCTCAGCTGCTAATCCTTTTCTGTGTAGAACCTGGGCACATCTGAAATGTTTTGATTACTGCATGTTCAATTGTACATGGTACTGTACCTGTACAAGCAAAAAAGCCCACCCAAAACAATTTTTGAATTGCTTAAGCAGCAGAAAGGCAGAGTGCAGATTTCCAGAAACATCATTCAAGTCGCCTAGTTTACAACTCCAGACTAAGACTTGAATTACCAGTACACAGAAAAAGCATGTAAGATTCTGTATACTTGGCAGGCAAAAGAATGAAATTAACAGAGTAGGGTAAATATTTCATATAGAAAATAATTTAATACATACATTATATAATATATATAAAAAAATAACAAGTACGCACATTAAAAACCCACAGAATTCTTCTTAAATGTAAGAGTGTAAGTTAAGCTTAAAGCAAAATGAATATGATATTCTTGATTATGGCTCAAGTAAATACTAATAGATGTCCAGAGAAAACAAAGTCATCACTTACCAAATATGTGTCCTAAGTTTGCATCCATTTTTATTTCAAACACTTGAGATATGACATAAAACGTCAGTAAAAAAATTGCTACGACTACTACCAACTTTGCAGCACCTATTCAGAAGCAGAGAAAAGTTTCAAAAAGTTATCTGCAAACAATAACATTAACTCTACCAAAATTAACTACATGAGAAATGTGCATCAGATCACATTAAGGGGAACTCAAAAACAGGATGATCATTTGTGGATTCGCTAAACAGAAGTAATCTGCAAGAAATGGATGCTACAATGGGGGATGCAACTGAGCCAGTCTATCAGGTCACTATACCAACCACATACCCTGCTCTCAGCTTTCTCCAGCTCCATGCTGTCTGACAGCACAGTACACCAAATCAGCTCAGCAGCCAGCCAGGAGAAACCAAAGACTTTTCTGGGGAAATCCAGCTTAACAAGATGAACTAAGCTGATCTAACTGGCTGCTGTCCAAAGGGAAAACTCCCACCTCCCTCTGTTACACTTCCCTGTTCTCAGCCACGTCTACCTGTTTCCTCACTGTTCACAAATACTGTCTTTTTTTTTTTTTTCCCCATCCACCCCTCAAATTGAGCTACCTCTATTTTAATGTATGGCCAAGACTGAGTGATTAGGGATCTGTCCACATACTGTAGTTTGGCTGCTTTGGTCAGTCAGATCTGAGCATTACACTAAGAATCAAACAAACAACAACAACAAAAAAACCCAAAAAACAAAAAACCCCCCCCCAAAACCAACACAAACAAACAAACAAAAAAAGCAGCAAAGCCTCCTCACCTCCTTTTCAACAAATTCAAATTACTGACCTTCAAAAAAGCAAGTTTGAAGACACAAAAGAGCTAATTTAAGTAGTAATAAAAAGCAATACCTCTCCCCCTTCCCCTTTTAATATGTTGAAGTCTCAGGTAGCTTGAATTGTTACAAGCCTAACTTTCTCCAGTGCTGAGCAGTCCAGCTACCTCCTGTGAGACGAGCTGGAAGCACACAACCACAACAATTTACATCTGAAACGTAAACTTGAGTGTATGTGGTACTGCCATGAACCCCACCACTTTTTAGCATAATTTTCAATAGATTTTTACAGAATACTCCACTCTAAGCTTATTATAAAATACTAACTGACTGAGAGTAAAAGTCAGGTGAGGAGGCATCTGATCAACATCCTGCCTTCCTGTCTCACCCTGGTATGTCAAACTCTTTGGAAGAAGCAGCCTTACAGCATGCTTCTGTTTCTCAGATTGCCAGCCAAATAAATCCTTCAGAAAAAAACCCAAACTTATGGACTCCTGCAGATCTCATACTGCTGCTGTGATGGGCTGTTCAGGAAACCTTAAAATAGACAGATTACTCAGCCTTCAGAAGGGTGAGAGATGTTAATCAATCCTTCCAAAAGGCTAAAAAAAGATAAGGGGATAGAAAACGAAAAGAAAGGTGAAGAAAAATATGCAACTTCTTTGTTTGCTTGTAGTTCAATCTTCCTCTTCCACTTTCCCTTTTTGTGTGTGTGTGAACACATACGTACTATTGTAAGAACACACAGATGCAAACTTAATTTAAAAATATTATGCTGGAACTCCAAAGATTATTGCACTTGAAGGGAAGTGAACCACATGTAAGCACGAGAGAAAACAGATGATCTGAACATACGTTAAGTGGTGAAGAAAAGGTTTTCAAACCAACACTGCTTAAAAAGACAAGATGGTACCAGATTTTGGAATGTGTCATCTAGCGAGTCGCACTTGGAGACCATGTTGTTTCAGTAGACAGTAGGTGAGATGAATAAGAACTCAAGTCTGAGCATTAATCATCCCCCTCCACTCTGTCACGAGCCTTTCAACTGAACTGAGCGCTTCCTCTATGGGAGACGTAAGAATTCTCCTAGAAAACTCTTTTAGCACTTGAATCAAAACCAGCCTGTTTGCTACAGGTTAAACATTCTACACGAACTGCCTTATCTTCTTTGTCTGTGGGTTTTAGCAACAGAAGCAGTTAGATAGAAGAAAAAAAGAGATTTAGGAAAGTCATTTTACAGGTGATTTAGCCATCTTCTAAAAATTGCAGCATTTTCCAGTTCTTTATCAGATTTACTTTGGCAGGTTGCTCCCGGAAAACAAAAATCAGGACTAATTTCTTGCATTAAGAAGGTTAACGTGCAGCTCTCAGAAAAGAAGGTGTCATTCTCTCCTAGAAGAGCCAATAGTTGCTCCTTTTGCAACATAACACTATGACTATGATAAAAGTGCAATGCATCAGAAACTCAAAACTGTTCAATTGCCACACAGGCTATTCTACTGCAAGGAAATGTCAAAAACAATATTTTCTTATAGTGTTATATTGGCAAAGAACTTATTTTTACAAGCACTATATCTTCTGTCAAGTAAAATCAATTTCTCAAACCCTACAGTTACTGACCTCTATGAAAAGGCTTTCACAGCTTTTACACTCCCAGTAACCATTCAGGAAGTTTCAGACGCTATATGGTAACGGTGCATAGCGCTTTTGGTTGGGGTGTGAGGCAGGGAGCAAATCACTTAAGACATCAATTGGCCATTTCCTTGATCCTTCATCATCTTACAGAATTAGCAGCTGAAGTATGTGAAGTCACAGCACCTTAACCAGTCACTGCAGATCAGCTGAAGCATTTTAACCAGCTGCTTGCTCTTAGACCATCCCAAATTCCAATATTAGTTTCATTAAACATTAAATGGAACAGCAATGCCTGTTATGCCAATTAAGTTTATTTTAATACCTTATTGTCACAACTTGTTAATGCTGTCTGTAGAACTTGCTGCACAAGTGACAAAAAGTCTGATTTTACTGAGCACACTTACCTGCTATTCTCATGTTTAGTGTTCAGCCAGCTAATGACACTATTGCATTAAAAATAGCCACCTATGGAAAAAAGAAAAGCACATCATTGTAATTACAGCCAAATAAGCACTGTTGTGATGAGTTAACAGTAAAAAAAAAACACCCCATAGACTTTCTAGCTAACAGCATTAACGATGATTGTCCTGAATACCTAACTCTTAATGTTCACAGTGAAGGGAAGAAGATTCAAGATGGGTTTCTGATGTACTTTCATTTTTTACTCCATGAAACAAGTGTTCTGAAAAAATATTAATTTAATTTCATCCAATACACTACAGTTCTGTTCAACTTTCAGCCCATGACATAAGTATTTATCAGCGCTGTATCTAAATGGTCTTTAATTTCCTAAAGCTACGTGGTAAAAGTCAACAACGCCATCTGCACTGCTTCAAAGTCCCAGCAACTTTTGGATGCAAGTTGTTCTTTGGCAACATAACATCTCAAACTTGGAGAGACAAGATTTAAGCATTTTGGCCTTTAGGATACTGCATAAACTGGATTCAATGGAACTGAAAGAATGTTATTCTAATACTATGCCTTACAGAAATGTAATAACACGTTTGCCACTCATAGAAGCAGCAGCACCCAGAAGATTCACATCATGGTCAATGGTGACAGAAGCACCAACCGTAGAACTGACTATCTCAGAATAAACTGAAAACTATTGCCTATGACCAAACACCATGCAAGCACCCAAAGGTTTCTTCTTAAGAAGAGCCTGTGACCACATAAGTCAAAACAGGCCACAACCCACACAGACTCTGCTCAAGGGCTACCATCTCCTCCACAAGCAACCCCTTGTCCCTGGACCATGCCAAGCCTCTTGCCCTTTGCCTGGTCACACTCAGGCGCAGTGGGTGCAAAATGCACTGAGCCTGGACATCTCCTGCCTCGAGTTTCCCCCTACTCCTGAATCAAGAAGCATAGAGCAAAGATGACCACGTACAGCCACTTGGCATCCCCAGCACTGATATGGTATCTATGCAGATCAAGTTTGGCAAGCATTGTAATCTTTGCTAATACAATACTATATATCCATTAGAAACACAGTAATTTGTTTTACAATGTGTAAATAGATTAAGCATGTAAAATTTTTTTTAAATGAATGGAAATTAGAATTTGCTTGAAAACAGCATGCTACCTGAACTGTTCTATCTCATTTCTTCTATTCTTATTATCGTAAGTAGGAAATAGCCCTCAGTTACTTTCAAAAAATACATGAGACATTCAGACACATTACAATCTGTACAATGAGTACTTCCCTTCTGGATTAAAAGAAAAAAAATTCTGGATTTGCATTTTGCTGCATAACTAGTTACATTTAATATGGCAAAAAAACCCTACTGGCATCCAGGGATCTTGTGAGATCATCTACACTAAGGCCAAATTTGAAAACATGTAACAAACTATCATTCTAATCCAAGTAGCTGTCCCACACCACAAAAGCTATAGCATCGCTAACACTCTGCCATCCTATGTCATGATTTCAAATAACCATCAAATTTCTTTAGAAATTATTTGAAAAGCTATTGTTATTAGAAATCAGAAAATGCAAATCATTTGGAGAGGATCACCAAAACCCCCACGTAGTTCTCATGGTCTATGCTACAGAGGAAAAAACATTACACAAACAAGCTTTTGCCTTCACTTAACTCAGTATCTGTAAGTTCAGTGATTTGTATCCAGATCCTCTTTGCCAGAGACACAGACAGTCATTGTGCTCTATTGCTTAAAGTTTCCAAGAAAATGGTCATCACAGAAATAAACAGGAAAAACCAAATACAAGTACAGAAATATTTCTTTCTACTGCATAAGAATTGGAAAATAAGTATCAACAAAGTTTGAAAAGCAGACAATTGTTTTTGAATGCTAAGACTGTCCTACAAGGGAAATCTCATTGCATATTACAGACATAATATATCCATTATATTCAGAGCCATACATATTATATCCATATATAATATATTCTTTCAGTGAAAGACTAGTATTTATCTGTCTTATAAAAAGACAAAACGAATCTGCAAGGGCAGATGAACGCGTTTTGTTTCAAAGTCTGTGAACAGAGTTATTGCAAGCTCCTTTGTCTCCCCTCCCCACCCCTGGAAATTTATCAACATTAAAATAAACACTGCCTGTAGTATGAACAACCACAAGCTTGTTTTAAGTCAGCACTGAAAAAAAAAAATTCCTCTTTTTGTTTGACTATAAACAGAATCACATAACAAATTCAAAGCTTGAGAGCAAGAATATGAACAAAACGAAAAAGCAGAAACTAAATGAAACAATCACATCATCCAACCTTGACTGCAGAATGCCTTTATCTGAATGCCTGCATCCACCCATCTTGGTGATGATTATTTGTTGCAATCAATAAATATTCATCAGATGCTTTTTTAAAAAAAAATTTAAACATTTTTTGATTTAGAAAACAGTAAAAATTAATGTTATGCCTCAACTTGAAAAGAATTTTAGAAGCTATGCAGAGATTATTTTCCTAAATTACAGCATACCAAAAAATTGTGGGGTTTCATCTAAAGAATAAATACAGGAATGCTATAGTACAGATTAACATTGCACAGCATTTTCCAGCTGCAAAAGACCTCAACTTATGAATGCCAAGTCCTTTTCCTATACAGTAATTTTTATTTTTTATTTTTTTAATTAAAGACAGGAGTAAAATAGGACAGCCCATGAGCCCTTATGAATCAAGAATAGACCATTACTCCACATGTTTAGTATTAGACCTCATAATTGGAATTACAGAAGCGCTATAAAAATGTATCTGGAATTTCTAATAGTGCTTAGTTTACGATGTTTTAAAAACAAAGAACACAGGACTACAACTGAGCTTGCTCAGACTTAAATGCACAAAACCAGTATCAACAACATTCCTTCAATTGCTTTAGGAATGGACTAAAAACCCAAACACCGTTTCTCTCCTCTTTGACATAAGATTCCATCAAGTAGAGGCAGCAGAATTACAACTAAAGTATCTTCTTGGCTTATGAATGTCCAGTAATATTAATAACCATTTTTTTAGAATCATAGAATAGTTGGACCTTTAAGATCATCAAGTCCAACCATTAACGTAGCAGTGTCAAGTCCACCACTAAACCACATCCCTAAGCGCCACATCCACACATCTTTTAAGTACCTCCAGGGATGGTGACTCCACCACTTCCCTGGGCAGCCTGTTCCAGTGCTTGACAACCCTTTCAGTCAAATTTTTCCCAATATCCAATCTAAAACTCCCCTAGCACAACTTGAAACTATTTCCTCTCGTCCTATCACTTGTCACTTGGGAGAAGAGACCAATAGCTACCTGGCCGCAACCTCCTTTCAGGTAGTTGAGGAGAGCAATAAGGTCTCCCCTCAGCCTCCTTTTCTCCAGGCTGAACAACCCCAGTTCCCTCAGCTGCTCCTTGTAAGACTTGTGCTCTAGACCCTTCACCAGCTTTGTTGCCTTTCTATGGACATGCTCCAGCACCTCAGTGTCTTTCTTGTAGGGAGAGGCCCAAAACTGAACACAGTACTCGAGGTGCAGCCTCACCAGTGCCGAGTACAGGGGGACGATCACTTCCCTACTCCTGCTGGCCACACTATTTCTGATACAAGCCAGGATGCTGTTGGCCTTCTTGGCCACCTGGGCACACTGCTGGCTCATATTCAGCCAGTTATTGACCAACACCCCCAGGTCCTTTTCCTCCAGGCAGCTTTCCAGCCACTCTGCCCCAAGCCTGTAGCATTGCCTGGGGTTGTTGTGACCCAAGTGCAGGACCCGGCACTGAGCCTTGTTGAACTTTGTACAGTTGGCCTTGGCCCATCGATCCAGCCCATCCAGATCCCTCTGTAGAGCCTTCCTACCCTCAAGCAGATCAACACTCCGGCCCAACTTGGTGTCGCCTGCAAACTTACTGAGAGTGCACTCCATCCCCTCATCCAGATCATTGCTAAAATATTCAACCTTAACATCATTTATCTCTGTCAGGCAGTACAGTATGGCTCACATTTATCACTTATTAGTCAGAGACTGAGGCAGAAGGTGCAGCAGCCTACAGTATAGCCTATAGGCAGCACTCTGATGAGCAGAACCCCATACAGATGCAACAGCCAAGGAGAGCATGGTGAAACAGGCAACAGAAGCAATCAACATCTACAAGTCACAAAGTAAAATAGTTGGATTTGGGGAAGCATTATATTGTATGATTGTGAAACACAGATATTCTTTTTTTTTTTTTCAGATTGTTTTCTTAGTGCAGAACTTAAGAGGTTTATCAGTCGAGGTCTAAAACTTGGGCAGTGGAAACAAACCAAAAAATCCCTTGCATGCAGCATCAAGTGCCTTGAAACAAGAAGCCATCACATAAGAACCTAAAACCAGTGCCTTCAGATGCCAGCTGTCTACTTGAAGAGAAAGGAAGTTGTTATCATAGCATGGTTTGGGTTGGAAGGGACCTTAAAGATGACCTAGTTCCAAACCCACTGCTATGGGCAGGGACACCCTCCACTAGACCACGTTGCCCAGGATAGGCTATTAGAAGAAGCGTGGCAAATTGCAGGTTTACATCTATCATAGTCAGCAAGCAGTAAAAGCATTTTAAATCAGAACACATAGTTACAATCAGCATAGTCAAATATCTGGCACGTTGTTCACAAGATGAATATCGCTATTTCAGCTATTCTATTAAACTTCTGATATTTCTATCTGTCAAAGGAACCTTGTGCAATTCTTCATGAGGCTGGAGGAGCGCGGTCTCCTTTTCCTATGATCTCACTCAGTGCTAAAGGTGGGGACACGTACTCTCTCAGCAACCACAACTGTCAGAGCTTTCTGAACCCTGCTGCCTGTCATCACCAAGTCACAGTAGCCAGCATTCAGGAGAATAATCAGTGGCAAGACGTTCAGACCAGTGAACTCACCAACAGTAAGCCATATCCACATCCTAAATAAAAAGCATAAAGCTACAAAGAGGTTATGGTCCACAGGCTGGTAAGAGTCAGGTCTTTTGTCACTATGAGGTGGGTATTTTTCTTGGAAGGCTTCGATGATGCGCACCTTCAGCCGAGCTGAGCTCAGCCAGCCAGCCACACTGGTCTAGCGAGATGGCAAAATTCCAGTATGTAAAGCTGTGAAATACTGAACAGTAGAAAACAAAGGAGAAGGGAATACTTTGTTAGTTAAACAAAGGAAGTTGACTCTGAACTGGCAGACCATGATGGACTCGCCAACAAAAGAGAAAACCAGCAGACAAGCAGAAAGCTGGTGCTGCCATATTAGAGAGTTCAGAAATAGCTCCTTCAGCACAGCCCAGCACATGGGTTGGTCAATCCCTCAAGAACAGGAAGGAAAAGGTAGACAGCTCATTGAACCAGAGAAGATAAGAAGTTACGGATTATAAATCCTTTTTGAACGCTGGCATGGAGCTGCACGTCTATACATGCAGAAAAGAGTTATTTATTCTAGATGCAAACTACTAGGGAGTGGATTTGTGGAAAGACAGTTGGGAGCTGAGGTTACTGGTTGCTTTTTCTGCTCCACCCATCCTTGTGCATTGTATTTTGCTCCAAAGCAGGGGCAATTTCCAGATGTTGTGATATCCAGTGCCAAAGCCATTCCAAGCAACCCCCACGACAGCCCAAAATGCTATACATAGGGCAACATAACAAAAGTAGAAGACTTACAACAAAAAGGAAGAGAGAAAAGGGCTTTCCCTCACTTCTTTACCGCTCAGTTTCAGTCTTCAGTGGATTTTTAGTTTGCTGCTCTCCACTTATTAACTTGTGTGGGGATGACAGATTCAAACCCAAATCTGATAAATTTAGTCCATACGTCCACATAGCTACTGCACATATTCCAATGCATACTTGCTTTTAACTGACAATCTAGTTTTAGTATCTGCCGCTCGAAAGTGACCTGTGTCTCTTGAGGAAACCCTGCCAGGTACTTCACACAGTGAGCTTATAATATAACTTCATTTAGGAAAACTATGAATCTGTAATCCTGTCAAGCGAATAATCATCATGTTTTCTTAGATGATTAAATTTTATAATATGCTAAGACTGAGTTCTCCCTGCATTCGTGTACTAGATATGATGGTCATCAAGCAAGTTTTCTTCCTCATATCAAGGTGCAAGAGGAAATTTTATTGAGGCGAGTAAAGTAATTGATAAAACACGCAAACAGTTCTTATTACTACTTCCACACTGATGTAACACTGAACAAAGTCCAGATTTCAATCCCGAGCTGGATGCAATTCAGTTCAGCCAATTCTTTATCAGCCTTGCTCAACATTCGTGCCCAGAGACAGTGCCATGGGACACACACGACATCGGGCACATGTCGCTCAGGCACAGCCTTTGCCCTACGTGCTGCATGTGACAACTTTGGCCACTTGCAATGTACTTCTGTTTATAAGGGTTTTTCAAATACAATTGTGATAAATGTTTTTATGGACAATAAAAGAATCGGGTTTGCCTTGCAAGGAACTGTGAAAGCAAAGAGAGAAGTAAGGAACAGATACCTTTGTCTCTTACCTCCAAGGTGTAATTTTAAAATTGTTTTAAAAGATCCTAAGATGGACTGTTCTCAATACCCACTAGCTGCTGCTTATCTCTTCGTAGCTGTAATGTTGAAAAAAACCACAACTTTGCAGTTACAAAGATAAACAAGAAATACAAAAGAAGGCTGTAAATCATCATAAAACTCTGGGAAAATACAAGAGACAAGT
The DNA here is from genome assembly GCF_028858705.1 of Grus americana. Classification (NCBI taxonomy): domain Eukaryota; kingdom Metazoa; phylum Chordata; class Aves; order Gruiformes; family Gruidae; genus Grus; species Grus americana. The sequence goes on along the minus strand of NC_072852.1, from coordinate 25,935,673 downwards.
TTTCTTAACCTAGATACTCTACAAGGTGTGAGTTAGCATCCTCTTCAATATTAACGTGTCCCGCATATTTCTACACTATTATATGCAAATCTGTACCGAGATACATAATACTAAATTTGTATCAGCCTGAGATGCTTTGAATTAAATTCAGAGGGAAATTTTTCCTCCAAACAAGATTTAAAAGTTTGTATAGTTTAAAAAATGGTCAAATAAGGTTATATCTGTTTTTATCTGTATTTACTATCTGTTAATATGAATAGTATACAAGCACACTGTACCAGAATTAGATAAGCATTCAAAATTACTTAGTACCAAAAAAAGAAAAAAAAAAAAAGGTCTTGAGCTTTTATTTTTATTTCTGAGTGATGAGTAGATTAAGACGGTATTTATTTTTTGCAGCACAAACTGTCTTCCTCAATGATTAGCAGACGCATTTTTTTTCCTGTCAGAGAACAGCTAAAAAAAAAAAGCCATTTTACCTTTTCATACCTGGTAAAATGGAATCAGTGAAACAACATTTTGCTTAATCCAGCCTCTGTTAATAGATATTTCAGTCTGTTGTTTTCAAGCAGTTCAGAGCAGTGGTGGTTTTATTACACAGTGAATCAGATATGTCAGGGACAGCTTTAGCTATTCTTATGTGAGCTCTGGTTTTAAACCAGTGGTTGTGCCAACCTGAATTACACGCCACAGACCAAACAGCTGAGACAGTCAAAATCATTCCAATTCTAAATTGGCATAGGAATCTAGGCTTCTAATATAACCATTTTATTCAAATACAAGATGCATTTCCTTACCCAGATGATTGCTTACCCTTCTGCTAGACTAAGCATAGTTTTTCCACTATGTTTACAAAATTCATTTAATTTGAAACTGATGAATGGCAGACATAGAAAAGAATTACGTCTTTAAAAGAGTAACTACTGTAGTTCAGCTTTACTGTATAATCATGCACCATTTGTATCTTCTGATAACACAGGCTGTAACCCAAGCAGTTGTTCCCTACAGGCATTCCTACATCCATATGAATTCCCTGTGGTTATGGCAGAACTCCGCCCAGGCAAAAGGTCTGTCCACACAGAACAACTTAAAGACTTGTGGATAGTACTTTTTCCTCATTTGAGACAAATACTACCATGAAGTATAATTATTAACTTCTTATAAAAATGATACCACCTAAATCATATTCTTCCATATACGTGCAAGATTCAGCTTGGTACTCTGACAACACTGAGTTAGACCTGAGCGTTTGCTTGTTAAAACAAGATTTTATGCTACTGCTGCTACTACTGCAATCAAAACCCAAACTTATTCAAAAATTTAAAATTGGTAATTCTGCTACTGTTGCATGTCCTACATTGCATATACTGCTAAATGGTTTCATTTCTAAGAAAGGAAATATACATCAGAAGCAGCATTACTCTGCCAGAGTGTTTTGATACCTCACATGCAAAACTAATGTTTCCCAAACGACAGTTAAATTACTGACCATGCAGGCTTTTGCTAGTACTTTCGCCTTAGGCAACACACAAACTAGTGTCTCAAACAGAAAAATTTTCCTGAATCCTGGAAAGCCCAAGATAAAAGTACAAATGAAACTCAATCCACATTCCTTTTGCAATTAAAAAAAAACCACCCCACAAAAACCAACCAACCCCACAAACCAAAAACCAACAAACCAACAAAGCCCCAAACCTTGTAAGCACCCAATCCATACTTTGAAGACTCTTACACAAAATTTACTGGTCCATATATTTAAAAATGGGATTTAATTTATGGTCCCTAAAATCCATATTTTCATGTGATAAACTGTACATTGCTGCTGATATAACTATTAAAGAGAATCTTAGCCCTGTATTTCATAGGGTTGGATAAAATCACACAGAGAAATTCAGATAGATAAAGTTCTCAAGGACAAATTACCGAACCTCATTCACCCACTTGCTTTCCAACTTCATCACAGAGAAGTACATATTTCTCACAACAGAGATTTAAGAGAGTGAGGTTTAACATTTTCTTCTCTGACAAACTGATGCACTGCTGTGACTACCACCTGTTCAAAAGTTCAAAACCACTGATTTTTTTTCTGTTTGTTTTTTTTTCTAAGAAACAAATTACCACCTCAATTTCATAGAACGACAGTCTGTTCAGTCTTTCCACAACAGGGAAGAGTAAATAAAGCTTTGCAATGCATTTATCTGCAAGATCACCAGGTCTCACTTGAAACAAGGTGTTGCCAGAAGCCAGTAGAAGTTTCAAACATACAACAGGTTTCACATTGTTGTACATCACTACCATGCATCTTATCCTGCCCCATACAGCAATTTGCAATAGATCTACCATACAAAAACGTTATTAGTCTGAAGAACAATTAACATACATATAATTAGTATGACTTGATATAACCACACACCACCACCACAGAAATTCATTTGAGGTTATGGTTACAGCATGTCACTTCACACTGGAGCCCATTTTAAATAAAGTTATCAAGCAAGCAGAACAGTAAAGGAGCATTACAAATACTTCCTCTATAGGTCCAAGTTTACTACAGGAAGACTGAGTCGCTCCTCTCCGCTATTCTCCCCAAGCACAACCAGACTCTAGAAAGTAGCTTTAAGATGTCAGAATGAGATCATCAACTTAAGAGTGAGATTCCTTTACCGCACAGACCACCACATCAACCTCATCACAAAGCTGCACACCAAGACCACAGACACAGCAAGGCATGGAGCTCCTATATATTTTGTAAGGCAGAGAAAATCAAGGGTACCGATTGTAGCAAGGGACATCACACATGACTGCCAGAAAAAAAAATTACTATGATATTACCAACCATTTAAGCGTCTTTAGCAAAAGCTCAGCGTGATCTGAGGCTCCATGTTGAAGAGACGCTTTAACCTTTGCTCGGTAGCAAGGTGATCTCACCAGGAAGCCGGGATGTGCCTCCAGGAAAAGTACTTCCAGGTGATAACCACTGCTCAGAGCAGTGTTGGTATCTCTCCCTCCTCTTGCTCTAAGGGACACAGAATCCCCTGCTCCACCAACTGAGTGCCTTCTCATCCACTCATCTCCCATATGAGGCAGCACTTGGCTTTGGCCTTTTGCAGGCTAGAAAGAGCGTGCCGCTGGCTGAGGGAAGCACCCTGCAGAGAAAGCATCGAGCATCGGCTCGGGGGGAGAAGGGGCGGCAGCAGCACAGCAGGCCCTGGATGCAGAGTGGCAACGCTATGCGTACAGGACGCTGCAGAGTGGGATCATATTGCAGATATGACACTGCTGTCAGTGACTAATAACCTCCACGCTGCATGACGCACTCAGAATCACAGTGCTCCTGTGGTACAGGCAAGTCTTTGCTACTGGTCCATATTAGCACCGGACAGGCCATGATTTGTGAGTGATGAGGTGGAAGACACTCAAAAATGGAGAGGAAGTCAGCCAGTTGCATGATCCCTTACAGCTCTGGAGTGACTCACCTCTTCCTACTGAAGACACAGAGAGACAGCAACAAAAATGGCAGTCTCTAGACTGGCTTCTGAGCATGAAGGGATTAGAACAAAGATCCATAACCTACCTCCTGGCTGGGAACAATCTTGCAGTAACCAGTACCAAACACATAAGCCATATCCAAGAATAATTAATTTCACATAAAAAAAATTATAGGGTCAATGTATTCTTTTTATATGTGTGTGTGTGTATATATATATACACACACACACACTCACTTTGTATAATTTAATATTTATTTAACAATTGGTACACACCCTACTAACTAAAATCCAACACAGCCATCTTCTTTGAGATTTTAAAATCTAAGGATCATCATAGGTGGGAAAAATTAAAGTGTGGGATAGCAAGTTACCGCGTGTCATCACCTATGGAGAAATTTGCCACATTAAGCATACGTAAACTAATTTAAGGACCAGCATCCCTCAGTGACAGAAGGGCGCTTACCACAATGAGCTTACAACTGAGAGAGACACTATACACAGCCGATATGAAGACACTGATACAACTCCTGATGCCATGCCTCTTTGGATCATGCTGTTTTAAGAGATATCCACTAATTATTACAGAAATTCCTGTAATAAACTTCTGCCTGAATCAACTCAAATGCAGTTCTAAAGCCATCCAGGTGTCACTGACCTTCAGCTGACCAGCAAGCAAACAGCCAGCCATGGCAGTTCCCTCAACCGCCTCACCCGGTACTTGCAAGATCCAAAAGCAGAAATAAGTGTCTGGGAGCAGGTCAGCAGCTTTCTAGCAGCACTAGTACTAGCTTATACCAGCTTAAATGTTTGTGAAATGGTGACTCAACTAACCGGTGATACCAAAACTGATCAAGGAAAAAAGTCTTTACTACTAGAAGATGGTTACTTTCTCCTTAGATAAAAGAAAACTGGAGAGAGGATGGGACAATGGAAGCCAGCCAGTCACAAGAAGAAAGCAAGTCTTATGAATAGAGAGGACACTGTTAAATGTCATCTATTTTGATGTTAATTAAGATTTTAACTGGACTTTCATAAGAACTACCATGCTTTTGTACATATAAACACATTGTGCAACTTTCTGCCATTAAAACTGACTCAACAGCAGCACACATCGAATGCAGGGCAGAGTCTACTCCAGCAGCTCCCTCTGTCCTGACAGTCTTCCAAATCTTCCGCCCTCTCCCATAAGTCTCTTCCATATCCTCCTCTTGGCACTGAGCTCCAACAAGAGCTGGGAAAAGCTAAGTTGCAGCTCTGTCTGCAAATGAAGACATAAACTATTTTTGTATCATAGAAATATGGTACTGTACATGGGGAGCAAAAATAGTTGAACAATTCCAGAAGAGTAACTATCGATAACTCCCTGTGAAAACTTAAGTGTGACTGGATTTCAGGAAGCCTGGTGAAAATTAATATTAAATATTGTCATCAATGACTTGGACTACTGAATAGGGACAAGGTTTTCAAATTTGTGGGTAACATCAAGATGCAGGCAGATGCAAACAAATTAAAGGGCAGAAATAGAAAGTTATCCAGAATGGGTTTTTTTCATTTAAGAAAAAAAAAATCCTAAAGTCCTCTCGGGACACATATGCTATTAAGAAAAGCATGAGGAGGCTATGCTTGGATTCGTGGTTAGACACAGCATTTTAGACAACAAAGTAGGAAACCAAGAGCACCTATTTATAGATTGCAGATGCTTTAACATCCGAGTTGAAAATTCTGGTGCTAAGAAATGAGGTTTCAAGCAGCAATACCAGTTTAAAGTTATTTCCTCATCACCGCTCTTTGTGTTCTCATGTCACTGGGCCTCAAGCCTGGATAACCCAAGGAAGCATGAAAATTTATGAGATAGGTGAGCTCACCTGCCAGGTTGTTCCAGCCCCACTCACCAGCACTCCAGCCCAGGCCACATGATTTTACTCACTAAGGAAAGCTAACCTAGTAAAAAGGAATTAATATTATTGCTGCCAGATTAGCAGACAACTTTTAGGAGTGTTGGGAGGCAAAGCACAGCAGCATCAGGCTGTTAGATTTGCTCGGCCATCTCATGAAGTCTCACTGTAAGACTCTAAGATTTCTGATGCTATTGTGGATTACATTTTTCCTAAAGTAATCCTGAGAATTTATGGACAATCTTGGTTTCAGATCAATGTGAGATTTCCCAGAGGGATCCTTGTAAACTGTGAAACAATTACAATAATTCCAGTGCTGTTGACAGCAAAACGATTGTCACAGGGTTGTGCAGCTGGTCACTGGCAGAGAAAATACGCAGGTTTACAATAATTATGCCTTAAATTCTAAACTCTATCAGCAGATTTTAGTGAAAAACTGAAAACTGAACATATATATCATTTATATTGGGCCTCATGGAGATAATGATCGCCAATGTAAGTGGCAAGACTTGCAGCCCTTACACTCGCATGTTAACCCTCTGACTTTGCTGGGACCATAGGTTTAAAAACCAGAACCAGAGTTCCATTTAAATATCAGCTTCTCTTTGAACAATATAAATCTTAACAAACAAGTTCTCTGTGTCTGCTGCAGATTCATCTTATGGACACCTAATCTTTAGGCTATGAAATAACCTGTAAGCAAGCTGGTATTTTTTGCATCTTACATAGTACTGATCTGTCTGGTGATCTTACAGAAAAGAAAAAAAAAAAATCTCTTTCCCATATACAATGCTAATATTCTGAACAAAACCAGAAACTAAGCATTTAGTAGTAACAGTTCACTTTTTAAGTATTAGCTTGTTGAAGTTTCATTAAATTCTCAAACTTTTTCTATACTATTACGCTTCTCTTAAAGCACTGAGAAAATCCTCATTAAACATAGAGCATGTATGCCCTGAAGCACTCGGGCTGCACATACAGGGGCTAAGGCAAGTAACTTGTGAGTACCGTGAGGCGACTTACTTGTAACTATTTACTCTGCACTTACTGAGCGAAATGGTCAGGACTGTTGGAAAGAGATGGAAGCAATGGCCTGCAACAAACCAGGTGCCTCCTCCATCCCAAAGTGATTAGATGTTATTACATGACAATACCAAGGTATTAGCTTGTGAAGAGCCTACCTGCAGGCTTAAAGCAAGTTACAGAACTTGTTTTGCCACACAGACAACTATGCAAACCAACAGATGAAAAAGATTTCTTCATACTTAAAAGAATCCCAGGGGGTGGAATATGTGCTAATGAAGACATTCATACCTTGATTAGTTTCAGAGGCTTTAAAAAAAAAAAGACAAAAAAACCTGTTGTGCACAGCCATTAACGAGCCTTTTTTTGTTGTTCCTAAATAATTTTCATATTAGTATTAAATACTTTGTTAAAAGAAGAGGACCAGTCAGCTAGGTTCACCAGCAAAGAACCACCACGGGCTCTAAGCCTGCACGGCGTTACAGGGCACACATAATATTGCAAAGAATACCTGGTATATTTTACTTTACAAAAGTCTGGAGTTATTATGTTATCATTTAACCTCTTTTTAATGTGAAAAAATGGAAAGATCAAGAAATCATGTGAGTTACGCAGTCCCTCAGCAGCTCGGGCAAAAACGTAACTTAAGATATGGTAGCACTTACCTACCAAAAAAAAAAAAAAATTACTGTATTTTTTCCTACTTCAGCAACTCAGAGGCTAGAAACCAAAGGAACGCTGACTGCGTCGCCAAGTGTCTCTCTGCAACCCTGGATGCGCAGCACATTCTCCTCCCTTAGCAGTTCACGGCTGTTCTCTGTAACGGCGGATTTAGTGTTTTAGTTAAGGAAGAGTTGAGACTCACAACCCATCTGCCAACAACGTCCACGATCCGCTACACAGCGGAGAAAGAGAAGAGCACACAAGCACCGAAGAGCAGCACCGCTGCCTTCTCCCCGCGCTAAGTCTTTGTTTCAGCAGCAAGAGGCTGCCTGCACGGCGAACACTTCACTTATTTAACTGGACCGGAGCGCCCAGCTCCGCCGAGAGCCGCCACCACACGGTGCCGCCTCCACCGACGGCCCCGAGCGCTCGCACCGGCCCCGGGCGGAGAGCAGCTGCCGGCCCCGCACCGCCGCCCCTGCCGCCGGGCCGGCCGTGCCGACGGAGAAGAGGAAGGGAACGGGGAGGAGAGGAAACCCCCGCCCCGCTCGCCGCCCAGCTGGTTGCTCCGAGGGACCTCGGGGGACGGGGATGCCGCCCGGCTCTGCCCTGCCCCGCACCCAGGTCCCCGGCCCGCCTCACTCCTCCCGGTGGCAGCTCCCGGGGGAAGGGCCAAACGGTCCGGGGAAGTTGCACCGCTGTGGGAAGCCGTCAGCCGAGGCAAGGGCAGGCGGCCAGCGCCAGCCTGGCGCGGCGCAGCTGCCCCGCGCAGGGGAGAGCGATGCGCGCCCGGGCGGCAGACCCAGCGCTGGGAATCCCCGGCGGGAGGGGAGCCCGGACGCCTGCGCCCCCACGAAGAACACGAGTCCCTACCTGGGCTGTACGGGCACGTCGCGCAGCGTCGCCGCGTCCCCTCAGCGGCCGCCCAGGCTGCCCCGGCCCGCCCGCCGGCGACGGAGCAGGAAGCCGAGCGGAGCCGCCGCCGCTGCAGAGGCAGAGGCAGAGGAAGGGTCGGAGGCAGCGCGCCCGCCCCCTACCGGTGGCGGACCATGGCAGCGACGGCACCGCCCCACAGCCGCGCCCCCGCCCGCTCCGCACCCCCCCGCGTCCCTCGCCTCCTCCCACCGCAACCGGAGGGGTCGGCCTGGGTAGACCCGGCGGGCGTGCGTTCCAGTCGCAGCGCGTCTGACCCGGCTCGGGGCCAGACCCCTTCCCGCTGCCCCCAGGGTCTTTCTAGGCGCCCCTCGAACGCGCTCCGGGCGAGTCGCTTGGGCTGGGCGGGCGGCCACCGGCCCGCAGGGCCGCAGCGCGGGGCAGGCTCCTGCGTTGCTCCGAGCGGCCACCGGCCGGTGGCTGCCGCCCGGGGGGCAGCGGGGCCTCGCCTCCACCTGCCAGGTGCCCCCCGGGCGCCGTGAGGAGGCTGGGTACGTAGCAGTCCTAGCTGGCATGGCGCAGAGGCTTCGCACAGGAAGGTCTGTTCTGGACTACGGCTTCTCGGACCGTTTAATGAAGGCTGATAGTCAAAAAATCCCTCACGGGGGCACATCCACGGCCACGTTCCACACGGGAACGACGAGGGTGCTAGCTGTGCCTGAAAGTCAGCCTGGTGCCCGGGGCCGGGCGGGACTGGGAGACTGTTTGAAATGTTTATGCTTGTTTTATGTTTTAAACACCTTTCCCACACACCCCCAAACACACCAGAAGTTATCTTCTGTTACCAAACAGAAAAGGTAAAAAAAAAAAAAGTTATTCTTTTGGTTTTTAAATAAAAACTTTTTGATCAGTAGGACAGAGCTGACCTGTGTTATCGCATAAGAAGAAAAGATAATCCATTTTTCTTCTTTATCCTTGGCTGTGCTCTGTGGCTGCTGGGGGGTTTTTGGTGTGTTTCAGTGTGTTGGGTTTGCGTGGCAAGGTTTTGGTAGCGGGGGGGCTACAGGGGTGGCTTCTGTGAGAAGCTGCTAGAAGCTTCCCCTGTGTCTGATAGAGCCAATGCCAGCCGGCTCCAAGACGGGCCCGCCACTGGCCAAGGCCAAGCCAGTCAGCGCCTCTGTGATAACATATTTAAGAAGAAGAAAAACACTTAGAGAGAGAGTTTTTGCAGCCAGAGAGAGGAGTGAGAAGATGTAAGAAACTCTGCAGACACCAAGGTCAGTGCAGAAGGAGGGGCAGGAGGTGCTCCAGGCGCCGGAGCAGAGATCCCCCTGCAGCCCGTGGTGAAGGCCATGGTGAAGCAGGCTGTCCCCCTGCAGCCCATGGAGGAAGGATGAGGGGGTGTAGAGATTCCACCTGCAGCCCGTGGAGGACCCCACGCTGGAGCAGGTGGAGGCACCTGAAGGAGGCTGTGGCCCTGTGGGAAGCCCACGCTGGAGCAAGTTCCTGGCCGGACTGGTGGACCCGTGAAGAGGGGAGCCCACGCCAGAGCAGGTTTGCTGGCAGGACTTGTGACCCCATGGGGGACCCCCCGCTGGAGCAGTTTGCTCCTGAAGGTCTGCACCCCGTGAGAGGGACTCCATGCTGGAGCAGGGGAACGATGAGAGGAGTCCTCCCCCTGAGGATGAAGAAGCGGCAGAAACAACGTGTGATGAACTGACCGTAAACCCCACTCCCCGTCCCCCTGTGCCGCTGAGGGGGGGAAGGTTGAAGCCGGAAGTGAAGTTGAGCCCGGGAAGATGGGAGGGGTGGGGGGAGGTGTTTTAAGAGTTGATTTTATTTTCTCATTCCTCTACTCTGTTTTGCCTAGTAATAAATTAGATGAATTCCCTCTCTAAGTTTGGTCTGTTGCTCGTGACGATAATTAGTGAGTGATCTCTCCCTGTCCTTATCTCAACCTACAAGCATTTCGTTATGCCTTTTCTCCCCTATTTGGTGAATGAGGGGAGTGACAGAGTGGCTCTGGTGGGCACCTGGCCTCCAGCCAGGGTCAACCCACCACATTCGGGTTGGTTTTTTTTTTTGGCACTGGTATTCCTTTAACCCCACCGTGAGCTGGTGTAGGCAGGGAGCTAAGCTGGCAAACCATTTTATTGCCTGGAAGAAGATTCCTGTTGGTCTGCCTCCCTCAGCTGGACTATTGCTGGGGAGGGTATAGAAAGTGCTGGGGCAGCAATCAGCCGGAGTCAGTCAATTCCACTACCGTCAAACCATAAAGAGAGCACTTCTATAGAATCAGCGTGGCACTTCTCTTAGCAGAGAACAAAGCCACAGCTAAAATATAGGGCATATCGCATATCATCAAAGTCAGGTAGACAAAAGGAAGTTTCCATGTCTTATTTTAACCACATCTGGTCAACAGATCTTTCTTTTAATGGGTTTAAAATAACATACTCTGATACTGACTGCTCCTTGGTAGGGGATGGTTATTTGAACATCAATCAAGTAATTTCTTTAGTAAATTCTCACAACACATTGAAGCTTCAGGCATACTGTAATCTCAAAATGAGCAAGGAAATACCCAGTGGGAGCATTGCTCACGAAAAGAAAGACTTCATAGCTTTTACTTCTAAACGATGATCTGGATATATCTTAGTTTGACAGTTATTTCAGTGCTTAATATATGAAATTTTACTACATTCCGCTGATTACGTATTAGGTTACACTGTCTATGTAACAGACTAATAAGATCAGTATGCTAAAGGAGGCTGGCTCCTTTGATAAGCAAACAATATTTTGCTTTTGCAATAGAAACAAACATTTTAAACAGATTACCTAAGTAGCAGTATCAAAATATTAGAAGGAGAAATAATACTATCTGCACAATAACCAACACCTCAGAATACATCTGTATCAAAGTCAAAGAAATGACTAGAACTTGAGAATGGCCACGATTAAATCCTGTTGATTATTTACCTGGCTGAAAGGCCACCACAACTCACGCAGGGTAGAGTCACAGTTCCCTGGCAATGTGGCAGCTGGCAGGAGCCCAAGGAAGAGGGGGTATGCCAGACCCCACAATGTCTCAAGAAGGCTCTGAGTTCCTCTTTTCCTTTCCCCCCCCCCCCCCGATTTTCCTTATGATTATTCCCCCTTTTTTTTTTTTTTCACAATTTGCCTTATAATGAAATGGCTATGGCCATTACGTGGAGGTCTTCCATAAGAAGCAGAAATAATGTCTATACCTACAAGAGTTTATTTTCCTTTTTGTTGTTGTCTATGATGAATTGACCATTTTTTCTTCTGTAGACTCAGAAATTCAGTATGAAGCAGAATGTGTTACATAGCCACATACGTTCTAAATGTTTCATCATGACGTAATATGTTCTAAATTTACAGGTTTTAAATCCAAAATACTTACAGTTATTTCAAACAGTAAAACAGCAAAATAGCTTGTTTTTCTCATTAAACTATTAAACTCTAAGAAAAACACATACTGTAACTAGTTATTTTGCAAATGTCAGAAACCAAGGCGTCTTAAGAATTCGGGTACATTGAGCCTGAACAAAGGTGACCTTGTTGGCCTTACTTGCATCTTTGACAAGTTTCTTTGCTAGTGTCTCTAGCATTTGACCTAAACTTACTTTCTCATATCTCTCATAACTACTAATTTTTACGAAGTGAAATTATAGCACTGCACTGTGTTTATTTTTTCTAAAAATGAAAATATTTTCTTCATGTAATTACAGGAAAGCTAAATGTGATGCATGCCTTATTTAGCATCCTAGGGCTAATGGGGATAAAAAACCCCAAAGTACAGAAGCAAATCCTTTCAGGTGCTTTATCTTTAGGCTGTTGATTATTGCCGCTGGCAATAGATGTTCTGCTAATCAGTCATCAGTCTTGATTTTCAGTTCTGGTATCAAAGCAATTCCTGGTGGCTTTTAAAAAAGTACTTTTTTTTTCTGTAAGCCTAAACTTCCTGTTCGTACGCTCTAAACTAATACTTCTGCCCTAGCAGATCTTTCCATGGAGTTTTCAATGAGCCAGCCTCAGACTGCTGGCAGAGACCCAGCTCTCCAAAGCTTGGAGAATCAGCATTTCCTACATTCCGTAGGATAAGTATTACAATGCTGTTTTAAAGAAGATGCAAACCCTAGGCCTTCTTTTAAATGTTACATGGGGAAAAAATAAGAAAAAAAAATAAGAAAAGAGAAGAAAGTTACTTAGAGAATGGTGCAGGCAGTTTGCCTTGAAGCAATTGGAAAATGTGATTTTCACTAAGTTGTGAGTAGCTTAATTATAAATAGAAACTAAAATGTGTAAGTACAACATGAAGCCCTCTCCTCTCTCCTCTTCTGCCTCTTCCAAACAGTGAGAACATGTATGAAAAAACCTTGTTAGCTTTCTGGCTGGTGTCATCAATTTTTTATATAAACAGTATGGATGTGTGTGTGAAAGAGAATGAGTTATTTAGTGTTTGCCCTATGATGTGGTAGGTATTTAAAATAGATAACTTCTCATTTTTGTGACTTCTCCCCCTATTACTACCAGACATTAATGCACAAGCAGCCAAAATATCAGGTCTCTGATATCAGAAATCTGAGTAACAATGGATAGAAAGGATGGATATGGAAGTAATTAAAAAATCCAAGTCCAGAGGATGGATTTGAACACCTCCAAAGTCACTGATGCACTGATCTTGACCAATACTTCACAGATATCTCCTTTTTCTGTAACATCAAAATAAACTCCATGTCCAAGCAGTCCCAAACTTTCAGATTTGTTTGTTGGGTTTTTCCCCCCTTTATTTAGGCCTACTTTTATTTGAAGTTAAGTGCATCTGAATATAAGAGGAAATCTGTATGTAAGTGAGCAAAAGTCCACTGGAGTCAGTATAATTGCAATTGCTACAATAATGTGACATTTTGACCACAGTGTTTCTTGTTTCCTTTTCTTCCCTGTGAGTGCATCTAGTATTAATTCTTATAGACTGACAATAGTAGAGACCAAAGTCTTCTGTACATTATATATGATGGGTAGGTTAGAGGAAGCTTTCTAATCTTGTTTGGTAAAGCATCCTAATTGTTACAAGGGCTATTCCTTGTATATGATGTCCTATTAATTCCATATGAAATATAATATTTTTTTGTGAAATTAGGCAATTTGGTGGCAACGAGGACAGGTTATTCTGTTATTTAGACAGAAGAAGTGGAAGGTGGTAGTTTTCTTTGCCATATGGGACTCATAAATATTTGTCTTAACATCTAGTACATAAGTATTAGCACAGATGCAGTGAAATATTGCTGGCTTGAGGTCTTATAAGCAATGTGTAATGAGCTGGAGACCCACATGAAATCTGCATGCGGTGATAAAGAGCAAAATGGCAATCTTTTGCAAAACCTCTAGTCTGTGCATGTGGAGATCTTATGGTTCCCACATATGACATCATTGACTCTAAGCAGCCTCCCAAAGAGCTTTAGAAGTCCTAAAAATCAGTGCTCCAATTTTAGATGAGGAGCATCTGAGGAACACTTACAACTGAGATTGTACCCATTCATATCAAGAACAAGCATCACCAGCTGGAAACTGCAGATGCCCTGAGACAGACACGCTACAGATGGTATTGTTCATGAATTGCACTGTGAAAGGTCATGAGCACCACTCTGAACATCTTGTGGTAGCATGAGAGCTCTTCTTTTCCACATAATGAAGCTCCTCCAACTACAACTCTTCCGCATAGGAAACATATAAAGCTTGCTTCCAAGTTTATTAATGCTTCATTTCAGCAAGATACTCTTCCCGACACGTAAGCTCTCAACCAGCTCATACCTTTCTCAGGACACAGGTCCATGCATCCTGCTGCTTGCTCACAAAAAGGGAAATTCCTCCCCTCCCTCCCAGCCTGTCCTTGCTAAATTGCCTGTATCTATCCATTGCACCACCTCTGTTGGGTAAGCTATCCCATGACATCACTGTGATGCTAATAAGATATTGTAGCCCTGCAACTGCATTCAGACCTCTAATTCCTCCTGTCCGTTCTCCATGCTGCATGCATTAATGTAGAGGCACTTCAGATGGGCACCCAGTAGTGCTGATTTCCCAGAAAATGTGTGAGAGCTTTCCCCATAAAATCGTACTGTTGGCACTTCCTTACTGATGTGCGTTTGCTTAAGTTGACGTCTTTCACCCTGTTCTGTTGATTACACATCACCCTGCACCAGTTCCTTACTTGATCGTAGGTCATCATCTCCCTCCCTTGTTATTCCTAATTTAAAGCTCTCCTTACCACGTTGGCCAGCCATTTGGCAGAGCTGCTTTTGCCTCACTTTGTCAGGTGGATCCTGTTTCTTCCTAGTAGTTGTTGACCGTCAGATAGGGTCCTATAAACATAAAACCCAAATCCCTGTCATTGATGCCAGCTGCATGATGCTGGCTGGTGATCTGCAGTATCTGCCCACTCCTCCTTAAGCCCTTCCTTTCCTTTCTCTGGCAGGATCAAGCAGAAAACCACCTGGGCCCCTATGTCCTTGACCCTCACCACCATAGCCATATAGTTATACTAATGTTCATGGCTTCCCCTGGCAATATCATCGCTGCCCATGTGGAAGAGCACCAGAGGATAATAGTCTAAGGCCTCACAAGTTTCAACAGTCCTTCTTCAATATCTGAGATACAAGCTCCAGCAAGAAGGACATGCCCTTTGCCGGCGGTGAGTTCAGCTGATGGGGACCTCCTTCCCCACAGCAGGGAGTCTGCCCCTACTATCACTTGCCAATTCCCCCTGGTGTTGCTGCGGGGTCAGGCTTAGCGGGTGCAACTGCTTTGCTGGACCGAGCTCCTGGCCCCTCAGCCGCTACCAGGGCACTCAGTCCAATTTGTAGACGCAGATCTGCAGATGGACCGGGAGCCTTCCTCCTGTTGTTAGAAGCCACAAGCTTCCAGCCCTCATCATCATTTCTTTCCTCCCACCTATGTAGGTGCATGAGCAATGTGTTCTGTTTTTCACAACACAACTCAAATGATGACAGAGGAATTGATGGACAGTCTCTCCATGTCCACCCACACCTTAGTGCTTAATCAAGATAACAGCTCTTCCTGTCTTACCAACATGTAAACCATTGTCAGTCATTGTCATGTCTGTGTTTTTCTAGTGGAGAGGAAAGAATCCGATCTTGTGAGGAAACTCTCAGGGTGATAGGGCAAAAAGACAGGGTGGCTCAGCAAATATCTGGAACGTAGAGCCTGTGCTCGGTTGGGTGCTTAAGTGCTACTATAATAAAACCCATTAAATCTTATGTATCCAGAAATAGAAAGCAGCCTATATAATTAAGGATTCTGCCAGCTCACACAGTTGTCACCAGCATGGGATGACCGGACCCCATCCTTCTAAGCCTCAAGTGATGAGTAAGATAAAAAGTGCAGAGACGTTGGTGATCAACCCATCCCTACTGTTGTACTTGGCTAGGCCACAGAAAAAAAAAATTGCATCCTTAGCCGTAGATTAATAGGCACAACCCTGAAGAGGGGATTCTAGCTCTAACCACAGAGCGTTACAGAACCGGTAACGGGAGGCATCTGACTGACTTTGAAAGTGAAAAAGAGAACTTGGACAGTAAACACACTTTGTGTGAAGCAGATCCAAATGCAGCTGGTTTTAGGTCAGAGATTTATCTAGAGAGCAGACTAGGCTACACCAGTGCCCAGCTAGTACAAGCAGCTCAACTCTAATGAAAGGATCCCTGGCAACTGTGGAACCTCCAGGAGCAGACACCTGGTGATGCAGCAGAGCTTATGGCTCACCAGGCTTGAGATCACACTGCAAAAATGATCTTTTCAAGGATGAGGAGATGCAGTACTCTGAGACTAAAATACTGAAGCTGTGGCAGTTTGGACACTGAGGTTAGATGGCATTACTTTGCAGTTGTGGGGACAAGAACCAGAACTGTGAGAACTTCTGGAATGACTTGGAAGATGGCAGCTCCTCAGTTAACCCGCATTCGCTCTGATACTGTTCACCTGCCATCTTCACACTGGTATTATGCCTCTATGGATGTCACTGCTGTTGCTGAAAGTCTCAAAGTAGCAACAGTCATGGTGAAATGCAAGCAGACTATGGCTTTGCCTGCAGCTAACCAACTCCTGACTCAAAAGCTCTTCACAGTCCAGCTGGGACAGAGGTTCAGCCTCACTGAGCAATAAAATATATGCAGCGGGGAGTTTCTGTTCATCTGGTCACAAGCATAGTGGTTTTCTCAGCTCGGCAGTTCAGGAGGAAAAAAAATATTTCTCATTGCTTTCCTCCTACCGCACTGACACGGCCACTGAAACTCAGATGTCTTTGAAGGAGGCTTACTTCAAAAGTAAAAGTAGTATGGTATGAGAAGCAGCCAATTTTAACAACAGTTTCATTAAGCAAAATGCCTTGTCAGAACTGACACCTCCTGTTTGCAGCAGGACACTCACTCCTTATGCATCAGCACTTTTAACTGTTTCTCGTGCTGCTGGGTTCTATACTGTACAAGCTTAATACCATGGATTTTCTGACAAAGGAACAATGTGGCTTTCAGTGAATTTAAAAAACCCCACATATTCCCAAATGATACAACTACAGCTAACTTTAATTTTAATTCAAATAATGACATTAAAAACACATATATTCCCAAATGATACAACTATGGACAACTTAAATTTTAATTCAAATAATGACATTGGGAGAACGCTTGCTCTGTTTCATAGTAAAGTGCTGTACAAACAGCATAGGAAAGAAAGATCTCATGAAGTATGGGAAGATGCAGCTTGCAAGGAATTCAAGGCAGGCAGCCTTTGGTGTGTTTCCTATTCTGCTTTTGCTGGGTCTGTTCACCCAGTTTGTCGGGCTTGTGGTCAAGCCTCAAGTTAAATACTAGCTTTTGGATTGTCCAGACAGCACAATCCCCTAGATTCCCCTCTAAAAATGCAAGGAAGGCCAGCTTTTTCAAATAAGCACAAACTTCTTCCTCCCTCAGGTCCACACAGGAGGCCATGCCCTCCCTGTCTTTTCAGCCTATGTCTCTGTAGGAAATGTTCTAAAGGGTGTGAGGTTGTACAGGTGCCTCCCTGCGTAAGTGCACAAAATGGCTTGCACTTCTTAAATAAAGCACTAACAGCCCTTTCTAGCAACGCTCCCAAAACATAAGACAGCGGTTTTGTTATTTACCACATGTATTTCCCTGAATGTGGTTTGGGTTTTTTTTCCTTTTACTTGTGTTTTTTTCAATTATTTTTTATTTTTATTTTAACAATGTAGCTTGTCAAAAGGAAATCTATTTAGTACTTTTTAAAAAAAATAATCTAGGAAAGACTTGAATCCTGAACTGTTATTACTTGCAATCAATCTTTTATCCTGCAAATGGAAACAGCAGTGAAGGGAAGGGAAAGGAAAGGAAAATACCGGAGGAGTGAGAGTCTGTTATGCTGTTGCACTGTCAGTGTCCAGACAGGACATATTGAAGCTAAAGTCACTTGACTTACACTAGACAGAAGTGTTACTGTAGCAGATTTGTGGTACAAAGTATCCTTTTGACGTACTTTCCTTCTTAAAGTACTGTATTTCTGTTAAAAATTCACTGAAGATGTTTCTCCCAGTATGCTGGTTTGAAATATCCCTAAATCCTTTCCTTTTAGAATATGCCAAAACTGTTACTGGTTGATCAGATAAAGTCACACATAGTTTTCATAGAATATTAGGACGAAGCTGAAAGGGACTTTTAGTGGTCATCTAATCCATCTTTCTACTTCCATCAGAATCAGTAATACGCTAACCTTTCCTTACAACTGTTGCTTCATATTTGTATTACCTCCATCTGGGGATGGAGAATCTAGGTTCCACAAGTCATCCATACCATTACCTACCTATGCTTATGATCCTAATGTCTAACCTAAACCTTCCTTGCTGTAGTACAAGCCCATTTCTTTGTATCATCTACAGTGATGACAGAGAACCAAGTATTTCCTTTGCCTTTGCTATTAGCCTTTTATGTATTTGAAGACTTTTTTTTTTTCTATTTTCTCTCAACCATCCCTAACCAGACTGAGAGAAAGACACGCTTCCTCTAACCAGTGTTCACAGATCATGTTTACCAGACTTTTAGTCTCCTTCTCTGGATTACGATTTCTTTGAAACACGGTGCCCAAACCTCAACACAAGTCTCCTATTTAGGCATTACCAACATACAATTATCTATGGCACACAGTTCTCTTACATGATGTTTTCTTCCATTTATGCTACAGCAATCCTGTTGACTGATGCTCGGCTGCGGCTGTGTATGACCCCTACATCCTCTTCTGTACAGCTGCCACCCTGCTGAGAGTTTCCAGTCCTATACTTATACACCTTGTTTTTCTAATGAAATTGTAGCCTTTTTTATACCATTTCTGCTATGTGTCAAGATATTTCTGAAGTTAATCCTGTTCTCTAAAGTCCTCACAGGCTTTTGCAGATTGGTTGTATCTGCTTATTTAACAATGAGATACTTCATCATCTGGAGTGTTAATGGGAGTAGTGTTGTGTACTAGAACCAGGACAGACCACTGGGGATAGCACAGCACAAAGGGACTTTGGCTTTATATAGCTGAGTTAAGGGTTTTTTCCATCAGTGTTAAACCCATGTCATAGCAGTTTTCTCTAAATCTCATATGCCAAGATTGCTACTGAAAAATCTCATGAAAGGCAGAGTTCATAACCCCACTACCATCAAGGTATATGACATCCATTCTCCTATCTATGTGGCCTGTTACCTTGGTTAGGTCATCACCTAAATAATTTTAACCTTCTTTAGTGTGATAGAGCCTCTAACATTTGCCTGAGGAAAGATGTTTGGTTCTCATGGTATTTGAAATAACATTTCTTCTGCATTAATAGAATCTTCATTGATTTCACAGCAATTAGGTGATATCTGCCCACCTAATCACAAAACAGATTTAAAATCACAGAATGGTTGCTATTGACATATAACCATTTCTTAATTGAAATAACCAGAAAATCTTACCCTTTCTGAAGTTGCTTTTGGGGGATTAGATTTTATTTCTTGTGGCAGTATTACAAGCTGTCTAAATGAACACAAACTGCTTACAGAAACATATACCAGGATTTCTGTAGGAAATCTTCCCTTCCTGTATTTAAGACTAATCTGGTATTAATGTGTATCTTTAATCTAGTTCAATTAATTGTGCAAGGGCTGTTCTGAACTTAAGAGCACTTATGGACATATAAGAAATGTAGCAGTAGAGAGCAGTGGATTATCTTTTGGTAGCAGTGTGCTTCACTTCATGCAATTTCTGTAACTGAGGCCTGAATGATGGAGCTGGAACTTAGATTTCAGCCGGAGGGAGGGGTTCCTGGAGTAAAACCTCAGAACCAAATGCCATTGCATGTTCAGAGTGCTTTGCTCATTAATCTGCTCCTACCAAACCATGTGGGAGTGCAAAAAAAAAAAAAAAATATCCATAAAATAGCTTTATCTACTTCCAGCAGTGAACAATCTGGCTAGAAAATTTCTGATGAAATATTTTCTCATCAGGATATGCCATTCATTGAAATCAAAATGTTCCACAAGAGAATTTCCATTTTTGACCAATTTCCAATGGAATCCAGGCATGTTTCCAAGACAACTGAGCCTGCCAGTTTGCCTGTCTGTCTTCTCAACAGCCCTTCTGGCTGGTTCTAGGGGATCTTGGGCTTACAGACTCCTTTGCTTTGGGGCTGACAGAGTGCTGAGAGCTGGGAAGGAAGGACCTTCCAGCTTGTGGCTTCTTGGCAATCTCGATTCCCCAGATACGCAGGGGGCGAGGCTGACAGGCTGCCCCAGACCTGAGGCATCGTGCCACGAAAAGACTCAGCGCTCTTTGGTTTCATGCCAAATTTTGAAATATTAAAATCTTCTACTGGAAAAAAAAATTGTATTTATTCATACTGCTCTAATGAGTCTGTATTCCTGATCAGAGCCTAATACTGGAAGAGATTGCATATCTATTTTTACAAGCTGTTGTCTAAAATTACACAGATATTTATGGGGCTCTGACAGGCTGACTCCACATAGGCGTATACATGATAAAGGTCACACCTGCACATAAGACAAGGCAGTAGGTGCCCATGGTGATGTGGTTACGTACCGCTGCTATTACTAACACTTTTCTTCACAGTACTTAACAACAGATTAGTTCTTCCTTGAGGTATTAATAAGTAATATTCCATTTTACAGGCAAAAAACTGGCATGGAAATGTTACTGGTTTGCTCAGAACCACAAAACATATCAATATCATCAGGTTTACTGTTCCACAGTTCAGCATATTCTTTTAAGAGTCCTAGTTAACATAAAATATCTTTTTTTTGTGCCTTAGATGATAATCCAATTCTGCCTTCAGCCAATGAAAACAACACCTTCCCTGCCTGTTCTTTTCTTTTTTCACTTTTCCCATGCTAGTCTTACAATCAAGGCACTTACTGCCCTTACAGCTCAGCTCACAGAGGGACTATGTGACTGTTTCTTATCCACTTCTGTGTGATGGCACTCATTCTGTCTCATACGTAGCCTAATAGGGAACATGACCTATGTGCTGATTCTGCTGTTGACTTGGGGATCTACAGAAAAAGGACAGTAGCAAACAGCTATGGAGATGGTAGTGACTTAAAAGCCACATCAGATTTTTCTAAAAAGGCTACTTGCTATTCGTATTATTCATGGTTGTTTGACATTCCCACACAAAAGTTTTGGGACAAGGTCAAATAAACCTTTTGTGATGCACAATGTCAAATATAGAAAAATATACAATTAGAATTACTAAATGTAAAGAAAACTATTAACAATCTTCTAAGTTGGCGTAGTGTGTGGCACGCAAAATAGTATAGCTTTGGTCCAGAAAGATCTTTTGAAAGTTGATGATTGGGCCAACAGAAACCTCATAAAGTTGTAAGAGGGGAGTTGCAAAGTTCTGCACCTGGAGCAGGATAATCCCATGCACTGAGAACTAACTGACTGAGTAGCAGTGCTGATGAAAAGGGCTGGTGTTAGTGTCACGGTGGATGCTAAGTTGAATATGAGCCACTCACATGGTGAGGGGATAGGAGCATGTGATGTACAAAGCCTGAGGGAGTTTGTTCAGCCTGAGGAGAAAGCCAAGAGAGTAATGCAATTGCTGCTTTAAACTGTCTGATGAGGGAGGGAGGGTTTAAAGATAAGACAGAGCTAGTCTCCTCAGAATTGCACAGCAAATGGACAAGAGTCCACATTCAAAACCTGCAACAAGGAAGATTTCAACCAGACAGACAGACATGAAGCCCGCAGTAAGAGAGATTATGCACAGTAGGAGAGATTGCCAACAGAGACTGAGGAATATCCATCCTTGGAAATACTGAAAGCCTGATTGGAGAAGGTCTTGAGCATCTTAATCTAACTTTGAAGCCAGCCCTGCTTTGTGCATTAGGTTGGACCAGGTGATCTAGAGCAGACCTTTCCAGTCTAAATTATTGTATGCCTCTGTAACTGTGCTCTCACGGTGAATAAGGCAAACCGCATACTGGGCTCTATCAGGAGGACACTGGTCAGTAGATCAGTGGGAGTACTCATCCCCCTTATTCAGCACTGGGGAGGCTGTCCCTGGGATGCTATGTGCAGGTTAAGGGTCACCAGCTGAAGAAGGATGTCAAGAACTGGATAAGACCCACAACGCCGTCAAAGGCCTGAGACACTTGACTGATAAATCATAGCTTATCAGCTAACTGGTTAGGGTTAGCTTATCCTGTAAGCCAGAGTTTATGGGATTTGAACTTGTTCACTCTGGAGAAGAGAAATCTCAGGGGTGATCTGATAGCAGCCTACAATTGCTTGAAGGACAGTTACAAAGACAACAGATCCAAACTCTTCTCAGTAGTGGCAGATAGCTTGACAAGGAGTGAGAGCCATAAAATGCCAATTGGGAGGTTCCATTTGGACATTAGGAGTAACTTTAACTCTAGGAGATTGAGTCAGCACAAGTCACCCAGAGAGACTGTGGAATCTCTGTCCTTGCAGGTTTGCCAGTCCTGATTAGACTAAATCTAGCTGACTTGATTTAATGTTGACTATAATCCTGCTTTGAGTGGGAGGATGGACCAGTCAACTTCCCTAAGTCCCTTCTAACCAACATTTCTATGATTCCATTAAAATTATATTTTCTACATTTCTATTTAATTAACATTAAACACAATTGTCTAGCTGAAACCAAAACCTCTGGAAGTTTCTTTGTTGCAAATAATCAGGGTATCAGGGTAAGACATACTATGAAAAAACCTCATTATGTTGTACTCATGATTTTTCTTAATCTTTTTTCCCCAAGTATATAGTACTAGCCACTGTCAAATACAGAGCTAAAGGGACAGTTAGATTGACCTGTCTATTAAGGAAAATACTAGTTCTGGATTCTTAAAAAGAAGTATCATGGCTGTTTCCACATTTGTAGAATCTGAACATTTGCTGAAGGTAATAAAAGTCTGTCTGTCTTCCAGTCAACAGTCATGGCCGGCAGACACAGTCTGTTCAGATACTGCCTCTGAGGGAGCGTGAAATCCTGGTGCCATGCAAGATCCGTGAAAGTTTTCCCATTGATTTCAGTGGAGCAGGATTTCAAGCAGATAGTCTTAATCTGACCACTTATGAGACTTGAAGACAGTGGTAATTTACCACTCACTTGACTAAAATTGAGAAGTATGTGTATTTTAGAAAGTAAACTAAGCAAAAGGGTGTGCCTTGTTTAAGGATAAATATGTGTTGGCAAAGATGGATGGATTCTCCTTTGACTGCTTACCTAATACTCTTTGCACATGATAAATGAGTTTTAAAATATCCTTATTTTTGCTATCATGCCAAATACACCACCATGTGATGAATATGGGGGAAATCCTGACTTCTTTGAAGTCATGGTAAACTTCCCATTGCCTATATTGGCCAACACCTTGTATGCACATGACTGTGTGAGGCACATGAAACGAAATTTTAACAAATGTGGGCAAGAGTTGCTGGCAGAGTTGTATCTGAGACCAAATTATCTGTTATATAGGGATTAAATTTTATTTCCCACTTAGTCAAACATTCAGTCATGTTAAGGGATAACAACTACTATGCCACAGATGGAAAACTCAGAGCGACTGGGCAGCAGATGAAAGGCTGGTGTCTGAGCCTATCTCAAAGCTCAGGCTCCTCTTTCTGTCTGTTACAGCATTCTTAGGCGAACCCACGTTCAAGTTTCTTGCCTTAAGGATGATCTTATTCCTTGATTTTCTTTCCAAAATACTAGGGCCCCAAGTTTACTCTCATTGACTTCAAAGTGAGCAGATTCACTCCCTCTGTGGATGCACTTTCATCTAGTGTATTGGAATATTTCACATTCAATAGGCTATTTTTTAATGAAATTCCAAATTTTTATTTATACAAAACCTCTGGGTGGTTTTGACTCAATCTGAAATTTATGTACCTTTGGGCTCCTGCTACTATTTGTCTTGGCTTGCTTTGACAGTTCTCATTTCTCTGTATGTTGTAGTACTTGGGAACTCAATTGGTAACTATTCGTGCTCTTGGATAGGACTTTCAGTCTTACAACCTAACACCTCTCCGGGAAACAAAAAAATCATAGAATCATAGAATCATAGAATATCCTGAGTTGGAAGGGACCCATAAAGATCATCGAGCCCAACTCCTGGCTCCACACAGGACTAGCCAAATCAGAGCATATGACTGACAGCATTATCCAGACGCTTCTTAAACTCAGTCAAGCTGGGTGCTGTGACCACTTCCCTGGGGATTCCAGTGCCCGACCACCCTCTTGGTGATGAACCTTTTCCTGATATCCAACCTAAATCTCCCCCATTGCAGCTTCATTCTGTTCCCTCGGGCTCTATCACTGGTCACCAGAGGGAGGAGATCAGCGCCTGCCCCTTCGCTCCCCCTCATGAGGAAGTTGTAGGCCATGATGAGGTCTCCCCTCTGTCTCCTGTTCTCTAGGCTGAACAAACCAAGGGACTTCAGCCTCTCCTCATATGTCTAGACCCTTCACCCTCCTTTGGACACTCTCCAATAGTTTTATGTCCTTTTTGTACTGTGGCACCCAAAACTGCATGCAGCGCTCGAGGTGAGGCCGCACCAGCGCAGTGTAGAGTGGGACAATCACTTCCCTAGACCAGCTAAGCAATGCCGTGCTTGATGTACCCCAGGATATGGTTGGCCTTCCTGGCAGCCTGGGCACACTGTTGACTCATGTTCAACTTGCTGTCGACCAAGACCCCCAAGTCACTTTCAGCAAGAAATATTGGATGCAAGAGCAAGAGAAGTTAACTTTCTCGAGTCTTCTGTTTTGCTCCATTGAGTATCCAATCAGTCAGAAAAACACAGCTGAAAAGGCATTTTATACAAGTAAAGTTAGGTGCAGGTCAATTTGGCACAGAGTGGAGAGCCCCACCCCACCCAGAGAACTCAGAGATACAAGTATAAAATTAGTTACATCTATGCTCACCATTTCCGATGTGGGTTTCCAGTCCTTTTCCCTCAGACTTTCTATCCATGGTTTAGTTAATACACTGTCTAAATAGTTTCCAAGATCTCTGAAATAATCTAAGAACCTAAATCAGTTTAGTTGTAATGTAAATGGTCATCACACGCCAATTACACTGTGGTCTGGCGTTACAACTGAACCAGCATCGTGACCACATTGGAAAACTAGTCTGTGGCACTGCTCTGCCCAGCATGCACGCTCGTACTTCACCCGTTTTAGCAGTAGGCTGCTGCTTTTATGAATTGCCTTCTGAATTACTGCTTTTTTGTCACTTGTCAAGGATTCCTAAGTGTCTGAGTGTCTGCATGTCCATATATCCAGGACGTACAGCCACTTCTCAAGTGCTTACTTGTGCTATAGTGTATAGGCACAGCATGAGAGGTTTATAGCATACGGGGCCCACTGTGCAACTGATTTGCACATGCATTGGAAGTAAGACACATTTTGAACACTGATTTTTCAGCACATTGCATTGAAGTTCAATCTGCATGTGCACAATAGTTCTGATGTGTCTGGGATACATCAGGCTCCGTGCACATGCAAATATGTATGAGCTGTGTTAGTCTGAAAGAAGTTACAGAGATACAGTAAGCAGGATTGGAAATAAGATGATGGTCTTTCTCTGACTTCTTTGGACTCACTAGCAGAATGAAATGCTGTCCAACACATGCCCATAGCATCACTGGTTTCAGACAACACAGATCTTTTCCCCAAGGCTGCAAGATAGTTTGAAATCAGAGGGCCAGGGTGCTCATAGGTAAGAAAACAAGAAGTATTCTCATCTCAGACTCATACCTTGGTAAAGCCTATGTAAAATATAGGGTTCAGAATTAATGGCTATGCATGAATTGTTACTTCATTAAAGCCTGTGGTAGTACAGCATGACCTGCCCCTCAACCTGGCTGGCCAAGATGGACATCTGCCATGTGATCAGAATGAAGAAGGTATGGTGTATGACGAGACACCGCTGTGGCTATCTGCCTTACACACTTAATGGCAAGTGTGCAGGAAACTTCCTCAGAAGTAGAACTGTGCTTCCTGTAAGGGCACGGTGCTGTCCTTTTATCCCAGTGCTTTGAGAGCTCTCTCATGCAGCAGGAAGCAAGGAACAAAATGTAAACCTGTAAATCAGGTACTGTGGTGGCTTGTCCTTGGCTGGAGGCCAGGCGCCCAACAAAGTTGCTCTATCACTCCTCAACTGGACAAGGGAGAGAAAATATAATGAAAGACTCGTGGGTTGAGATAAGGACAAGGAGAGATCACTCACCAATTACTGTCACGGGCAAGATGGACTCAACTTAGAAAAAAATTAATCCAATTTGTTATCAAGCAAAACAGAGTAGAGCAATGAGAAATAAAACCAAATCTTAAAACACCTCCCCCCACCCCTCCCTTCTTCCCGGGCTTAACTTTACTCCTAATTTCTACCTCCTCCCCCCCAGCAGCACAGGGGGATGGGGAATGGGGGTTGTGGTCAGTTCATCACACGTTGTCTCTGCTGCTCCTTCATCCTCAGGGGGAGGACTCCTCACACTCCTCCCCTGCTCCAGTGTGGGGTCCCTCTCATGGGAGACAGTCCTCCATGAATTCTCCAACATGAGTCCTTCCCAGGTGCCGCAGTTCATGAACTGCTCCAGCATGGGTCTCCCCACGGGGTGCAGACCTTCAGGAGCAAACTGCTCCAGCGTGGGGTCCCCCACGGGGTCACAAGTCCTGCCAGCAAACCTGCCCTGGCGTGGGCTCCTCTCTCCATGGGTCCACAGGTCCTGCCAGGAGCCTGCTCCAGCATGGGCTTCCCATAGGGTCACAGCCTCCTTTGGGTGCTTCCACCACCTGCTCCGGCGTGGGGTCCTCCATGGGCTGCAGGTGGAAACTCTGCTCCCCATCCTCCTCCATGGGCTGCAGGGGGACAGCCTGCTTCACCATGGTCTTCACCACGGGCTGCAGGAGAACCTATGTTCCGGTGCCAGGAGTACTTCTTCCCCCTCCTTCTGCACTGACCTTGGTGTCTGCAGAGTTTCTTACATCTTCTCTGCTCCCTCTAAGTGGTTTTTTTCCTTCTTAAATATGTTATCACAGAGGTGCTGATTGGCTTGGCCTTGGCCAGCGGCGGGCCCGTCTTGGAGCCGGCTGGCATTGGCTCTATCAGACACAGGGGAAGCTTCTAGCAGCTTCTAACAGAAGCCACCCCTATAGCCCCCCCGCCACCAAAACCTTGCCACGCAAACCCAATACAGGTACCAACTCAACAAACCAAACTGAAAAATTAGGCTTGATTGCTGAAAGATACACAGACAGCTAGTGCTGCAGTAGCTGCTAAAAACTAATTTTGTTTTCTTCATATACAAGAAAACCACCAAACTTGCCCACAGAGCTTCCTGAGTCTCAGCGGGCTGCACACATGTATGTATGGTACAGTATGTTTCTGCTGTAGTCACTTCCATTGTATAGAGGGGCTAGTCTTGAACAAACTGAGCAATAGCAGAGGGTCTTAGCACAAACTAATATACTTACTGCTTCTGACTTCTCCCTTTCCACTGCCACAGACCTGTGAGTTCAGTAGGAGTACTCGCAACCACCCCTATACTCGAAGGTAACACTTTCTGTTGCAAGACATAGCTATTGGAACATCAGTAAATACCATATTATTTTCCCTCTTAGCTTGTAAAGCAAACTATGAAGCAATATCAATTTGACCTTAATTGCAGTGGCTTGAGGTATGAAAGTCTGTACGGGTACAGGTTTTTCCACATTGTTTTGCCAAAGTACTTCAGCTGTGATGTAGAGCTTGTAAGCTGTTCTGCTCCTGAGCCTGGGCTGAACTGAAACTGTCAGCTCTGATGATTTTGATGTTGTAAATGCAGACCCTGTGTGCGATAACTGTCTCAATTTTCACTTTAAACTACAGATTAAAAAATAAATTAGTTCGAATGCTACTGTAGCTTTAAGATCTTCAAGCTAAGGCCTTGAGAAAAGGAAGATATCTAATTAATTTTTTGAAATTGTTTCTTGAAGAAAAGAATATTAATATGGTGGTAACAGGTTACAACATTTAACACTGTAGCCTTGACATTTCTTATTAAATATTTAACTGCTGGCAACTGCGTACTTCACAAGCGCCTGTGAAAATGAAACCCGGTTTTGAGAACACAAGGTTGATACTCATAAAATAAAGATGAGGACATGGATAAAAAGAAATATTATAAAGTTGTCACATCATTTGTTAGCTCCAGGACAAGAGTTGAGACTTTTTGGTATTTGCTTGCATGCATAATATTTTTCCTGTGGGGAGAAAGGCTTGTAGACTCGCTGGAATAAGTGTATTTAATTAAAAAACTTTTGGGTTTGGGGGGTTTTTGTTTGTTTGGTTTGTTTTGTTTTCAGGATTGTATGTAAAATACTCCTTGTATTTTTAAAGCAGGCTATTTTTGAAATGTGGTGGTCAAAGTAAAGCCAACAGATGGAGAACTTCACAAAGATAGCAACACTGTGCACCTTTATACCCAACCTCAGTATAATTTCTTTTGCAATGATACTTTTAAAATAGGAAACATCTGAGTCATTTGGCTTTTGAGAGCTAAAGGTCAGTGCTGATCTAAGTCTCTGTAGGAATTTTACCCTGACAAGTAGATGAAACGTGGCAAATTAAGAATTATTTCTCTAATTCTTGCTTTAAAGTGTTTTTTCTTTTTTCTTTTCTTTTCTTTTCTTTTCTTTTCTTTTCTTTTCTTTTCTTTTCTTTTCTTTTCTTTTCTTTTCTTTTCTTTTCTTTTCTTTTCTTTTCTTTTCTTTTCTTTTCTTTTCTTTTCTTTTCTTTTCTTTTCTTTTCTTTTCTTTTCTTTTCTTTTCTTTTCTTTTCTTTTCTCTCCTCTCCTCTCCTCTCCTCTCCTCTCCTCTCTTCTCTTCTCTTCTCTTCTCTTCTCTTCTCTTCTCTTCTCTTCTCTTCTCTTCTCTTCTCTTCTCTTCTCTTCTCTTCTCTTCTCTTCTCTCCTCTTCTCCTCTTCTCCTCTTCTCCTCTTCTCCTCTTCTCCTCTTCTCCTCTTCTCCTCTTCTCCTCTTCTCCTCTTCTCTCTTCTCTTCTCTTCTCTTCTCTTCTCTTCTCTTCTCTTCTCTTCTCTTCTCTTCTCTTCTCTTCTCTTCTCTTCTTCCCTCCCCCCCCCCCGAATAATAAGAAATACTGTAAAACTAGTAAAACGCCTAAGCACCTATAGAGCTTTTTTATTATGCATTTATTATACACTGCACTTCTCTACCCATATTTTGCTGCATCATATGGGAGCATTTAAAGTTTGATTGTAAGTAAGGTCTAGTACCACCTAATTTCAACAAGGAATACTCCAAGCTCCTGAGGAGTAACCTTGGCAAAGACTCCTCAGAGACAGCCTACACAAGTCCATCTCTAGTTATTTCTGAGGACAGCAGTTCATTATTTCCTCTTCAGTATATTCAATCACTTGAATTAGTGATCATCTGAATTTTCCTAGTAAG
Organism: Grus americana; assembly: GCF_028858705.1. Lineage (NCBI taxonomy): Eukaryota > Metazoa > Chordata > Aves > Gruiformes > Gruidae > Grus > Grus americana. Next base: position 25,906,676 of record NC_072852.1, on the reverse strand, counting down.
GGTGGAAATAGCAATTTAATGGCTGGTTAAACTGGCTGTAGTCATCTTGAATGAAATCTCAAAAGAATAAAAAATGAATGAACAAAACACTGATCACAAATAATGACAGTATTACATAGTTGGTATTGTCATATTTAAGCAATAGAATAGATGTTCTGCCTACATACCTAGAATATACTAAGCAATTTATATTCTTATTCTTTCTTAAAAAATAATACATGCAAAATATCCAACCTATAAAATATATCACATCAACAGGCCTGGAAGTGAAGACCTCTGCTGAAAGTCAACCGTTCCTGAAACAAGCCTCAAGAAGCTGGCTTTGTGCCTACTGCCTGTGGTGGGAGCGAGGATAAATGTTTTATATGTGCCGGTAGGTCATTCAGCATGTTCACCTCAGCTCTGTATCCATTGGAAAGAAAAAGGGAAGGAACACTGTGGTACTTCACAAAACACGAGACGAACACACACACAAACACACACAGCTCACGTACTAGTGTGCTGAAAGCTGTGTAAGGATAGGTAAGTGGCCAGAAGTTGGACTTACGGGGGAGCTGCCGGCTCTCAGGCAGTTCACGCAGATGCTCGCTGCTCTCTGCTCCTGCGAGTGTGTCTCCCGCCTGTCCCAAAGGACAGGCCCTAAGGAGCAGTGAAGATTTCATTCTCTGTCCTCTGGCAGTGCTTTCAGCTCTTCTGTTGAAATTGCCAGCACAGGTGCTGGTTAGTGGCAGGAGCAGTGATGATTTTGCGATGAAGACTTGTCTCTCTTGGGAGCTGGATGAAATCCATCTAACATTTTGCAGGACTTATTTCCGTAGACTGTACTACAACCTCTTTCAGTCACCATAAGTCTTACTCGATTCAGATGAGCAACAGATTCGGAAAACGAAGAGGAGTTTAACTGCACTTTTGAAATTACATTGCCATATCTATTCCTGTTTCTATATGTAGTCATATTTTCTTAGCACTGTCTCTGAGCCATAGTGATTTTTGACAGCTTGTTGCCTGATTTGATTCCCCACAAAGAGACACAAAACTGGATGGCAGATGAGATGCTTTTATTAGACACACTCATGTCCGTCAATGTGCTGGGAAGGACCAGGCAATCAGTTCTGCCTTGCCCTTGCCCTTCCAGCATGTTCACTGATAACGGCCACAGCCACAGAGCAGCTCACCATTTTCTCAAGGGATAACACTGGCACTGTAAGCAGTTCACATGCAGAGTACAAGGGGATGCCTTCTGACACCGTTTTGCCTTCTTGGATATCTACAGAAAAAAATCCCATCCTGATCTTGCTCTTTATTACTGCTCCTTAATAGATTTAAAAAACAAACAGCACTTCAAGCAGAGCATTGCTAAAGGCTAATTCCATGTCCCTAGTAGTCAGTCACTTAGCATGCAGCAGCATGGCTTACAGCATTCACTACCTGAAGTGTGATAATAGTTACTGAAAGATAGATTTGTTTATTTGCCTGGGGGAAAGCCTTTAGTCTTTACGTGGTCTTGATAGGAATGTCAACAAAAGCCACAGGCTTCCAAGGATGGACTGAATCTTTTATTTTTTTTTTTTTCACATCGGCATAAACATTCTCTGCATAATTCAATTTCTAATTGAATTGCTCATCTCAGTCATCGCTGCTTGGCTAATTACTCTGGAAAATTAATTTTATTTACTTGACTGGCTTTTAAAAATGATTACTTCTGGGATACTGAAACTTAAGGATAATTAGTTATTTGGGAGCCGAGGTGTCTTTGTGATCTAATGACTATGAGAAAAGTGAAATCTCCATCCTAGCAAAGTTTATTTTTAGTCCTGAGCTTTCTACATTTACTGTAAGATAAATGCAAGCTTGGCACATCAGATTTTAAAACTTTTTAGATAGCTTATGCTAATTTATGTGATGTGCCAGATTCATCTCTGTCAACTCTCAGTCAAAACCAGGATGTCTGTCATTGGTTTTAATTATTGGAATGCAAAAATTTGACTGCATAAACCAGAAAGGCTTCATCTGGGTGCTATTAATAGAAGACAGATTGGTGGAGCTGAGGTCATTCAGGAGAAGGAGGATGGTGGAACAGTGAAGTTGACAGAGACTAAAGGTTGACTCTAGCTCTAGGGCATGACCTCAGCTAGAGACAAATGAATGGGCTTAATGAATGGGCTTGGGGGGCGGGGGGGGCAGACTGGGGGAAAACTCAAAATGAATGAATAATCTATTTTTATTTCTTTCCTCTTCCTCAGTGCAAAGATATGGAGCTTGGTACATGTTTGAAAATAAAGAGAACATTAACAAAGAAGCACACTGCCAACCACTTTTGTTTCTAGATAGAGTAGCCAACAACTCTACCATTTTGGCTAGCTGCTCAGGATGAAGGGAATAGCAGTATTGTATGAAAATGCTTCTTTATTAAGAATATTTTGAATCCCATTATGTTAGAAAAACATGGGTTTTTCATGAGTTATGAGTCCCAAAGGAAGTCCAAAGTAAAGCTTGCTTGTGTAAAACTTCACTACCTGTCTCGTACAGAGTAAAGCCTTTCAGATAGATGCTTTAGTGCAACTTGACAGGTAGGAAGATAGGTGCAAGCATATCAGCAGATCAATAAGTGCAGAAGTGGTAGGGATTCTCCCCTGCAGCATGTTGTGGGGACAGAAGCTTAGCAGGACCCTGCATCCTCTACCGTTATGGATCCTAACAGGAAGAGCTCCTTCAGCCTCTCATGTAGTCACTTGTGACTTCATGCATGGCTGCTAGTATTAGCTGTTAAGATTATACAGCATTTTTAATGGACATACTTGTTTTTCAATATCTTATTTTTTGAATTTTAGATGCTCAGAGCCCATTATGGTTGAATTTGTTCAGAAACATGGCTAAATGAGAGAAGAATCTGACATAGAAGTTCATTAGAGTTGGGAAAGCATCATTTGCTATGCTTGCCAAAGCTTGACTGCATTTTAAATCTCCAAATATTCTCAGCTCTGGAGGTGAAGCATGACTTTTTCTGTAATGCAGCAAAACAGAATGCTGCTGTGTCTAAGTTCATTGAGGGCTTTTGGAAGTGAGGATGGAATTACGGAGGTAAAAGATTAATAGTCTGAACGGCAGAAGAGCAGCAGACAAAAGAATTTGGAAGGAAAGAGAATATAATAACTGACATATATATCTTTCTATCAGAAAACAGCTTCCACACTTATTGTAACATTTGTGACTCTTCTTTTCTTAGCATAGCATCTTATTATTACTATCTGCTTTTCCAGAAGTTCAAGTGATTGAGTTGGCACTGCAAATGAAAGTTAAATGTTAAAAATTGTGTTCAAAACTGGTGCATTAAAATAGAGAAAAGGTTTTGAATTCGCATATTGAGAACTTAGAGGATGACAGAATTGGGGATCTCTGTGCAATTTTAATTTGTTCCTTTGAGGCACAGACATTATGATTCTCTTTAATAGTATCAAACTGTACTGCTATTTTTCAGTAGTTTCCCACCTCATCCAGTGATTTGGATTAAAATGAAATCTCGTTTTCTTTACGGAGGTTTCAGGAGTGCTGTTAATAGAATAAGCTAAGTAATTCAAAACCATTATTATAGTTATCTCTACAATGTGATTGTTACATTATGTGGTATCATTATTCTCGTTCTATAGGCAGAGGGAAAGAAATGAAAGCCAAAAGTATCAATACCAAATATATGCCAATTTCTACTGTTAAAAAAAAATAAATCAGGGCCCTAACTTTTCAAAGTATGAGGTTCACTTATTGGCCAAGCCAACAGGTTAAATGTAAAAAAATTGTCTAGAATCACAGAAGCAGTCCACAGCTGACAAAAGGTTAGGATTCATTCCCCTAGAAAAGCACTCAACTATTGAGTCTTAAGGTCATCACTTGCCATCCTGCTTTTCCTGGGCTTACCCACTGCACGTGTACTTACGTCTTTAAAGGAAGCAGCCTACAATCTCTACCCTTACTGGCTCCAGATTTGTCCCAGTGTGTCACCCATTCCTTTTGTGAAGTTGGAATATCTTGTAATTAACTTACAATTAAAGATGGTTATCATAACACTTAACGCACACGAAGAACAAACTGAGACAGCATGAAGGGCCCTAATTGGGACATCTTACAGGCTTGCGAGTGCTTGGCTTTACTATCTTATGGTTTTAGATGTTTGTATTAGGAAGGAAGAAGCTAATTTCAAGCATGTTTCCAGAGAGGGCACGATCATCAGCATGCCAGAGTTGTACTAATATTCAGTGTTAGTAATAAAGCAGTCAGCCATCCAAATAATCTTACAGTGACTATTGTGTACTCAGCTGCTCAAATGAGTAAAAAGAGAAGGAATAATTATAAATTTCAAAAACATAGTGTATTTTTTAAAGAATGGTACAAGAAAATTTGCTGCAAATTCATTCTTTTGCACTGTGTATTAATTACCTGTGTATTTGAAATGACTGGCTCTGATCCAGCTCATACTGAAATGTGTGAGAATCTTTCCACTGACTTCGGCGAGCACAACAGCATCTCTGGATGGCTGTAAGGTTTGTTGGCATTTGCCCCGAACGAGGCAGATTCGGCACCTGCAATTTCATATTACTGTTGTTAGCTCTTTTCTCCTAAACACGGTGGTTTTACAGCTCTTAACCATTCATTCATGCGTCTGTTTGGAATGATGCTTTGTGGTAGTTGGATCGTCATGTAGTTTTAAACATATGTCCTATAGTAGCTGAACCTGAGAACAAACTGCAGAATCACGGAGAGAATGTCAGTACCTAACTGCAGCTTTTCAAGGAGCTCGTCGATGTTCCGATTACAGCTGTACAAACAGAAAGCTAGAAAGAGAGGGAAACGGCAAAGACTTACAACTAGCAAGCCCCTACCATACCCACGACTACAATGAAAGTAAAACTACAACAAATCCCTCCTGCTGGAAAAATGCCAAGTATGACTTGGACCGAGCCCAAGATTTCTGCAAACTACATAAAAAATAGTGTTATCACTTGAATAAACAACTCTGCAAGGTCCAAAAAACCCACCTCTTTTTCAAACATTCCTACTGTGTGCAATCAGGGCCACATGGGCCGTGTCTGGCACACTCTCCCTTGAACACGCTTGCGTTAATGTGCAGTGACACGGGAATACCGCATCCCAGGGCTCCCGTCACTAACCAGGGCACCCAGGCCCCTGTGAACCCGTGCGGCACTGCCGCAGGGCGGGTGCCCCAGCAGACGCGGCTGACTGCAGCTGTGCACGTAAGGAGGGGGAAGAGAGAGGCTGTACATGGGGCTGGTGGGTCCCATGTCCATCACTGGGGATGACATCTCACATCAGCTTCTCTTATAAATCAACTCTTACATTTTTTTGTTCATTATTTGGTACTGCCTGGCCAAACCCATCATTTCTTGTAATAATTTGTTGGGTTTTTCTGTGCTTTTTACACCATAACCACATTTTTCCAGGATTTCCAGATGTCTCACAATGTGACTGGACGCTACTGCTCTGACTGATGTCCCCAAACACTGGGGAGCCCTGAGAAATGAGTACTTTGTACTTCTACTTTGCATGTGCAATGAGTCAGTTGCAGTTAAGACGTTCCATGTGTTACAGAGTATGGTGGTTGACCTTGGCTGGCTGCCACACATCCACCCAGCTGCTCTCTTGCCTCAACAGGACAGGAGGAGAAAATAAAGTGAAAAAGCTCATCGGTAGAGATAAAGACAGGAAGATCACTTGCCAGTGACGGTCATGGGCAAACCAGATGCATCTTGGAGAAGATTAATTTAATTTATTGCCAATTAAAAAAAAAGGAGTACGATAGTGAGAAACAAAGACAAACAAAAAACACCTTCCCCCCACCCTACATCTTCTTCCCAGGCTCAACTTCACTCCATGATTCCCAACTCTTCTACCTCCTCCTCCCCCAAGTGGTACAGGGGCATGGGGAATGAGGGGTTACAGTCAGTCCATAACAGATCATTTCTGCTGCTTCTTCCTGCTCCTCACACTTTCCTGTTGCTCCAGTGTGAGTCCTTCCAATGGGATGCAGTCCTTCAGGAACAGACTGCTTCCATCGTGGGTCCCCCATGGGCCACAGGTCCTTCCAGTAAACCTGTTCCTGTGTAGGCTCTCCACGAGCTGCAGGTTCCTTCAGGGCACGTCCACCTACTGTGGCACAGGGTCCTCCATGGGCTGCAATGTGGATGTCTGCTCCACCATGATCTTCCACGGGCTGCAGCAGCACAGCCTGCATCACTTTGGTTTTCTCCATAAGCTGCAGGGCAATCTCTGCTCCAGCACCTGGAGCACCTCTTCCCTCCCCTTCCCTGATCTTGGTGTCTCCATGGCTGTTTCTCTCACATTTTCTTACTCCTCTCTCTCACAGCTACTGTGCAGTGTCTTTAACCCTTTCTTAAATGTTTTTGCAGAGCTGCCACCAGCTTGGCTGACAGGCTCAGCTGTGTCTTGTGGTGGCTCTGTTTAGGAGCTGGCTGGAACTGTCTCTGTCCAACACAGGGGCAGCCCCCGGTCTTTTCTCACAGAGGCCACCCCTGCAGCCCCCACTGCCAACACCAGGGCATGGACACCCAGTACAGTTGCTGTGCAAGTGTACAGTAAATCCGACTTGTCCAGAATGCACCAGGTTGCAGCACACATCCAGCTCAACTCTGCAACCCATCTGTGACTGCATCTGTCCTACCTGTAGTGAGTCAGTGTGCAGGTCGGGTGCAGTCTGGACATCCTCGTGGCTCATTGCTTCCCGGAAGACTGCTCCTGCCCTTTCTTCCCATGCTTGCAGCCACATAACTCTCCTGCTCTAGCATGTCTCACACCACATGATATGCTGATTCAGTTTGTTAATCCGATGAATAACTGCTCCTTTTTCATTTACAGAGTTACTTTTCTGACAAGTTTGTTTCCTGACAGATGGTGAGCATCTAACTAACTAAGTTAGTTCAGCCGTAAGGTTTAACTGTGTGTGAACAGCCGTGATGGGCTGTGTACATGCACATTTTTGTTCCCAGAAATCCCAGATGAAAGTATGGGATGCTTTTTGAATGTGGAGTGTGGACAGGCATACATGATAAAACAGAGTTGCAAATCCCCATGCCAGAGTCTGTTACCTACTTGGACCTCTGGGGAAGAAAATGAACGAGCTTGCAGAATGCTCTATTATTTTGCACATTATAGCTCAGACAAAAAATATCCCAAATTGCACAAAACAATTAAACCCAGGCAAAAGACTTGATAATAGGTAAGGAAACCAAAAATCTCCAGCTGAAGGTCCAGAGTAGGATAAGGATGATCATAGAACCATAGAATGGTTTGGGTTGGAAGGGATCTTTAAAGGTCATCTAGTTCAACACCACCACAACACCCCCACCCCCCCCGCAATGATCAGGGACGTCTTCAACTAGATCAGGTTGCTCGGAGCCCCATCCAACCTAACCTTGAATGTTTCCAAGTTTGGGGCATCTACAGCCTCTTTGAGCAACCTGTTCCAGTGACGAAACGTGCAGAACAGAAAGGGAAGGATTTGCTTAGTGGACAAGGTTATTGGGCCAGTGGCTGGGGGAGTATGCCTTGTTGCTATGCTTGTCTGTCAGTGTCAGCATACTAGGCTGGATGGACATTTAATCTGAAGGAGTACAAACACATTCTTAATGATAGACTATAATTTAAGTTGAGCAAGAGGTAGAAATAAATAATATGATTTATTGAACATTTGAGAAGTGATCATTAATCACTATGCTATGATCTTTTTCATTATGCATGTCCTCATCAAGCACTGCAGGTAAAAATGAATGTCAGCTTTAACCCTAGCCAAGATGACAATACCAATGCTTTCGACAACTTGAACATTTACAAGGGAGAAGTGGAGAGAGCACACCAGAAGTGCTGCACGTTTCTTACTCTTGGAGGTCAAGCAGCACTATCCAGACAAGCAGGAAGCCTGGGTGGAAGATGGTGGGACTGCCTGAGGACTGGAAATAAGGGGCAATTGGAGACAAAAGAACCACAACAGAGAAACTCAGTAGATTCTTTGCTTCAGTCTTGGGAAGGCTCCCATAACTTATATATCCTTTATAGCAGAGAGACCAGATGAGGTAGATATTAGATTGGTTTCAAGTAGGCATACCAAAAGTATTTAGACCAAACAGAAGATTTAAATGTTAATGTCACCAGGACCAGATGGCATTCGCCCAAGAGTTCAGAAGGAAACGAGACATAAAATTGCAGAACTGTCAGCCATCTACAGCAAGTGCTGGAGGGGGGAACCTGGGAGCTACTGAGAGTGAGTCTGACTCATGAGAAAATGGTAGAAAAGGTCTATAATACAGAAAGAGATTGCTGAATACATGAATAAACAGTCTATTGAAAAAGTGTCAGCATGGCTGGGGTGAAGGGGCCTGCTGGAGTTCTATAGCATGGACAAAAGGAATAGTACATTTGAATTTTTAAAAAGCCTTTGACCAGATTACATGCCAAAGATTACCAGAAAAAAAACCAATTTACACTGCCACAGGATTGCAGGAAATGACCTTTTATTGACTGGAGGATGGATAGAGGATGGAAAATAAAGATTAGTGCTTTCCAGGGTGGAGAAACATCAGCAGTGGAGTCCTGTAGAGACTGATGTTGGGACCAGATTTATTCAGCTCTTCACCAGTGATCTGGAAAGGGAAATGCAGCAAAATCCTTATGTTTGAAGATGATACTAAGTTCTTCTGGTAGGCAGGGAGGAATTCCAAAAGGAGTTTACAAAACTGAAAGCACAAAAAGGCATCAAATTAGTTTCGCTGCATCTAAATGAAAAGCAATGCATCTAGAGAAAAATAATCTGAAGTGCGCTGACATGCAGAATTCAGAATTGGCAGTTTCAGCTCAGGAAAGTGATCTTGGAAACATCATGGTCAGTTTGTCAAAATCATTGGCCTGGTGTTCAGTGTCAGTCAAAAAAAAAGCTGTCAAAATGTAGATCATCATCAGGAAAGGTGTCAAGAATAAGACAGGGAACATCATTTTCCCCACTATGTAAAACCCTCCTCTTGAGAACTTAAAATTTCTGGGTCCTCAAGAAGAGCACAGTGGAGTAAGACAAGGTACAGAGAAAGGCAACTAAAATGATTGAGGGGATGTCATGGCAGCCTTATTAGGAAAGATTAAAAAGGCTGAAGCTGTTCAATAGGGAAGTGAAAAGGCTGAAAGGAAAAAGGAGTAAGATTTATAAAATTATGAAGGTGGTAGAAAAGGTCAATGCAAAAGTGAAATTCACTAAATCTTGCAATGCTAGGACTAGAGAACACTAGGTGAAGCTAGTTTAAAATAGACAAAAGGGAGATACTATCACAGGCTAGACAGGGAGTAGACAAATTCCTTAAAGGGAAAAGGCAGCGATGTATGTTACCTTCTGACATCTTTTAACCAAGACTTGTGCATGCTGTGGAACTATAGGGCGAGTGGACTCCAGATAGTGGTCTTGTCTGCCACATCTTCTATCGCCACAGTAAGACACAGTATAGGGACTGAGAGTTTGATTGACTGGTCATACGATAGGATGTTTCATGTATTCTTACCTGCAGACCAAATGGGCTGGACTAAATGAGATGTGAGGAGAAACTTCTCTCCTCATAGTGAACGCATACAAAAGCCATTGCTTTAATTTCTTCAAACCCCTTTAAAAAAAAAAAAAAAAAAAAAAAAGAGGAAAGGAAGGCATTTCCTTTCACTAATTTCTTCTTCCCCCTCATAAAAACATCCTATTTCTATTCCTTCTTTTAGTATCAGCTTATTAAACACTAACAACATTACAAGTTGTGCAATACACTCCAACTGAATACTAATACAAAAATAAATACAATAAATACAATAAACACAAGGACACAACAACATTAATAAATACAACATTTCTTTCTGAAAGCCCCTCAGCCAATGAGAAGGAAGATTTTAATTTTCTTCTGTGCCCCACATGCTGTTGATCAAATGAAGTGAAACTAGATTTCAAGTTTTCACAGCTCTCTGCATCTCAGAAACCTACAAAAGGTTTTACTGTCCTCCCACTCTGCTCACCACTCCTCCAACTGACATGCAAATAAAATCTGCTCTCCTCCCTCACCAGCTCCCTTCCTCCCACCAGTACTGATAAAGAACAAGAGTGGCTTTCCTGACTTCTCACTCTGTTGATGACCATGCTTGAAACTTATCTTCTCACAGCCCTCTCCCATTCACAACCAAAAAGAAAAGAAAGGAATACTGCATTATTTCTTTCCGGTACCTGTAAAACAAAGCAAGTCAAAGCTTTTCTTTCTTCCCACACTCCTCTCTCTCACTTATCTTGCTTTACTTGCTGTCCTCTTATTAACCCCAGCAGGATGGCACAGTTATCTTTAGTTGTTTCATTACCTTTAGGTGTCTTTATGGTTTCTTATCCTCCTTAATCCTCATCTATTCAGGGCTCATTCATCCTGTTACCTTAGTTGAATGGCTAGTTGTGGCCTCCCACATGTATCCCCCGTTCGCATCTAAAGTCCTGGTCGTTCTGCTCACTTTGAGTTGCCCTCGAAGCTGTGACGCTGCCTAGTGTTGCCTGTTGCCCACATCACCTGTCCTGAGTGGGGATGCAGCAGCATACCCCGCAAGCTCAGCCCAGGACACGAGCAGAGTGCAAGTGAGACAGCAAGACCCTTTGTCCCCCGTGAACATTCAATGTTACTCATGTTGAGTTGAACTGAATAAGGGCAAGTGACTGGAAAATCAAAGTCCCACAGTCCCTGGGCTCAGAAGATTTCAAGCACTCCTCTGGATGGTGTTTGTTCAGTTGACGAGCAGAATGGCACTTGGAACTCAGGCCATTCCCCGCCCTGGGGAATGCCCTAACCAAAGGTAACTGTCAAGTGGAAGTGAAGCCACAGCCATCCTTGATTTCCTTGGCCCCAGCAGGACCTCAGAATGCAACTTCTCATGTTAAGCATTTAACTTGCTCTAAAACTAGTAATACATCCACTTGAAGGAAAAAAAAAAAAAGAAAAAGAAGAAAAAACAGTTTTCTGGGTTAGCTAAACTGCACTTTTTTGAAAGGTTTTCATTCTGCCACTGAATCAGATGGCAGTTAGTCATAGAGGTTTCACCCAATATACCTCGTAAACAGCTAAGAGAGTCATAGCAATAAATGTCTCATCTGGAGGGACCACATTGTTCTGGAAAGAAAGCATAATTATGCAATATTTTTGTAAATTAATATTAAAATCAGCTTTTTATGGCCATTAGAGATTTTTGTTCCTATCTCTTTTAATTTATTATACTTTTTATTTATTAAAAAGTTTAAATGGTTGTGTGGTATGTGAGTAGAAGTTACCTTTTTATTTTAAAGACTGCAATACATACTAAGCATTAAGACAGAAAATTAAATCAGCTTAGAAGGGGGTGATTTACAGAAAAATATCTTTATTTTAAGGAGACTCACTAGGACATTTATCATTCTCTTTTTTTCATAAAGATTCAGAGCACATATTGGTCTGAGAGACATAAATGACAAAATGTTCCGGGAGCAAGAACTTCACTGTGAAGTTTCAACACTTCAGTGCAGGCACCCGCAGACATTCCTGTGTTTTGTGTTGCACAGTCAGCTCTGTATGTCCAGTCTGTGTTCTGTGTATTTGCATCAGTTTATGACAGGTAGAAATTTTCATAGCAGAACAACCACATAGAATCAGTTTTGGTAAGTCATAGCATGACAACTGTGGGGAAAATATTCTTTGAATTTATTGCTCCTGGTGAGCAAAATGTAACCTTCCCTTTACTATTGAGCAATGCACTGCGTATTTAAAAAAGAATCAATGCTCAGTAATTCATGACTATCATCACACTCTTCAGACAAATAATTTCTGTGTTGCTGAGGCAAAAGCCTGGACAACTTCTAACACATCAGAGAGAAAGCCGGTAAATTTGGAATCATTCTGTAACACTTACTTCTGTATAATACTGTACACAACTCAAACAGTCCACAGATATTCTCCAGTGGAATCGAGAAAAGCAATCTACCGTGTATCTACAAACAAAATACTCATTGCAGCAAGTGAGATGGCTACAGCAAATTTCAGCTAGTTTCTAGTAATACATTGTGATGCACAACACTGATATGAGCAGAAAATCATAATAGAATTAAATAGTGGATTGCACTCTCTAGCTCCTAATTTTTGAGACAAGGCTTCAAAACTCATTTCTCCTTTTTTTGAACATAAAATCCACAACTTCTGGTTTCTTCCAGTTCAAGTACTATATGATGATAAAAATAATCATCAGAACGCTACTTCAAAAAACTTCACCGTTAAAACCGCTGTGAAACTTAGGTCTTCTCTTGTAATAAAGGAAGACTCAGCCCAGGTGTCCTAGATCCTATCTTGAGAACTTCAGCCTTGGGAGGTGTACCTAAAGAATACAATGGTTTATGTATGCATGTCGTTGTAAAATATTGTGGTTTAACCCTGCAGGCAGCTGAGCACCACGCAGCCACTCGCTCACTTCACCCCAGTGATATGGGGAAGAGAATCGAAAGAGTAAAAGTGAGAAAACTCGTGGGTTGAGATAAAGACAGTTTCATAGATAAAGCAAAAGCCACGTGCACAATCAAACCAAAGCAAGGAATTCATTCACCGCTTCCCATGGGCAGGCAGGTGTTCAGCCACCTCCAGGAAAGCAGGGCTCCATCACGTGTAACAGTTACTTGGGAAGACAAACACCATCACTCCAAATGTCCCCTCCTTCCTTCTTCTTCCCCCAGCCCCTTATATGCTGAGCATGACGCCATATGGTATGGAATATCCCTTGGGTCAGTTGGGGTCAGCTGTCCCAGCTGTGTTCCCTTCCAACTCCTTGTGCACCCCCAGCCTCCTCACTGGTGGGGTGGTGTGAGGAGCAGAAGAGGCCTTGGCTCTGTGTCAGCACTGCTCAGCAGGAACAAAAACATCCCTGGGTTATCAGCACTGTTTTCAGCACAGATCCAAACCACAGCCCCATACTAGCTGCTGTGAGGAAAATTAACTCTATCCCAGCCAAACCCAGCACAATGCAATTAGGAAATTGAACTCCCGTGGGAGCAGAAATGCAGGTGATGCGTAGTGGCACCCTTAGAAAATGCTAAGCACTACGCATTAGCTACAGCAGAAGGCTCTTGGTCAGCGAGATTGTACAATGGACTGAACTGGTTGTATTTTAAAGACAGGAGGCTTACAATAACACTACCAGAGTTAAAAACAGCTAAAGTTCTGATTGTCTGGGCATACAAAATTTGACAACTATTTTTCATGTGTGCCGGACGCAAAATGTCTTCTGTGCACTTGTCAGAAAGATAAGAAAGGACATGAAAGAGGGCAACAGTAACTAAAAAACAAGTGACTGAGTCCTGGGTGCTATCATTACAGTCATAAAATTGTATCTCATAATTCTTGCCTGTTCTTAGTTACCCAGTGCATCAGGGTGTGGAACAGCAACTGCAAATACAGGAGTACAGAGAACTACTGTTCAAAAGAAGAAGAAACCCTACTTCCAGTTTCAGCCAAGTCATAAAAGAGTTGAGCTAGATAAAGGATTTACAGTGTGAGATTTTGGTCTAATACTTTGCTATATGGCATGCAGTTACTATACACACACTTACATTACATTACATTAATACATTTCTATATATTAATTTTTATATAAGAATTAGGAAGATGGTTACAAACTCAGCTGTCATCCCTACAAGTCTGACAACACTCACAGTTCTCTGTTAAGTTTGGATAGCCACGAGTGAAACACAAAGATTAGACAAATAAATATAAAGGGATTTCTCACTCTGAGACAGAATTTATAACAGATGCATCAAACTCTGATAAGAAGCTGGAGAAGCCTTGGGTTATAACAGAGGACCCCATGTTCTTACAGGAGCTTTGCACCTTTAAGGGGTACTTACCACCTCCAGGTGTTAGACGAACTGTTCAGCACCTTGAAGAACGAGATTTTACTCAGAGTTGCACGTAAAGCTCCAATTAATGTGCATTAGCTTCACAGGCATGATAAAGAAACAGGATAACTATAATCTGCCTGCTTAGATATTACTGACTTCTTATGGTGCTGAAGAGCTCCTAGCTTTTGAAAGGGAAAATTTGTCGGTTTAAGTAAAATAGATTTAATGTATGGTTTATAATTCATAAAATCTAGAGGAAATACAGAATTTGCCTATGAATTATGTTTTAAATAAAAACTGAAGCAACAGCACAAAGCAATTATTCATTTTATATGAATTATCTCCATAAAGGAAAAGATATTTCTCCAGGAGTGCAAGGAATTAAACAGATTATGGAGAGACACTGCCAAAACTAAGGACAAAGTATAATCAGTTTACAAAATCCATTTTATTTTCTTTATCTGTTCCCCAAAGCCATGGTATTAAGATCCATTTTCATTAAATATGTCCCAGGCCTATTTTTTCAGACTACCTCCTTTTAGACTCCTTTTTGCAGCAGTTTTACAAATCTGGGAGATCCTACCCAGTCAAAAAAGGAGATGCATTACCTGTGCCTCTGAGCATCCATTTCTAGGAACCATCTGTAGGCATTTTTACTGAAAAAAGAGGGTCGTATTCAGAACGGTCAGTAACTGATGCAACATGTAGGAGACAGTCAAGTATAAAGCCTGTTTGTTGGCTCTCTTCATTTCAAGAGAAACTGAGCCTTATCTCAGAAGCCCATAAAGAACCTTTGACTCCTGAAACATAGACAGCACTCACTAAGGTTCTGGTAAATTTTATATTGACAGCTTCTGTCTAAATTAAGAGACAAACTCTAATCTCTTCCTAAGATACACTCTGTGATATGCATATCTGGCTGAGAGAGATAATGTGCGGTTTGAATGGAGTCTATTTCATTTAACTTGTTAACAGAGGTTTCAGTCACATCTCAGGTTTTCTCTTGTGGGTTGGATTCACCACTGCTGTGCACTACGCATTGGTTATTTTTCTCGTGTCTGAAATAAATGTAAATTGACTTGCTAGCAGTTAACTGCATTGGTGTAAATGACTGCCTGCGATGCAGCAAAAGGGTGAGTCAAATGCGCTGCATGCACCTGGGGCAGACATGACAGAGCTGCCTTCCTCTTGGTCTTGTCAGAGGGCTCTTTGGCAGTCCATCACGCTGCACTGCACAAAGCTGGTTCACCCATTCCAGCCCCAGTGAGCGAGGTAGGCTGAGTGACCTCACCAAAGCAAGCAAACATGTTTTTCTGCCCCATAGCTGAGGAAGATTAAATAGATTAGATTAGGTTGTGGATGCCCCATCCCTGGAAGTGTTTAAGACCAGGTTGGATGAGGCTTTAGGCAACGTGGTCTAGTGGAGGGTGTCCCTGCCCACAGCAGGGGGGTTGGAACTAGATGATCTTTAAGGTCCCTTCCAACCGAAACCATTCTGTGATTCTATGATTGATGGTATTATTTTGTCCTCATACTACGTCATAAAAAATCAATTTCATGGCAGCAGCAAAGCTGCTTACTAAAGTGTCATCTTCCATGACCAGCTTGGAGCCCTGAGGCTGAGCAAATCCCCTTCTCAGCAGGGGCAACCATGGATCTGCTACCTCCATGGCCCTCTTTTCCCTCCCATCTCCTGTGCCCAGCCCCACTCAGGCGATACCATGCCACTGGCCAGGGAAAGGTGAGACAAGGCCGTGCTGCCCACCACTGTGTTCCCTCTTTGCTCTCTTCCTCTTTGCTCTCGTCCTGCTAGTGTGGCTGCTCTCCTCACAGGGTGCAGAGGCAGGCAGGGAGCAAGGGCAGGGGTGCAGGCAGCAGCAGATAGCTGTGTACTACAAGGGCTGTGGAGCTTGCTTGGCCTCTACAGTCTGAACCAGTGACAGCGAAGGGGCCCATGTAAGAGCCACTTTGCCACGGCTGCTGAGCCAGTGTATATCTTTCCGCAATTATCTTCTTCACCTCTTCCCAAAGCCAGTCCTGGCTATGAAAGAGCTGGTATTTAGGTCCTTGTTGTCAAAATGCGAGCTATGGGGATTGGTCATCCTCCTGAGACATCAGTGGAATTTTTTTAGTTTGTCTTCAGTGAGAGTATGTTTAGGTTCCAGGTATGAGCATGAAAAAGAAGCTGAGCTATGTGGCTACTGAAACCAAAAAGTAGCATTTGGAAAATTTCTGAGGTTCTACATTTCTTTTTTTCCTAGCCACATTTTTTTTGTCCAAAGTAGGCTGTGTAAAAATATTCTTCACTAGACCATCTTTATCCTTCTGATTGCTGGAGCGGGAACTGACAGTGGACAGAGGTACTTGATGTCAATAATGAAAGGGTCTTGCTGAGAGCTGTAAATATTGTTAAAGTTAGAATATAGTGTACTTAGACTTGGTGTTATCTTTTCATAATCCTATAGAAAGGTGATCTGTTAATATTCCGTGGAGAGACATTATTACAAGCAATGGACATCTCATTTCAGGTCAGCACTAACTCCACGGGGAGACACAGATGTATCACATACCTACAAGGCTAAGTGGCATACAGGTTTCACTATCTTGTATAGCAGTGGCGTCAAGCCAACCCTTGAGAATTTAGCTCTAGTGTATTAATAAAAATAGAGGGAACTTTTGTGTAGTAACTGCTTTTCCTATGTGTAAAGTGCTACATAAGTCAATTTTGTAAGCTAATGGGATGGTAACGGATCAATGGCAATAGCGTGAGAAAATGTCGCTCTAGCACACAGAGACCATCAGATAAGCTGATTAATGCTCCATCAGTCATCTGGTACAATAGAAATAGTCATTATGAAAGAACATCAGTATGTGATCTCTTTGGAAAATAAACACTCTAACCTAACATTTTTTTCCACAAATGCTGGAATGTTCCCTAAAAGCATTTATGAAGCAGCCAGATGCATTGACCACACATAATGCTAGAAAAAACAGCTCTCCAGCCATAATTGTTCTTCAGCCATAATCCTGAGAAACACAAAAAAGTGAGTCTTTCATGTTTCCCATGTCCCTTTGGTGTCAATAAGTCAAATGGAACACCCTTACAGGAATTACCTAGGGAGGGATAGTTTTGCTTATTGCTTGGGAGTGTATGAATGGGACCATTCTGTCCCTCACTTTATGACCCACTGGCTAATCTGCTAAACTAAAGCCAGGAGTGTGGAGAAGAACACGAGGGCTTAAGGATATGAGTAACTTTTCTTTTTAGTGAATGTCATTATCTCATGTTATTCTGAAGCATTCTTAGACTTTGAAACCCAGAAATGAGGGGCAGGATTCAAAGCCTCTGTAAACTTATAAACTAAAACTGAGCCAAGCTTCACCCTGAAACCGGAGAAAGCCAAATACCTCCCTAACTGGGTTTAATGGAAATCACATTATTGCTGAAAAGCACTGAATACTTTGCTAAGGGGACAGGAAAACCTTCATTACCTGATGAAAGCTTAGGAAGAATTGAACAGCTTGCATATGTGAATAGTGAATTACACAGTCCTGCTGTTGAGGGTTCCTTTGACCCTTGAGTTTTTCCTCCTTTTGCCCTCAGATGGCTGTCAGTGGTTAGTGAAGTTTCTGGGCCCAGGGCTGTTTTCAGGCAGACCCATTTCCAGATGCCTGCTTTCTGTAAAGGAGCCTTGGAGATGGTCCTGGCTTGGTACTGTCCCCTGTAGCTGCAGTATTGCTGGCAGCAGTGATGGTGTTTCTGCTGTATCATTTACCCATTGGTATCGTACTGCCTCGGTGCTTGGTCCAGCCAGTACAAAGATGCTCTTACCCACCTCAGTAGCTTAGCTCTAGGGGTGGTGCTCTCCCTCTTTCTGTTGTCTGTTTCTCCAGGCAATGCCTGGCTGAGGCAGGATGCTGCTCCACAGCCAGGATGGCTTTTGATCAGCAGAGTCCAGACAAAGGAGAGAGAAAATCCTCAGACAAAAGCCTGAATTTCAGCTCTGCGAGAACACTTGAGAAACGTCTGAACACCAGGGATAGCCTTCCACTTGAGAATACATCTCAAACCTTGCCCTGGCTTGTGTCCCTGAACTGAGAGTTTGGATAAGACAGTGTGTTCACTCAGGGCATCTTAAAGACTCACCATTTTTTGGTATCCCTCTCTTCTTCCACTGGCCACTGTCACGTCCTGGAAGCTGTTGTTGCCTCAAGCTGTCTCAGGGAGATCCACTGTTGCTGTAGGCAGTGAGGGTAGAATGGGGAGAAGGCAGCAATGGCTGGAAGGTCTGTCTCCTGCCTTTGCCTGCCAGAGGCAGCAGCACTGTGGCAGCTCATTCATAGCCTCTGGAGGAGGCATTTGTCTCTTCAAGTGTCGTTCATACTTGAATAGCAATCCAGTCTCCTCCAGGGAAGAGACCAGATGGAAGTGTCCTATATGCCAGGTTTGACTACAGGTTGCCAGTTGGACCACACTGGGTCAGACAAGAGGGCTCACTAGCTTTATACCAGAAATTCAAAGGATTTCTGGCCAGCCCCCACACTGCTTGGCCTGGCCTGAAGTCACGCAGAAGCTGCCTGCCCGTTTCATTCCCTCCTATACATCCTCTGTAGATGGCATCAGAGCGCTCTCTCCATCTGTGAGCTTTAGCCTTCAGGGCTAATGATGCTTTTGTCATTTTCAGTCTTGGGTAATTCTCATGTGTGGCACTTTTACAATTATCACAGACCTGCTCTTTTCTGCAGTGGAACTGGTTGACTCACACAGCAATAAATGGAGCATGTCACTGGTGTGAAATGCTGGTCATCAGGATACTCCTGTGGAGTGTAGATGCTGTGATGGAGACCTATGGCATGAGGCACATTACCTCCCATGGAACACCAGAGTTAATCACACAGTTAATGCCTACAAAAATATGAAGTGTGAGAAGATGCTGTGAACTAATTTAGGCTTAAGCATGATGCAAAATTATGCTCACAGAATAAAAAATTACCAATCGATGTCAGTGTGCCTTTGGGTGTTCTCACTGCAGAAGAGCATAAGGAATTAGTATCTTACTAACTCATTCTTGGTTTTATAAAAGTTATTTCCTGTTAAAAAAATCCCTCAAGGGCATGACCTACTAAAGCATTTTCTTTCATGCAGCCTGAAGTATTATCTGTACAATAACAATCCTGTCATTGGAATGCAAGACATCACATTATTTTTAGCAGATTAGTATCCAAAATCATTCGACCACAGGCCAGGATCCCTTCTGAGAAAAACCATGAGCTCAATCCTCCATTTATTACCTGCTAAAATGTTCTCATTTGCCTTCCCTTCGCAAAATTTGGCTCTCAGTACTCAAAGGGATTCAGTTTCAGAAAAGATATTTTCACAGTAATAAATCTCTGCATTGCGTCAAAGGGCACAAGTCGGAGGGGAATATTGGGCTGTATCCAGGCAAAACTGTCTCTAGGACAGAGAGACAGGCTCAATTACCCTATTTGATCATGGGGAAGTTGTGGCAAAAGTCAGAGAAAAATGAACCCACTATTGTAATGTGTTGCAAACTCATTTAACCAGCTAATACAGACTGGGTGCCTCAGTCAGTCCTTCCTGGGCAGAGGGCAAGGGGAGCTGTATGGAGTGCCCAGCTGGAAGCTTCTTCTGAAGGTGTGAGCAATTGCCCTCCCAGTGCATTTACGTGAGTGGGTGTGCGAAAGCAAGGAGACATCTTTCTAAATACATATTTCTAAGATGGAAATAAATAATAGTGTCTCCCAGCTGCCATGATATTAGTTGTGGCAAAACTGTGAGCTAATCTATCTGGCTTTTTATGGTGACACTCCCCAGACAAAGCATCTCTGTGTCTTGTAGGCAGAGACCTGGGAATGGGACTGCCTTACAGGGAGGAAGACCTGAGTGTGGCATCACCATTTTTGTCTCTTCCCAGGGAAGAATGCTGGCTCAGGCATTTTCCAGAAGGAACAGACTGGCTGCTCCAAACATGGCTTAGGGCAAAGCCATGTCCTAATGCTGCAAATCAGGACAGATTTGTTTTGGAAACCTGCTTTTCCAGAGTGGTCTGGCTGACATACTACTTACTCCCTATTCTTGGCAATTGCTGGCTCTGACTGAATGTCCTTTTGAAAACTGTTGACAAGATCTACGCACCACCCAGAAGGGCTGGTCTGCACACAGCTTGATCTGCACACACAAAGTATTCTTCGCTGAAGTGCAAAGAGGGTGCTGGACAAAAAACTAGCTACAAATATGGGCAAGGAATAATTGTGGTCGGCACCACTGCAGCTACCAGGGTGAAATTCATATCACAGATTATCCACAGAGAGGCACACCCAAAAAAATCCTCAGAGATTTTACTTGCAAATAATACCCTGACATTCTGTCATTCTAGGCAGTGCGACCTTATTGAAGACTCCTGATTATTGTCAAGAGAGGTTGATCTCTGGATTAGTTTAAGTTAAATGCTGTAGTACTTGAATACTGGTCTTCCTCTTTCATTAGGAAACATTCTTAGGCTGCCACTGATTTTGCTGCCCCCAGTCTGAATTAAAAATAACTCCTTATGAAAGGAAAAGCAGGCACAGCTATACTGCTATTATATTCAGTGGCAATGCAGGAACTCCTGGGAGAAGCAGAGGTTTTGAAATGGAAGGCAATTGCCTTCACAGTACTGTTCTTTCCTTGTTTCTGTGGCTGATTTTCTGCTTATTTCTACATATGAGATTTCTTTAAGTTATTTTCCATTTAGTGAATTTTCCACACAATATTAGCTGTGAATATAGACGATTTTAAAAGAGTCCTTTAAATTCAGAGTGCATTTCAGTGTCTCATGCTTCTAGTTCAAGGATGCTTCTGAAATCCATTACAGGATGTTCACCTTGCATTTTGCTTGTGAGTGCTAATGATATACCTTCCCAGTACTATATTAGTCAACAGGGAAGAGGAAAAAAATGAATGGAGCAAGGTAGTAGCCAATCATGTTAATTTTTGCTTCAAGAGAATGGAATTCCAACACTGCTGGTTTTAATCTCTTTCTGGAGTTTAGATTACATTGTTTATCAGTAATAACCCAAGCACTGAATGAAGCAGAAAACCTTTGGATGAATTATTATTGAACTTTGCAGTGAGACTCTACTTTAAAAAAAATCACTACTACAGAGCAAAATATCACCTGCAGCAGTAGAAAATCCTGCAAAGGGAGAAAAAATGTAGGCCGAACAAGGAGGTTTTGCCAAGTGCTTGTGATGGATTTCTTGGGCCCTCATCTACCACTGGCTGTATAATTCCCTGAGGATCACCCTAGGATGCAGCCTGCTTGCACCTCCCTCTCTAGCACCCATCCTGCTAGCACAGAAAGCAAAAGGGTGGTGCTATGCAGCATAACACTACTTCAGGATTGGCTTTCAGTTTTAAGACTGCGATTCCTCAACATGCTCTGCTCCCCCAAAACTGCCTGAGCCCCTCCTGGTTTCATAGGACAATTTCTGTCGATTTATACAGGAGAAAGAACATGAAATGGAGCCATTAATTCTCCTTCACTGTAGTGTTTACCTTTGCCCTCTGGTTTATTAGGTACTTATTTATAGCACACTCCAAAATAAAGTTTCTTTCATTTTCTAGAAATCAAAGCTTAATGCAGGAGAGACTTGAAGTCCTCTTTCATCCTGATGACTAGTTCAGTGTGAGAATGTTTGCAAACCAGGATAACACAGTCACAGCAGCTGAGAAGAAAGATCATTACACGGAGAAACACGCACATTCAATTTGGGCTCCTCTGCAGTGCAAGTAAGCTGAATTTTGCCACCCCAGAGTAAATTGGCCATTTCTTCCCAAAAACAAGGTGCAGAAAGTCAGAGGACAGGATGGAGCCTGGAGAAAAGAAGGCTCTGGGAGATCTAATTGCAGCCTTCCAGTACGTGAAGGGGCCTACAGGAAAGATGGTGAGGGACTGTTTATCAGGGAGTGTAGTGACAGGACAAGGGGTAACGGGTTTAAGCTGAAGGAGGGTTGATTTAGATTAGATGTTAGAAAGAAATTCTTTACTGTGAGGGTGGTGAGGCACTGGAATAGGTTGCCCAGAGAGGTTGTGGAGGCCCCATCCCTGGAAGTGTTTAGGGGCACGTTGGATGGGGCTTTGGGTAACGTGGTCTAGTGGAGGGTGTCCCTGCCCATGGCAGGGGGGTTGGAACTAGATGATCTTTGAGGTCCCTTCCAACCCAAACCATTCTATGATTCTATGATTCTGTCGGTAGCTGAGGGGAACAGAGGGGTGATTACAGCGTGTCAGAGCCACCTGTCCTGCAACAACAACCAACTCATGACCCCCTGCCCTCCCGCTGACAGCAGCAAGAGCAGTAGGTGATCTGGCTTCCCACAGCTCTTGCCCAGGCAAGGTGGCCCCCCAGGCTGTGACACTCCTTCCTTCCCTGCTTCCTCTCTAGCAGTCCTGCACCCTATACAGCTGCCTGTTCACCTCTGCCTCAAAGCAGTCCCGAAATAGGGTGGAACAGAGGTGACCTACCTTCTGCCAAGCCAGTGCCAGTGCTTGTTTTCTGAAGGAAAACACAATTACAAAATAAACATGATGTAAGTTCTTGTAATACTTTATAGTAGGTACAGCTAAATGCAGAAAAAAGACATAAAAAATGCCCACTAAAAATAAACCCTTTTAGTACCTAACAAGCTTTTATTCAACACTGACAGTATAATCTCCTATTCTACAAGGAAAGCTTTGCACGTTCTTCTCTGTTTCCAAGAGCTCCATCATTAATATTATTCCTGCATCTATAAAGTGAACTCATGACTCTGCATAATCACTCTCCCTCCTGTATGAAACGGAATCGAGCCAGCATTGCACATACCATTACTCTTGAAGGGCAGCTTCCAGAGCTGCATTTTAATTAGGGTGATATGTTGTTTTGTCTCTAGTGGTTCAGACACACTAGTGGGTGCTGAACTTTAATAAGTTACTGCATGTCAGCTGAGGCAGGTGACTGCCAAGGTGCTCGCTCCTTCCCTGGCAAATGCTAGGGAAAACATTTTTTCTCTTATTAACTTAGCCTGAAGTCTGAGCTGACACATTTTACATCACATTTGCAGTGAGAACCTCCAATCAATTACCAGTAGCTTGTTGAACTGCAGGTGAAATAATCTTGTCTCTTAGTGCAGAGTGCTTAGGCACGGCAGCGACACTGCCCATCGTATCTTCCTTAGGAGAGCTTCGTTAATGGGAAAGAGGAAAGTTCATCTTCTTTGCCTTCTGTTTCTTAAAAATGCATGATAAATGAACCCTGGGTTAATTACATAGGTTTGCTGTCTGTAGGAGGAAAGATAGCTCTGTATGTTAATGTGAATCCACAGACAGGTCATTTCATACATTTTGACTATAAAATAGCATTGGGATTTTCTGATATCAGCCCTTCCTTCCAGTGGTGCAGATACTGCAGTAATTTGGGATTGAAGCTTTCCTGTTTTACTTGGTGTCATTTAATCTCACTTGAGCTTATTTATTTATACAGAAAGTGGGGAAAGTAATGCTTGTCTTTCTCACAAGGCTGTGAGGAAGCTTTTATTGAATAATGGCTGCAAAAAGGCCTGGGAACCTTGGGTAGAAATAACATAAACTGTTAGTGTGCTCACATTAGTTGGGGATTTTTTTTTTTAATGTCAGTCTATTAGAGTAGATCTTCTAGGATTGTTTAGTCTTTCCAAGGAGACACTCAGATATTTTTCTTTTGGTGACAGAAATACTGATTTGCTATCCAAAATAAAACTTGTTTTCTTCACTTGTTAACCCCACAGCCAAAAAAAGCGCATCTGTAAATTAACCAAGTAAGAAAAGACTACTCTTCTTATATTTTTTCTAAGGAATTGATACAATTTACAATGGGCTATTGCACAGATTGCAAAGCTAGAGAAGAAAAGGTGGGAGCACTATAGTTGGAAGTGCTGAATGTATTTCTCTTATAGTAAAGTAATAAAAAAAAATACTTCGAGTATCTTATGCTGAAATTCTAGAAACACAGGTGATGTCCCTGTTCAGGTGGTGACTCACTGCATGACTCACCATGTAAAGCTGTGGCTGTCCCTTGGAAGGGATGCTAGGTGCACATGCTTTTATCTGCGCCCTTTGGAGACGTGCCCGCACATGTGCTGGACGGGGGTGTGAAAGCTCACAGGGGGTGTGAAAGCTCAGAGGGCTGGCAGCTCGGAGCAGGTCATTTCTGCATTTGCTTAGGAGCCTATATTTAGACTGCAAAGATAAGGTCCAGATAACCCATCAGCATTACAAGGTAGACCCACAATAAATGTAGATGCCAGATAGGCTTTACAGGTGCAGAAGGGTAGGCTGTCTCAGTCACTTTGTTCCAAATTTCCATCACAGGAAGACACCTAAAATCCAGCTCTTAAAAAATTGCCATCTAACCCTCAATATGCTTTAAGTCCATTGATATTCGTGTTTCCAATGTAATGTATTGCCCAGGTGTTTGCAAGTTTTGGTATCTACAAAAGCTCAGCAACTATTTCACATTAAGCCGCATAATGCCTTGTAAAGTGGTATTTCTCAGATGGGGACTCAGCCCAGTAGGCATCTATATTATAATGACTAGATAGATCTTTCCCAAATACACAGCCAGAGAGTGTGCTTGTAGTGCTACTTTTCTTCTTTTTGTGCAGATGTTCAAGGTTTAGCATTCAAGACAAAAGAATTTGGGTTCTGCCTCTTCTCATGCTGAAGGGGGTTGGAAGCTGCAAGCCTAAACTCTCAGAAGAGCATCCAGACTTGCTGTGTATACGGCAGTGTGTGTTGCGCTGGAGATTGTGGGTTCATCAAAGCGGTGGGCACGACAGATGGGGAGCGTGAGAATGAGTCAGTGATCTGATGATTCAGGCACCTGGAAGGAGGAGACCTGGCCTCTGGTTTGTGCTCTAACCTGTACACAAAGCATTAATAAGAGCAGAGGCTGTCCTACTTACCTGTAAAGGTCTGATGGCACAACAGGATCTAAACCCAGGCTCTCTGTTGTTAGGTAGATGTTTTATCTGGCATCACCACACTGCCAGAAGACCCAGGGTTCTCTTGGGTGACAGCAAGACTCACGTAAAAGCAAGAGCATTGACTGATACTCACTTTAGCTTAGTGAGCAATGATTTCTGTGCAAAGTGGAACTTTTAGGTTATGTGATTTAAGGCTAATCTCCACAAACATGAAGGAGCAGGGGAGCAATGTAAGGCAGAGGAACCCAGTTACCTAACTGGTGCCAGCCTACCACACCTACTCTCTGGGCTACCACAGGGGAGCAATCAGCCCCGCTGCCCGGGAGGCTCTCCCTGGATCGCCTTGCAGACTGAGATGGGGAGTGCCTGCCTCCAAGGGTATGGGATCCATTATGGTATGCTGGGAAGAGCGTTTTGGGCATGTAAGAGGCTTATTGTGGGATGTTTAGGGGAGGAATCAAAGGTGGGGCAAAGGGAGGCATCAAGGTTGTTTGAGGAGGAACAAGTATGGAAAAATAGAGGGGAAAGGGGATGAAACGTGTAAACAGGTTGTGCCTGGCAATGCCCTGCGCCTGGTCGCCACAGCGGGTGTGTGTACTCAAGGGGTGTGTGTGCGTGCATGTGTGTGTGTTTGTGCATGTGTGCGCAGGTCAGAGTACCAGCAACTGGGCTGGGGTGCTGGTCTGGGGGTGCTTAAGTCCCAGTGCCAGCAGCAGGGGAGACTGGGATCCAGCTACTGGTCATATGCATACATATGTATTTACATATTTTCCACTAACGGGCTTTCATCCTGATCAGCCAGAGAGGGGAACTGGATCAGGCCTTTTGTGCTGCGCCTGCTTAAATGCTGTGTTTTCTGTCTGTGTTGCCAGCCATGTACATGAGTAGATATATCTATGTATAATGCATATATGTGTATATCTATTGTGTGCATGTGTGTGTGCACGTTGGGTGCACACGCTCAGCCTCACTACTAGCTGGACCTGGGGCTATGAAGTTGTGGCAGCCTCACCTCCAGTGGGCTGGTGGACCTGGCAGCTTCTAACAGGGACAGTCCAAACCATGAGCTGTGAATGAGGACCCAGATGGGAGAATGAATCCCTTCACAGAGAAGAATAATGAAGACGCCAGCATCTCCTTTCCAGTCATGACTCTAGAAGAAGGCTGTGAAGCTAGGACAGGCTGAAGTTCTTTAGTGGTGCCCTGATTAAGGCACCTAAATTTCAGAAGGAAGGGAGGGTTTTTAAGGTTTAGCCTAGATGGCTACCTGTTCACTGAGCTCATTTCTCCAGACTGTAGACTGGTCCCTTGCATTGAGGCAACCGATTCAGCCTGAAGGAAGCTCTTACTGCTTGGCTCACATAATAATATACAATGTTATGATATTCTTTCTAAATGCTTCTCTCTATTATGAAAAGTTCAGACTTGTTTAGTCATGTAAAAACAGTAGAGGAAGAGAGGGACATATATGCTGCTCACTTTTGGAGTGGGAGAACCAGATGGTACAGAAGTAGAAACTACTGTTTCTCAGGACTGTAAACAGCATTCCAACTGATACAAATGTCCAAATACAAAGATATGAGCAGATAAAAAATATGAAGAAAACTCAGCATCAAAAAAAACCAACCCAGATACTTGTGTTTATTGGCTGTTGTCATCTATGGAAGTCTGGTCCGGGGGAAAAAGCCTAATATATACAAAATAAACAAACATGTGAGCTAGTGTCCTGTCCCCAAGCAAATCACATGGAATTTTATCACTTCAGTGAAACAATGAATTCACCAAAAGTTTTGTTAAAATATGCGGGGAAACGAAATATACTGGATAATATCTTGGTCTGGCTGAAGGTAGTGGGAAAATTTCCACCAAATTCTACCAGAGAAGAATTTCTTAATGAACAGAACAAACCTTTTAATAGAAAAGTACAAATAAAATACTATTGGGAATAGCTGCTAGTCCTTAGCATGGTGTTAATGGTATTGTATTTGGTTCAGTAACAAAATGAAGTACAGTTACACATGGGTCCTAGGGGTTAGTTGAATTATATATGGTGACTGGGAGTAGGGATCCATGGAGAAGAAGAAATTTCCTAAGTCTCATTAGTTGGCCTCTGATTGAACTACTACAGTCCTCCCAAATACACTGGTCAGACTTTGCCTGCGTGCGCAATATTTGTGACTTCTAATAAAAATGGTAAGATTCAAATAAGCAGTTGCTAATCTTTTCCAGACAGAAGCAAGAGCCTCCATCTTTGAGGGTAAGAGTAGAATCTCAACTTTCTAGCAAAAGGCATGAGCAGGATTTAAGAATTATACAAGGAGAAGAGAAACAGAAACAGTAGCTCATAATATCTAGGAAAAACTTTTTGTTTCATGTCTGGTTTGTGTCTGTGGTGCTTTTTGGTTATTAATATAAGCTCAGCAATAGAATTTGCTTTGAATGTTTGCACAAAAGTTTAATTATGGGAGAGAAAGGCTGACAGGGAAAAGCTTTCCCAAAGGAAACCTTGAGATTCAAGATTTTCATATGATTGTGCATATAATTTTCTTTTAATTCAGACAGTTTTCATGGCTTCAGTAATGTAATTTAACTAAAGGTCCATGATGCAAGTCCGGTTCAAGAATTGCACAATGCACATTCCAAGTTGATTACATCCACTTGCATCTTTTCAAATTACACCCATTTTAGGTGATAAGATCTAGATACAATGGAAGGCAATATTTCCCTTCAGAGATTGCAATCACTGGTGATTTTGTCTATTCATATGGAGTATCAGGCTCAGCAAGGTGCTGTCCTGAAACATGCTGAACACTTCAGAATGCCAAATTGACTCAGCTCCTGCAGAGGCCAGCATTGTGGAGCTGGCAGGTGTTTGGCATGTTCCAGGGCGAGTAGTGAAATTACGTTTTAGGACTTTTCCTTGTAATTACTTTGCCTCGTGGGAACTCTAAATTTTCTTTTTTTCTTTTTCCTCTTGCAGATGTTACAGTCATGTAAGATCTACATGTAAACGAGTTGTTCTCATTTTATGAATGCTTTGCTTGTTGCCAGTAAAGTGATACTTGCAATTACGTACATGGCTGTGTATGTAGTATGTATTGTGGCTCTACTTATCACGAACTGAATTTAAACTTAAAAGACTTCTCTGGCATTCCTTCTGCAGAAAAGATACAACTGAGAAAGAGCTGATTAATTCATCCTCTACGCCTAGAGGGAAGTAAGTGTCATTTATCCAAAGCGCTGAGAATTACCTCCTTTGCACTCCACGCTCCCAAACGTACCCTTCCTGTTTCGGAGAGACTAAAAGCCTCATAGACGGTGTCATATTCACAGCTTAGTGTGAGATTTGCTGTAATAGCTCTACAATATTCAGCAGCACCTTCCAGTGCAAAGTCACATTCTCAGTTCAGTAATGCTAATTACTTTCATATAATAAACATAAATAATTTAATATAGTTTCTATTAGATATCTGGTAGGAGATTTGTATTAAGCTAACTTTTCCACCAAAACCTCTACTTTGGAATCTTTTTTTTTTTCCGCCAGATAACAGTTTTCTTGGAGGGTATGTGTTGAAATTCTTATTAATGTATCCCATCCTCTCGCTTCTGTTCACAACCTCTTCTGTCCCCTCAGGAGCCTATGACTGAGGTTTCTGAGGCTGCTCGGCAGCTGTGACCCGATGGGTCCAATTCTGCCCGTGGGGAAGGGGACTCTGAGCTTAGTTACACCACTGGATCATCAACATGATGTGCTCTTTCACATTTACACCCACTGGGAATAAAGCCAAGATTTCAAAAATGATAAGAAAGATGCTTTTTTAAAAATAAAGTAACTTCTTTTTGAAGGAAGAAATCCTATGTTATGAATTTTATATCCCTCTCTTCATCACAGTCAAGATTTTCTGGTGATCATATTTTAGTCAACCCAGTTTGGGGGATGTGGGGACAGTGAGTTTTTAGCAAAAGAGAATTTTGTGTCATTTGCAGGGATAAATTATTATTATTATTATCAGCAACAGCTCCTAGTGTTGCAGTATAATAATTTTATGCTACTATCTATAGTGTGAATAGTATTATATAGTACTGTTATCTATATATTATCTCTATATATTATCTATAGTATTGTTATCTATCTGGGTGAAAGTAGGAGCAGAGGCTTAAAAGGAATCTTCAAAGCTTGTACCTTGAAATTGCAGGTAATGACTCAATGACAACAATCATAAAGGTACCCAAACAATCACAGTAGATTCAGAAAGGCCAGGACACCTGCAGTGTACCAGGAACTGCACAACACTTCCTACAACAAGAAAATTTCAAATATTTCATTTCATAAGCCAGAAGCATAAAAAATACACAGGAACAGAGCAGAAGAGACCAAGGCCATGAGAACCATCAGGGAGTTTGTTAGGATCTTAGGAAATGCTCTGTTTCCATCATGTAGAGGAACAAACATTCCTCACACAATCTGGTTTAAGGGAAATTTAAAACTAAGTATTGACAAATGTCCAACATCACCCGTTACTCACACTAGTCCCTAGCTGTTTTGTGAAACTTTCCCCAAATAGTCAGTGTTTCTTGCTAAAAAGTCAGCATGAATTGCATAGATCGAGTCAACAAAATTCTGGAGAATGATTTACTAGAGATAAGCAAAACATGAGTGACCTTCTGGCTTGGGAAAATCGAAAGAGGATAAAAAGGAGCCTGTATCTTAGTTTCAGCTTATCTGAACTCTGCAACTACGGAGAGATTCAGATAAAAGCTTCCAAGATCACGTCATCTCCTTTGGTGACTGCATGTGGATGGATCTGAAATAAAAAACCCGGACCTGGATTCTCATCAGGGTCCTCTCCTTGGCAGCTGGCACACGGAGTACAGGAATAGATTTGCAAGATGCCATTTAGATCTGTGCTCAGTATTTTCTTTGCTTCTGTTTAAGTTTGATCTGCTCTTTATTAAACTATTCTATTAATTAATCTACCATGTTACTACATACCACAATTATAAATCAAGCTTATAATCAAAGACTCCAAGGGATGCACTCGAAAACTAGAGCCAGCTTTCCATAAGTGCAAGGATGATACATACCCTTTCAACACATGCATTATTTATTTACTACTTTTATGTTTGAGAAAATTAGAAATCAGTACCCATCAGAAACGCACGTGACATGGTATGATATAAACGGGTGTTCAAAACTGCTTTGCTTTTGGTAAAAAATTCTTATAAATCTTTACAAAAGATTGACATGATGGCATTTGGTTCAATAATGCAGTCTGTGACCAAGAATTGCTGGGGCTCTTGGTGCCATCTAGTGATGTTTGGGTAGAATTGAGATGTAGCTATTTTCACAGTATTACATACACGTTACAGATATATCCTATAAAAAAAACTCTCCTAGATTAGCAATACGATTTTTTTTTTCATATAAATAACTCTTTAAATTCCGCTGTGCATGGATAATACCAGAAATCACATATATATTGGCCAGATTCGCTTCTAGACTGCAGCATGTTGAACTCTGAAATGCAAACACTTCTGATGGGAAAACAAGGCAATCTTTCTAAAAGAGAGAAAAAATGGTGAATGCAATTTAAAGTAAATGCAAAAATCAATTAAAATTACAGAACCTGTCAGATTTGAACTATCTAAAATGCAAGCTAGTGATATATATGCTTGGTGACCTGATAAAGCAGGAGAAAGCAGCCACCTGCTCACTTTGTGTCCTGCAGTTCTGGCCCTGCATCTTTTTGGGGTTCCTGATTTCCCACCGCCACCACCACCACCACCTCCTTTTCTATCTTGTAGCATCTGTGTATTGCTTTGTCTTCACAGACACCTCGAAAAAGATTGGTTTGTTGAAAAAATTGACTGAAGAAAGAGTCATCAGAGAAACTTTTAAGGTCCAAACCATAGGTAAGGAATTTACCTTCCACATTCAACCCCAGAATAACCCTGAGGTTACAGCCTTTATTGGTGACATTCACATGTTGTGTTCAAGGCCTATCTTTAAAACATATCATGGCTGATTTTGCTGTGTACTTCCCTCTCATTGTCTGGATTTTCTTGTGAATTGCTGAAAATCCTTAATTTTAGTATGGGAAAAAGAATTTTTTCTTTTTTTTTCTTTTTTTTTAAATTTTTTTAATTTTTTTGTAGACTACGAAAGCTGTTTATTGACTAGTTTGGATTGTAATGTTATAGTGTCTGAATTTAAACCAGAACATTTCTGAAATATTAATAGCATTACGGTCTTATCTTCAGGCCTTAGTTAGATGTAAATAATCCTTTACTGACTGCGAGTAAAGCACATATGAAGTGCGAATTCCTGTCTCAACAGTGCACACAGTCCAAATCCAGAGTGCAACTGCACTCAAGTGGGTGTACTAAGCAAATGGAAAAAAACTGGTTTTTGGAAGACTGATAAAAAAATGCTAATAGTGAGTCTGTCTGGATGATGGGTGCAGGTTTGCTCTGCCCCTGCTCAGAACTGATGGACCTCTTGCCCGAATGCTTGGGAGCTGAGCTGAGCTAACCCACCTCAGCACCATCCTACAGCTGCTCAAATATCTGACTTCTGCAGGGCAGGACAGGCATTTGGTGGTGTCTGAACCCCTTTGTGTAGACACACCCTATATAAAAGCTGTACAAACTATACAGTTTTGAGTCGGGGGTGGGGGGGGGAGGAAATATAAAAGCAAGAGCTTATTTCCACTGCTGTATTTAAACTATATTTCAGCCCAATTTGCTTAAATGTGTCACTGGAGA
Organism: Grus americana; assembly: GCF_028858705.1. Lineage (NCBI taxonomy): Eukaryota > Metazoa > Chordata > Aves > Gruiformes > Gruidae > Grus > Grus americana. The sequence continues at coordinate 25,874,973 of NC_072852.1, read as the reverse complement.
GGAGCTCATTTCATAAACACTTCATGGGAGGGGCGACTGCTTAATACAGAAAACGTGCTGGAAAGACCACCAGCTTCCCCCTGGATCACCTAAACCTCACTGATGGGCCAGAGTCACAGCACTGAAGACGACAAACTCTGAGAGCAGGAGGAATTTACCAGATGTTTATGCATCTTTCATCTGCCGGATGAAATCATGCGAGAAGCACAGTTACAGCATGAGTCAAGGTTCAACATTAACACAAAGAAAGTTTGTATTGATTTTTTTTTTTTTAAACTTTGCACAACATGATCACTTCCATTTTGCCTTTGCATCAACTGCCTTTGACAGGGATATGTTTTATGATTTAGAATAATTTTACTTGTTGTAGACCTAAATTTCATCCACAGCATGGCATGCTGAAAATAGCTGAGTATTAGATAAATCTGGGCTCAGATCCCCAAAATATATAGACTAAGCAGTTCAGATCATTTGGCAAATCTCCTCTATGGCAACAGGACAAAAAAAACCCCCAAAACCCCCAAACCCTGTTGACTTTCTATTTCTAGCTTCCAAGAAAAGAACCATGACTCAAAAGAGCTTCTTTTATCTCTGATGTGAGGAGATTGTATTCCTTTTTCTCAGACGTGGTCCTACTCATTCCAACGTGTGCTAAATTATTGCAATTCCCAGCTGATCTTGAAGACCAAGTGGAAATTGAAATAAAATTTAGTGCCTGAATTGCACAGCCTTGAGGTAGTGCAGCCCAGCAGCAATATGGACATCAGATGGCTCCAGTCCTGTATCGGTGCCAAAGGGTCTGTCTTGACCTTTAAATCTAATAAAAATCTAGGTCAAGCTTTCAGAAAGGCTGACTCTTCTTTTATGACCTTTGAAGCAAGTGCAGTATCTCTGGTTCAGGAGGAGGGGAAGGGGTGGAGGAGGAGAATGTTTCAGCTTCTTTCCTAAAACATCATCAGTAGCAAACTGTACCTGCAGTTATAATAGGTGGTGTCACAGCAAATGATACCAAAGAGGATCGTGCTTACTGCCAAGCACAACAGAACTGTTAACTTGTTTGATAAAAGAACCCAGTGGGAGTTATGGGGGCTGTGGATGGGAAGACCTGCTAACCTCCCTGCTGCTGCAAGCTCCCTCTGGGGAACTCCATCTCCTGATGCAAAGGAAGGTGTTGGGACTGCTTCTCCTCCAGCCTTCTGTAGTAAGGGAGGCTCTCCTCCCTCCTTACCTCACTGTGACCCAAGGTGCTCTGCCCATAGTTCATTCATTACGACTCTGCGCTTCCCTTCTAGACAAAGTTAGACGGACTTTAGGACTGTGCAAAACATGGTACAAGGCTAATTATGGGGACCATGATACCATGGTAGCTTCAGTCCCCAGGTTCCCTGGTGTTGTTCGGTGGTGGTTTAGCATTGTGATAGCATAGCAGCATCTCTGCATTGCCTTTCTGTGGCTTCAGGGTGTGCCCTGTGCACTGTGACTTGGGTATCAGCTTCATACAAGTATGTCACACTAGTCAGGAATGCAAATAGAACCATAGAATCATAGAATGGTTTGGGTTGGAAGGGGCCTCAAAGATCATCTAGTTCCAACCCCCCTGCCATGGGCAGGGACACCCTCCACTAGACCACATTGCCCAAAGCCCCATCCAACCTGGCCTTGAACACTTCCAGGGATGGGGCATCCACAACCTCTCTGGGCAACCTGTTCCAGTGCCTCACCACCCTCACAGCACAGAATTTCTTCCTAATACCTACTCTAAATCTATCCTCCTTCAGCTTAAGGCCATTACCCCTTGTCCTGCATGGCTCATTCTCCTGTCACAGGTAACGGTCTCCAAGGAGGATGGGAACAAGCACTGACTGAGGGCAGCCCCATTTAATCTGCAGAGCTCCTGCACACCCATGAGCACCTCAGACAAGTGCCTGAAATGAGATTGTTAAACAGAGGCAGTTGCTGAGATTGTGCATGCAGCAGAGGGGTGTAATTGTCCTTTCATCTGCATGACTTGGTACTAGATTTGTTTTACGCATCAATATTTCATCAGGATTAACATCTGGTGAAACTCCGAAATTTATCAAATGCAGTTAAGCTTTCTAATTAACTTTCAACCTGTCACAGCCAATCACAGCCACCAACATAAGCCTCATATCACTTGGATGAGGTAGATTTTTTTCAATGGTTCATGAAGAAAGCATTTCAGAAGTGATTCCAGAAGGAAACTCATTAAACTCAACCATATTGAGTTCGATTGCTTTCTGAAATGACCAGCTTGTCAACTAAGCAAACCTTTCGTGAGTCTGTTGTTTGAGATTAATTTCATTAGTCTGCTTCTTGCTTGTTTTCTGAAATCCATGGTAAACATCCATGACATTCATGTTCAGAAGATGACAGTGGCTCTGTTGGGCCAGACTAAAGGTTCATATAAATCCAGTATCTTGCCGCTGATACTGCCCAAAAGCGGATGCCTAGGAAAGACCATAAAAGCAGGATGAGCATATACAATATGTTCCCCAAGTACTCCCTGATCTCTAGCCAGACTCAGAGACTTTCTAAGCTATATTCTATACGTTCTTTTAAACACAGATGATTTGTTCTCCAGACACCTATCAAGCCTTCCCTCAAATCAATGCAAACTAGTAACATCCACATCCTTGAGCAAGGAGGTTTACAGCTGAACTACATGATGTGAGAAAAAAAAATAACCTCCTTTTTGTTTGTTTTGAACTTGCCTCTTCATTGATATCACCCAGCTGCTGTACTGGAAGAGAAAGTGAACAATCTATCCCTAGCCCTCTTCTTATGCCATTCATCTCTGAACAGACCTCTGCCCCACTGTGAGCAAAACTTGTATTCTTTCTGTTTCCATCACCTCTGAGTCTTGTCTGCATTCAGTCCCTGCTCTTCGCAGCAGGCTCCCATGTCTAGCTGATGTAGAGGGTTTTGTATGCTGGGTGCATCTCTCTCTGTCGCAGAAACCTCTCTGGTGCCTTTTTGCTCCCTAACACAGATTTCTCACTGATGGACCTCCTTTGACTTGAGGGGACAGAAAGAGAACCTGCCACTGTCACATTGCATCTGTCAGTCTGCTGTTGCCCAGGTCATGGTTTTGCTCTTAAGGGTTAGCATCTGTTATACATGATACATGCCAGCAGCACTGAACGACTCATTTTCAGTGTTCGCAAGGCCCACTAGTAAAGCATGAGGCACTTTCCAGCCTGCAATGTCTGAAGTCAAGAGGAACAGATACAATACTAGGACAGAAATGGTTGTTCTGATTAGAGCAAATTGTTTCAATGATGTCAAGTTCTGGATAATGTAATCAAATTTTCCTGAGAAAGAAAAACACCATGCTGGTTTAAAAAAAAAAAAAAAAAAAGGCCATTTTCCTTTTGCAGCAGGAAATCTAGCAGACAGAGCATCTAATGGGAACCTCATCTAAAATTCCTAGTAGTTAAATAAGAAACCCCTTGATTATAGCCATGTATTGAGTCAGACATGGAATATTTAATTGATTCTTTTTGACAGCACTGAAGGTGGCTGCCATCTCTGTACATAAAATTTAATGCAGCACAGGACTCTTGCAGGTGGTCTCAAGCAAAAAAAAAAAAGTCAGATGTCTTTGAAAAGCAGATGTCTTTATAAATCCTTACTGAGCAGCTGGGAGCACTTTGGGCTGTAAGTCACAGGAGAAGGTAAGGCAGGTGTTCTGACAAATCTTGCCACTAATCAGAGCAGAAATGAGGCAACTACTAGTACTGTGTTTCAGCCAAACCCATGTCTCCTGCATTTGATTTAATAACTTTTTGCCTGGCAAGGTGCCTGCTGTGCAGTGATTCACTTCATATTTTAATAAAGAATAACTCAAGATAGAAAATTGAATATTGGATGGTAATGCAATGTAGGGAGTTTTGATGACCTGCTAATACAGTGAATTCAACTTAAGTGGTTTGTGAATGACAACAAACCCCTCATATTAAATTACAGTAGGGCATATGTTTTCAATCATGCACTCTTTGCTGTAGTTTATAGCAAGAAAAGAAAATCCAAAACACAAATAATACAGTAAGACATGGATTCCTCTGCACAAGAACAAACAGATAGTTTGGGATGGTAATAACAGGGCAACCTACCTCTGGTTCGTTAAAATGAAAACATGTTAGCACGTTTTGCTTGGAGGTGCTCCAACTGACAGGTATGCAACGTGGGCTGCAGAGTTAACCTGTGCCACAGCTGAGGGGAGGTTTTGTCATGTTAGACATGGAGCGGGTGGGGGAAGGAAGTTGTGTCCTAGCAGCAGCAGCAGAAGCAGCAACAGCAGCAGCAGCTGCGTTTTGGTATCTGATGTAGAAGTAGGATTATATTTGATAGAGTGAAAGAAGGATTACAGTGCCTCTGACAGTAGAGGGGGCTTGCAGAAAAATTGTTTGCCATGGATTATGGGGACATAATCTTTTAATGTCCCCAGTAAATGTTGATTTTGGAGGAAAGATAGATAAAGCGCATATTAATCTTTAGGGGGTGAGGGATTGTGTATATGTTTCCATAACAACCTAATATGATTTTGATTTGCTTATTATTGAGAAAGTTCCATTTCACAACGTTTGTTACAGACCGTGGTACATGTATAAATGTATCACAGCTGCAAATAACAGGCATAGAAACAATCAGGTATACTACGTCTCTTTATCTAATACAGTATTGATGTAGACTTCCTACCAGGAAGCCATATTTTGAAATCATTCTGTAATGCTTGTCAAGGAACAAAAAGATCATGCTGAGCCTTTTTTCCTTTGTTTTTCAGTTCAAGCCTCACAATCATCAGATAAGTAAAAACCTTGATGAATATGTGAATAATCTGGTAGTATTTGATATTTTCTAGTCTTTAAAGAAAAATAAAGCAGAAGTGCATTTAAATAACCAGTATTGCTACTCTCCTTCACTTCTGGGAACTCATTTATCCTCTAAAGCTTGTGTGAACAAGTTTTTATTGTGGGGATAGAAAGTATTAGATATCAAATCCAGTATAAGAAGGTGAAAATCCCGTGGAAAATCCTGCAATTTATCTCTTGCTTCCACTTTCTCAAGTTTTCTTCCATAAGCATCAGCTGACGAGGAGCTGTGGCAGCCCTGATGTGCAGGTCTGAGTGCATTACTGGATTGCTAGGTGGCCCTTGGGACTCACACCTGCACAGCAAAACTTGACTTACTTTCAGTTATTACTTGGTGCTGGTGGAGACAGTAAGTATTATACATATTGAGATGTTAAAAACATATCTAAAGGCAGGCCAGAAGCTCAGGGCTCAGGCTGTTTTAACTTGTCTCTCTGACAATAAAGGCAATTGACCTAATTTTTGAGAGTGAAATCTGTGGGACTGGGATTTTGCTCCGGATTTATCTATTAGTATGTAATTATACACAAGAGGATTGTAGGGAAAGTGTTTGAGGCTTAACTAGGAACTTTAGAACAAATAAATAAATAAATAGAGAACAAAGCACTCGGTAGAACCGTGGGACCTACCACAGGAATTTAATTAATGCCTCCTAGGCACAATTTACTTATCCGTATTTTGGTACTCAGAAAATATGGGAATCACATCTGTTACCAATAGCCTGGCTTCCTTCTTTTCCTTTTCAGCAGAAAAATCGTTGTCGTGAGGATCGGGAACAAACAGCAATGAGCAGACAGTGACAGAGAGTCATGACGCCCTGTGCAAGGTCCCACTCAAGGCTGTCCACGCGTGAGCTGCAGTACTTTCTACTGTTCAAGCACAACACTTTTAATGGGGAGCAAACAAAGGCCTTTGTGGCATTGTGCAGTACCATCAAAATCCTTAGAGACCAGACTGGGCAAAGGGTTGAGTTATTCCTGTGAGTTGGATGCACTGTATCGTTATACTCCGTCCAGGGATTTCATTTACTGACAAAAGTTGAAGACAAGAAGTCTTCGAGCATCAGACCTCAGTTATGTGGCCAAAGCTCCAAGCGAATGCTGCTCTCCCCAGACTCTTGCCTATGGTTGCTGAAACCAATGGCAAACCTCACGCCGACTTTTAGAAGAGTGGGGTTACGATAACTTCATTTTACAGAATATGGATGTATTTAATGTTAGTTTTTAGTAGTGAATGTCTTCAGGAAAAGCAGCTGAAATGCATACGTGGCTGATGATTGCCAATGCTAGTGTTTTACTTTTCCTCTGAAGTATTTTACTTGTTGTCATTCAACATATTCCTGCAACTAATTAATCTACAAAATCTAAAAAGTCTTCAAGTTTATATATTCCGCTCAAGTAATCTTCTATGGGTATCCAAAATTTATAGGAAAAAATTATACTGATAACACATGATTGAGTCAACATTTCACTTTTCAGGGAGTTTTTACTGCAATAGCTAGACCATGACTAAAAACCGCTGTCAGCGTTAAGTGGATTCCAGTTAAACAATCACAACATAAATGACGTTGATTGTCACAGTGTTTTATATGGCAGCATGAGTATGACTAAAATTAATATGTGAAACAGAGCATTGATTCATTTTTCCTCCAGCACAAAATGTCTTTATGCCATTGCATAAGAGGTCAGGGTGGTCTGCATCCTGAGCAAATGTGATCTTCAGAACTGAAAAAATCCTGTTTAATAGAATAAAATATGTAGACTCAGAAACTCTCTCTCTGTTTTCTTTGGTCACATTGCGTTTCTGGCCTATAAAGAACTACCTGTTCCTGTGTACCTGGAAAAAAATATGGTCCTTGGTATAGAGCTAATAGAAATAATGGTATAGAAGTAATGGAAACAACTTTTAAGTAGAAACGGATCTGAAAATGTAATTTACTTATGTAGCATAAAATTCTAGTAGTACATCATCCTAGTATAGCTGTATCAAGCCATTAGTGCAGCAAACATTCAAATAATTGTATTATCTAAACTATAATTTTATAATTTTAATTTATAACTGAGTCATGTGTAACATGCTTTCCTTAGAAAGTAAGTGAAGGTATGAAGACTGTCTGGACTTAGCTCAAAGATTAGTGATCAACCTTAAACAACAGATGCAATGGAGATTGTTTGCTGTATGTAACCGAAAGCACATCTGATCATACAGGTGTCTTCCATAGGAACACACTAATTGGTTAATTTAAAATTTGACAAAATAGGTATTTTTCTTATATACAGTACTATATGCAGTGCTGTGATTACCTTTGACAGTCCAAAGACTGAGAATGTTTATTTCCAACAACTAAAAAATATTTTGCAGTTTGTTTTGTGTAGTGCATCAGGTGGTAGGTAAAATACAGAACTAAAATACCGAACTAAAATACAAAAGCCATGTGTTTCTGTGTAAGCACACACATGGAATTCCTTTGGTTCACAGAAAAGCTGAGCCATTCTGTTCTTAAGAACAGATTTTCCTGCTCTAGTTTAGTCTTCTCCAAGTTAGGTGTTTAAGGCTGAGCAAGGTGCTAAAGGTTCCTTTCACAGCCAACGGAGAGAAACAGGCGCCTTCGCAAAGTAACTTTTCTCTTCCTGCAATGGGTAGATGAATCTTATTCTATGGGCTAGAAACTTCCTAGGTTTTGGAAAAATGTGATGGATTGGGGATCATACCTGTTCTGGGCAGACATAAGGAGTTTACTGACAATACAGAGAATTCCTGACCTAAAATTTCTCAAATCCTAGTTTTGCCAAGTGTGTCACAGAATTATCACCGAATTAAAAAAGCACATGTAAGAAATAACTCCTTTTCCATACAATGCTGCTATTTTAGAAATCAAAGATAAAAATAAGCCAAAATGCAATTTCCTGCAAATGCTGTTGGGTGCCATGAGAATATTAAATTCATTTTCCACAGGAGATAAGAACTAGATCCAGGATTCACAGTATTACAGAAATTATCCATTTTCCTTACCACACCTTTAAACATTAAACTGGGCCATGAATTAATTCTTATAGTGAACAAAAGACCTGACAAACTATTGCAGAAGTTAAAAAAAAAGAAAAAAAAAGAGTTCAGTATGTAAGGCAAGATTACAGAATTTAGCATCTTTGGTACAGATTCTCCCCCAAAAGTAAAGAGAGGAAAAAAAGCAGAACTATCTTAAATACATATATGCAGATGTGGACTGGAAGATTGCCTATAGAAATTAATTTCTCCAGGCATTAAATAACTGCAGTATGTGACTAGCAGACTAGATGAGGGGCTAAAGATGTGCGGGTACATGTCACAACCTCAGATTAGTGTGTAATAAAGTTCTCAGTGAACTTTATTTTCTTGAAGAAGGTAATGCTTCTGGTAGTTCTGTTGAGTTATGAAACGCACTTTTATATTTACTCTAGAAACAACTGATTGCAAACCACATTATCTTGGTTTGTGAACTTGTAGTAGTCATCAAGACCGTGCAAACACCTGCCATCAGCGAGGCCCTGCTGTTTCATCATGACATATTCACTTCACCTGAAATGACGTCATATTGAGTTTCCTGAGATTTGATACAAAAAAAATACAGTCAGTTGACCAGGTGATTTACCTGTAGCTTTCTGTTAAGGGACACAAACTGTGAGGAATTTCAATAGAGTGTGAGGTTTTTTTCTTTCTCTAATTGCCTTTGGGTATGAATGTTAGCTCATGGTGTTGTATGATAAGAAATTGTGCTGTTCTGGACAGGAACTCAGGAATCAGCTGTATTTTTTCTGTTCCTAGAGATAACAGGCTAAGTAAGAGAAACCCTCGGAGCACACAGGGCAGCGCCATGAACGCCAGTGGCATCAGTCAGGATCCTGAAGCTGTGGGAAAGGTCGGATTTTCCTGCCTTGGCAGGGCAGGAGAAAGCCTGGCTGCCACAATGTCACCTGGCAATAGCGGCTTCAGCAGCGTTTGGTCGCAAAACTGACCGTGGTTGGGTTCAGCAGCAACGCCCAAACACATGTCGCCTTTCTTAGCAACAGAAACCCAGAATTTTGGGGTTTGAATTGAAACAGTCGCAGAAAATGACACCAGAAGATATACCTAGAGTGGTGGGGTCTGAAATGAGAGGTACGTTAAAACATAAAGGATGTAAAGAGAAAAAATCCTGGGCATTTAAAGATAGAAAGATCATAGAGTGAGTGAAATGAACCCGCTGGATTATACTTGTGTGTTGAGCTCTAGGCAAAAGTAAGATTAACTTTATTGAGGTCAATAAATAAACCTCCCCTTCAGAAACAAATTACTTAATTTAGCTCTGTGGTGAGACAGAGCCATCTGCAATGCCCACCCATTGCCAGAGCGGTTCTATAAATAACTACCACGGTTGCACTAAAGCAGAAGAGGATTAAAGCTCTCGTTTAGCTCCCTTGCAGAGACAAAATATGAGGTTTTTACTGCATGTGAGCAGTGTAAGTGGTTGCTTAATGCTAGGTGAATGATGGCCATCACAAAAACCTTCCCAGGGCACAGTGTGACGTGCTCATCTTTCCATTTGGAGCTAATATTTCTAGATCAGGAATTAAAGAGAAAACCTTCTTAGAAAAAAAAATTATTGGAGTAAAAGTGCAATTGAAAATGAAATCATTTGATAGGTTGAAATCTGGGTTGCCAAAACAGTTTGGGACACATAAAATAACTGTTTTAAAGACTCTTTTTTATGTCCCTTCATTTTTCATCAATACGTACTTTGATTATATAGGTCCCCTATCAAACGTCAATGAAGAACACACTGCAAATAAGTTGTTTCAAATATACTAACCAATTCAGTGAGTCTTACTTTTTTATGAGCTTAATGTGAGTAACTTCAATGCATACTGTACCAGAATAGGTTCTGCTTCTTTCCTAATGATTCTCTCTATCTTTAATTGAAATCTTACTATGAATGGCAAAGGGAAATAGCCAGAATGCAGTATTTTATACTGAGTCGAGACCCATGAGGATTAGAAACAGAGGGAGAAAGATGGAGGAAAGAATATCAATGACCAGGTGAATCAGTATCTGAGGCATACACTGGTGTTTGTCACTGTCCACACAGCTCTCTGATAGGGGTTATGGGCTGCTGAAAAGATGACATTTTCAATACTGTTTTTGGGAAAAATGCTAAAGAAAATTTTGGAGCAATTCTTTTTTAGGAGAAAATTAGCCACCAACTTTGGTAGGTGTGAGTAAAATTAATGGAAATAGGGAGGTACCTTGTTCATTTATTCTTGGGGGGTGGTGCCTCTAGTTATTCTTTTTACACATACACGTTGCCTTGTTTGCTGCCTGAAATGCTGCAAGACATTGGCAGTATCCGCTGAACCTACTCTGGAAGGCTTTTCCTAGACATCTACAACAGCAAATCTTCAAAGACCATGATCAGACATGATCGTAAAGGTTTTGAGGATGGAAACGAAGATATCTCTCCAGCAGTTACTCACTATGATCTACGAACTGAAATGTAGTGCTCTTTGGGGTAGTAGAGTAAATGCAGCGAAACAGCATTTTTGACTTGACATTATAGATTCCTACCTCCAAATAAACCCGAATTGTTGTTTACAAACATGCAATTTTTATTGTGAGTAAAATCCATGATTCTCAAGGTACTCTGCACATACTTGGGGAAAGTCCGTAGGCTCACTGAAGGTTTAAGCTGAGATCACTGGTTTTACGCTGATACAGATGAAGCACCAACTTCTCCTAGTCTGCCTCTACTGGTAACTTGTGACAAGAAAAGCAACCTCCACAGGGAAAAAGGGTGTGGAAACAAGCAGGTGTATTTGAGGGAGCAAGTGGTAATAATGGCCATTTCCTAAAAGAATGTGTTATTTTTAGCATGACAAATTTAGACAAAGGCATGACACCTCAGACACCTGGTGAGATACGAGTTTCCTAGCAGCATGTATGTCCATCCTGTTTTCTCTTCTTTCTTGTGAGTTCAGAGGAAAATCCTTCTTAACTAAGCTTGTAATGAAATAAATGTAAAAGCAGAGGAAATGAGCTTGGCAGAACAAAGACTTCTCTCTTTTTTTTCATCTAGTGCTTTGCTTGAGAAATCAGACAAGACAGAGGAGCTTTCTAGGGGAAGGAGGAAATACAGGTGTCAACATCTGGTTGACACAGCATCACATGGATGGTGCCCACAGAGGAGGTTGTGCTTTCTTCCGCCCGTAGAGACGGGGCATGGGCTGCTGCCTCTCCCCAGTGAAGGCACTGCCAAGCAGCGTGGCACAGAGCACTTCCAAGGATTAGACTGTTTCCTCAAAACCAGGGTGGCCTTACCTCTCCTGCTGACCAGCAGCACCCTAATGGCCCATGCTGTCCTCTGGGGAAAGTAGCTAGCACAGCCCAAAACTGTTCCTGGGAGCATGCTAGTGACGGCATGGTGTGGGCGCTCCTGTGCCACTGCTGGTGGCCCTGCCCTTACCCTCTTGGCTTTACTACTACAGATACAGCCCCAGGGACTAAAAAAGGCCAGAGACACAGTGATCTTTCTAATCTGGCAATTGGCTGATGCTTGTTAAGTGGGAAAATGACTCCAATTTTTTTCATACCAAAATGCGTACAGGAATTTTCTTTCTTGTGTCTTTACAGCAGGATTTAAGGAGCTGTAAGGAGGAATTTGCAGCAGATCACAGTAGGAAAGAGGCATGAAAAGACAAAGAAAAGGCAATGTAACAAAAGCAGAGAAGACCTCAGGCCTTTGCCTCTGTTAAATATTTATCTATTCCTCTCCACACCCACCTCTGACAATACATTATCTCTTTTTTCACTCTCTTCCATGTCTCCATTTCTTTTTCTCTCATTCTTCTTTCTCCCATTCTCATCGTTAAAAATGTTTTCATTTCTTTTTTAATCCCCTTACTACAATGATTCCTCCTGCCTATTGCCCTCTGACTCTTCAACCTATGGTTTCTCCCTCTGTTAAAGAATATTTCTGGTAGTTACATGTTGTGAGTAATTGACAGAAAACATTTCTATCCATGTATAACAATTTGGCAGAATAGGGGACCATGGATTTATTTTTTTCCAAATTATTGCCATGAAGCACTGAGATATGCTATCAGACAGGCTAAAGGCACTACATTTAAACAGCTTCAAAACCAACAACAACCTGATGAAAGCATAAATGGCACAAGAAAATACAATAGAATATCTATGTACATTGTGATTTAAAGAGTTTCAGCTCAGTGTTTCTCAATTTTTACCATTCAATTATCCGACTAAAATGAGGTTTCCAACAAGTTTCTTATCCCGGAGTCCTATTGAAACTATGTGTTAGTTTGCTGTTAACTCTGTCTTCCTTCCAAGGGCTTTCACTGAAGAACTGATTTCATCTCTGGTATTTTCTGTTGCAGGTATTAAAATCTGAAATACGAATTTCAGCTGACTGCCACAAGTTGTGCCCCAAGTGACTACTTCGTACTCCTGTACAGATCTCAAGATTTATTCAGACTTAGGCAAGGAATTGCTCCCTCCCAGAATTAATCCCAGACTCATGGGATGACAGAGCTTCTGGAACATACTGGAAGATGTGATTGAGAAATACTGTTTTATGCTTCTTTATATAGGCAGTAAACAAGATCCCACTGGAAACAGCGTGATTGATGCTGTGTAAATTCTAAAAAAACATTTGGAGGATGCTGGAGGAGTTAACCCAAATTACTTTAATAACCTGATTTTTAGCATGTCTCTGTGAATGGTTGATTTGGCACAAGCAGAAGGAAGCAGAGCGCCAAGGGAGGTAGAAAGGTGGGAAAGAGTTTCAGGGAAAGAGGTAAATTGAACCTCATCCTGTTAATACCTTTAATTCATTTATCCAGACTTCAGTCTATGGACACAAACCAGTATAAGACCCAAAATACTCACTTGTAACTGATCTCAAGTTGTGCTCAGCTGTACCTCACTTTTAACCATGAATTTTCACCTTTTTCAGGTAGTCATGTCTTAACATCACAGCAAACCATCAAAATGAAACTACATTCAAACAAGCCAGCAATCTGTTCCTAGGACCTCATTTAGGTTTTGGGAAATCTACTGCCAGAGTGTGCAGAACCCAGGAATAAAAGACAATATTGTTTTGAGACTGTTATATTGTAAATCTGTTTTCATTGCTGGTGTTTTTTCAAGGAATAGAAAATGGGTAGCCATGGAAGACTAGATAGTTATACTGACTTGTGAAAGGTTAAGGGGTCAAGATAGCCTCTAGCAAAGACTCCATTCCAGAGACAGATTATTATAAGAAAATATATTAAATGTTTAAAGTGGGAGAGCCAGCTGAAATTCAGGGCGCTGTAAAGAGGTGATGGAGAACAGAGCATGAAAATGAATGAGAAAAAGCCTCTGACCGTAATACAGTGGAAAATCAGAACCAGTGGAGGATTATTATCATTTAATTTTAAAAAGTCAGAAGTCAACTCTGTACAATACTGAGAGACTAGAAAAACCCTGCATAAGTTTACATTACTCCCACAAATTTTGTCAAATACAATTTTGGTGGCCTCAGTGGGTTTAAATCTGCTTACCCCAGCTGAATTTGGCCCATGCAATTTAGAAAAAGGCTACACAGATTCTTTATTTGATTTCTAATGTAACTGATTTAATTAGTATATTCGGATTGCTAGCATGCACATTTCAGAGTTTACAGCATCCATGAGCACATAGTTGAATGAAAAGGTACTATTATGCACTTCAAGTGGATTGCCACAGTTCATAAAATCACTGAATCATAAAACATTTTATTTGGAAGGGATCTTTTGATGTCATCTCATCTAACCCCCATGACCATACTCATGGTGAAAAAATTTACTTTTAAATATAGTTGCTATTTCCTCTCTTTTACCTCGTGTCCTTCGCTTCCTGTATTGTCACTGTACCTTTGAAAAAGATCTGGGTCCATCTTGTCTATATCCCAATCAGATATTTGTAGATAGCGATTAACTATCCTTTCAGCCTTCTCTGCTTAGGACTGAACAAACTCTGTTCTTTCATTTTCTTGTTATATCCTGTTCTCCACATCCCAGTGACCTTGGTGGCACTTTGCTGAACTTCCTCCAGTATGTCGCCACCTTTCTTGCACAGAAGACCCTAAAGCTGGACACAGTTCTCTCCAGATGTGGGTTCACAGATATCAGTAGAGGGGAATAACCATTTTTCTTCATCTGGTCACTATCTTCTTCCTGAATACAGCTCAGTATTCAGTTGGGCCTTCTTCATGGAAGAGGGTAACACAGCTGACTCTTGTTCAGCTTGTTGTCCACCAGGATTTGCAGTTCCTTTTCTGCAAAGCTATTTTCTACCTAGTTAGTGCCCAGCCTGTACTGTTACATTAGGTACCTCCTAGACATGGGACTTTTCACATGTCTTTGTTGAAACTGGAACAAGTCCTGCTCAGTCACTTTCTGTAAGACAGAGGGAAAGAGAATAATAAACATGGTTCTCAAATCTAGTCGTTTGATTACTCTTATAGAAGAAAGGAGTCTTGCTTCCAGTCTGGAGTTCAGGGAAAGCTTAAATATAAAAAAGGCTTAAGGGTTTGACTGGAAATTATCTCCTCTCCCTGTTAGGTGAATACCGTAACTGCTAGACTATAGAACTCTGTCTGGCCCAGTGAAACATGGGACGCAGCAGGAAGGAGAGTGAGTAGTTCATCCCAGAAATCTTCTGCACTGTCCTTTGGAGGTGCCTATTTTTCCCCATTGGCTGGTGAGGGAGTGTACAATGAGGATGTTCCTGACCTAGACATCTCTGGAACATAGCTAAACTTA